>NC_085995.1:17616518-17976518 GCF_030014385.1 Trichomycterus rosablanca
GCACAGAGAGGCTGGATTAGTGACACAGTGATTGATGCACTTTGATTAGCTATTAATAACAAATGCACAGTACTTTATGTGCCTTTGTAACTGATTATATATATCTTGTAAATATGGTTTTTAATAACTTAATAAATACGGTTTGTGGTATTTTGCCTGATTGGTTAAGCTTTGTGATACTGACCCTATTTTATCTCCCAACCTCAACTCTCATCCTGATTGGTCCTTTCTTTACAGGTTGAAAATTCTGTTTAGCAAAAATTGTAGCCACAATCTCATTTGTGACACAATAGAGAAGATTTGGCCTATTTCACATTATATTTAGTGAGACGCCATAACCCTGGAAACAGCAACATGATTTTGAGCACTTCCTTCTACACTTGTCACAAATGTGCCATCTCCATACCCACACAACAATCCAACCCAATAAACCAGAGGAAAGGTAAAGACTAACAGAAATCAAGGCCAGAAACATACTTCAAGTTTAATCATTTGGTTGTATAATCCTGGCAAACCCCTTACTCACAGTCCACAGGGTGAGGAGTCTACATTCAGCCAGAGGACAGCCTGTGTTCTGTTAACTCTGAGATATGACCTTTCCCAGACTCTAAACAACTGTTCCTTGCTCAGGAAATATATTAATGTATGATCTTTCCTGAGACTTATTAAATGATAAGGGACTGTGACCCAACTTTTAGCTTTTAACCTGGTTATTTTTTAATGAGTAGATTTATTAACATTTAACAGATGTTTCTCTTGAAAACTTTACCCAATGACGTGCATATAATGTTTAATGTCAGACAATTGCTGTACTCTATATACATTATATCGCCAAAATAACTCTATATAGCTTTTTGTTTGTGGGCACCTCTCCTAATTATTGAATTTTAGTATTTCAGCCAGACATTAGTGAAACTGGTATATTAAACTGTTAAATCAAATAATTGATATGATTTTAATCTTTTAACAGTTTGAAGTAGACCCTCTTTTTATTCCTTTATGACTTTACCTCTTGTTCACAAAGTGTGACTTTGGTTAAAAGACATGGTTTGATGAGTTTAATGTTTCCCTCACACAGCCCTACCTCCCGTTCCTTTGAGAGTCTTTAGGATACATTTTCCATATCAGTGCCTGATTTTTTGACTGAATGGGCACACATTTTCACGAACTGTTTTGTGGAAAGCTTTCTCAGAAAAGTTGAGGTTGTTATAGGTGCAAAGTGATTGTGAAAACTTAATAAACAATAATTAAATAAAATAGAAACTGACATATTTGCTTTAATGTGCTCAGCAAAAACATATAGTAATGCTCTAGAATCTTGCTATGTGTAAGTGCTGGCTAAGGAATCTTAAGCTTATTAAATGCAACCACACACGAATTTTAGTTTAAATGGTCTTAGTTCCTCTGAGAGTTTCACTTGATTACCTACATTGCAGAGTGCAGATTAATTATTAACAATAGGTTAAAAACAGGTTACAATAATGTCATCAGTTTTATTGGAATGCTTTTCTTTAAAACTGTGAATGAAGAGGTTTTTTTTTTTGATGAGTTTTTCAACCATATATTATGTTATTATGTTAAACATGTTATATATGTAACGGGACAGATTTAAAACTAAACACATTTTCTTACTGTAAAGTGGGTGAGGATTTGTTTGTCCTTCTGGCTTTTATCCAAGTCAAACTGTTATGCCTGGATTTTGTCCTCTACTCAAATATTGAAACAAGTAGAGACACAGGGTTTTAGGTGAAGTTAGGATCCTCACAAACACACTGACCTAGCTGCTTTATGTGTTGTACAAATTTACTACTCATAAAACTTTTAACCACTTTATACTCTTTACCAAATACACTATGTATTAGGGTAGGGCAAACTACAAAATTGACTGGGGTCTTACTATGTGGTTTTTTAAACCTTGACTCAGAGACCCATTAAATCTCACTGCCAAAACGGTGTCAAAATACTGCAGTTATCAACACCTATCTGCTTCGGGTGGCATGGTGGCTCAATGGGTAGCTCTTTGCTGTACACGCCTCTTCCGACACGTGCACAGCCCTCCTCTTCTCGCCCATGCATTCTGCATTCTTCCGCCAATCAGGGTCCTTGCAGTGTATAAAGACCCACCCACCCACACATAGTCCAGCCCCTACCTTGCAGATACGGTGGCCAATTAGTATCTGCTACAGGCACTGCCAATTGTGCCCGCTAGGTGGCGCCCAGCTGACCGGTGGCAACACCGAGTTTTGAAACGAGGAGTTCAGAAACTTGGTGCTGGTGTGCTAGCGGAATATTCTGCTGCGCCACCTGGGCGCATAAGAAATACTTATTTTAAGTTATTTTAATCAACATTTGTTTAGCTGACCCACCACAAGAATAGTTTTTCAAATGTTAATTCAGTGCTCAAGAAGCACTTTTTTTTATAGAAATTGTGTTCTTTTGGATTGAAATAAAATTTGCACGATTCATATTGTTAGCCTTCAATAAGAAGGTCGCCAGGGTGAAGGTTGCGAGACTGGGGAACAGAGAAATGATTTCAGGTCTCTAACTCAAAGAAAAAAAGATTTTTTTAGATAAGGGGCAGGTGCATGAGATTTATGATTGGCAGTGGAGTGGTGAGCACGGTTTATATCTGGAGAGTAAATTGGGTTCAGAGAGACCTCTGTTTAGCCCTAAAATGTCAGTGCCATAAAATGTTCACAGCTGGAATTCTCTGTTTTAATAGTGTTTTTAGAACCCAAGTGTTTCTGGAGGTCTCACATTATTGTAGCTAGGACAGATCTATATTTTGTGTTGTACTTTACAGAAAGCTGCTTCAGAGCTGCAGACATAGACTGCCAATCAATAAACCCACTTATCTTAGATTTGTGTCCAGACTCAGGTCCCTGGCCACGTGCTTTCTACATGACAGTATGCACTATAAATTCATTAATTCAACAGCTTTTCAGGCAGTTCCTTAGTCTGCCTATCAGCCGGTCAGTTTGTTAGTAAATCTGTCAATTATTCTGTTCATTTGCATATAAAGATTTAATCAGATTTAACCACCTTATATTATTTAACATATTCAGCTGATTTATTTTTCTGTTTTCTTATTTGTTAACTTTTTAAAATTTAATTTTGTTTATTTAACCAATCTAATTAACATATTTTACCACTCCAGGCTTTTTAAAACTTTATGGCACCCTGCTTTTAATCATTTATCTGGTTTTATCTCACTAATGATGGTATCTGATTTAATCACACCAGTGTTGATAATTAACAAAATAGATTAATTTTATGCTACGGTTTCTGTTTGTTTAATATAGATAATGGTTGGACACAGCAAATTGAACAGAAAAAAATAGTGATGACAAAGTTTGTAAGTAGAGAACCTGTCTAACTCTGGAGTTTATTTAACTTATTAACATTTACATTAGATTGGTGCTGATGTTTAAAAAATAGTTATTTACTTTTATAGGACATTTACTTTCTCTACAGCAAAAATAATTCTTCTTCCAACACAAGCTTTTATTTGTCTGTTGTCACTCTGAGCCATATTCAGTGTCCAGAAGTGAACATGTGGTAGTATTTAGATTGCTAATACTCTGGGCTATTTTGTCTGTCTTTGGGGAGATATCACATGGAACTGTCCCAGCAGGAGCGTGAATCTGCTCCCACAGCCTGTATGCTCAGTTGTGGAGTATTTTGGAAATTAGATGCTCCCATGGGCTGCACTTTCTCCAAAAATCACAGCTAAGGCTTGTATGGATGCCAAGTAAAATTACACAATTATCCCCATTCTTAGTTCTTTTATTACATTTCATCTAATCCTGAAAGCTATTTTAAAAACTCAGACACATTTTTATGTTGGCAATAAGAGTCAGGCATTATCTTTATTTTATAAAGATTAAAACACCCCATTTGTATCCATTATCAGATGCGTTTCTACTTTGTTTGCAATATAATATTGTATCCATTATCAGATGTGTTTCTACTTTGTTTGCAATATAATCATTTTTAAAAGCATATCAGTGTAAAGATACAGGGTGAGTCAAATTATGTTAACACTTAAATGGCAGAAACCATTTATTTACAAAACATACTTCATATGTGTAAGATGATTTACAGGACAGTCTCAACCTGTTCGCCATCATGTTCAACACACAAAAACCAGCGCGCAACAGAACCATTTAAAGCCCGGACACACACTTCGTGGGGAATAGATCCATTAGTGTTAACATAATTTTGACTCACCTGGTATTTTATTGATACTACAGAATCCTGGCAGATAAGTGTGTCTAGTTGTTTCAAAGAATCAACCTGACTTTTTCATATCCGACCTGACTATTTTTCAACCTTGTCAAAAAGCTTTATTACTACTTTAATTCCAAAACAAGTTGATACAATAGTAAAATGTCAGTAAAAAAAGCAGAAAGCCATCATTTGCAAATGAGTTGCTCATTTTACTAAATAATTAAAAACTAATAATATTGCTTGTAAATAATGACAAAGCATTTTCATGTTGCTTATTTTTACCCCATCATGTCACTTATTTACCTGTTGATATGTGCATTTTTGCTTATTCCACAAACTCACTGGTCTCACCTTTCCTCTGTCAAACTTTTGGACATTTCTTACAGACATCAAAATAGAAATTAGCTTATTTTTACCAAAAAAGATCAGATAAAACATAAAATGTTTCTTTATGCTGTTTTCTAATTAAAAAAAAACTTGTAAAAGACAGGAAATTGCTGTGCTGTCTTTCAAACCCAACAGAAATTGCTTTGTAAAATTGTTAATGATCTTGATTCTGACTGTTGGTTACAACCAAATAGAAAAGCTTTAAAAAAAGTGCATCAGCTTTTGTGTTTTCTAACTACCGTGAATAACTTTTATGTTTTGTTTAATGATGTTTAATAGAATTCATGTTCAAGTTTCAGTATGTAATTACTGCAGGATTAAACAGAATTTTAGAAAAAAATGAATTAAATTTAAATGTAGGTACATTTTCTCCAGTTTTACTAATGATAAACTTTTTATTGGCAACCTAAAATAAAATGTTCTAATACCCTGTCATATATCTTAGATGGCATTGCCAATGCCCAAAATAAAGCTTTCCATGTGTGTTGTAATTGAATAAGCAAACATGCATGAGATAGCAGACAACACCCCTCTGGTTTTCTTTGCCAGCTCTCACAGCAGGAATGAAATGAGCATGGGGACAGTATAGGGATGTGCCTCGCCTGTTTCACATTAATCAAGCCCTGCCTTTTTCCTGTGAGGTTGCCTCATGGACTCAAAGACAGTTTAGGAGCCGAAAATGTGTTGAAAACATCATGCTGGGAGTCTGGGCTTTCTAGTTGGGCCATCCAGCTGGCGGAAGGGTGAGGCTTTACCCCTGAGGATAAGGCAGTGGCAGGATGATTTACACCTAGCTCACACTTTACAATTTTAAAGGGGACATAAAACACTAGATGTAGTTAGCATAAAAAATACAAGATGGATTCTCACTCTAAAAATCCTTACAGATGTAGGTCAGTGGAACTAGTGTACATAATAATGATAATACAATTAAACTATTTAAATTACATTAATACATGTAGCACCATCTTGTCCTATCGTGTGACATCATGAGATCAGCCCACTACTACTACTACTAAATACATTTTAACACAGCACACAAAACTTGTATTTAATTTTTTACTACCTTTTTTACATTTATTATTATTATTATTATTATTTTTAGCAAGGCATGGCAAAGCAATTATAAATGTATTTTTGACATACATTTTTTAATTTTAGTGGACTGCATACATCACTGTAATCTAAACCTAAAGCAACACGTATAGTCAACAGACTAATAAATGTAAAAAATATATAAAAAAATGTAAAAAATATAAACATCTACAAGCTATGAAAGTTTGCAGAGCACCAAGGGCACACAGCCACACAACACTGCATACAAATGTATTTGGTTTTCCGTGTGCATGCAGCATCATAGCATCTGTTTGCATTTTTACATCTCTTTATCTAGCAGCCACTCATCTTGTCACTTAAATCATCATTACTGGACTGATGAAATTTTCTCCACTATCCTGTATGCTTCCCTATTTCAATCTGCACTCATGCTCCACAAAATATGATGATGAAGACAGTATGTTACTCACACAGAAGAACTAATGTGCACAAAATATTCTTTTTACAGTAAGCAAACTGACACAGCAAAAATATCACTAGAAAGAAAGTATATTTAAAACAGTAAAACTAAAGAAATTGTATGACTGCAAATGCATGCTGTCCAGTTTAGTGGACACATGGTTATTCAAAAGTTACTCCTTATGTGAAATCAATATAAAAAATAAATAAAAGGGTGGCTCTGGGGCTCAGTGGGTAGCACTGTCGTCTTACAGCAAGAAGGTCCTGGGTTTGATTACCAGGTGGAGCGGTCTGGTTCTTTTCTGTGTGGAGTTTGCATGTTCTTCGTGTCTGTGTGGGTTTCCTCTGGGAGTTCCAGTTTTCTCCCACAGTCCAAAGATATGCAAGTGAGGTGAATTGGAGATACAAAATTTTCCATTAACCGAATGTTATTCCTTCGATGTTACATTATGTTGTAATGTTTTATTTTTTAACCTGCAAGGATCTTTTAGAGTAGATAGATTGGCGAGATATTTCTTCCATGTGAAACTTGTTTGGCTATTTGTTGGCCATTTTGCTTGAGAGGAATTCTATTTGCAGTTACTGCAGTTACAACTACTGACCACTGGGTAGAAGCATATAGTGTGATGCTGTAGTGTCCACTGAAGGGGTTGATATGCATTTAAAGCATGGAAACCTGTGCTTGTAAAAAAAAAAAAAAGCTGTCCATTGTATGCGCCAAAGCTGATTGGTTGTTCTGCCAAAAGTAGCAATTACATATTGCATGTCTTCTTGGATATGCATCCACAAGCTTTGCACACCTCGATTTGGGCAGTTATCACATTCTTTATGTCAGATTCTTTTAAGCTTATTTGAATTGTCACTTTCTATGAGAGTTTAATGTGTCAGGACTTTGGCCCACCCAGAGACAATCAGAGACTGTCCCCAAAGCCACTCCAGTGCTATTTTGGCTGTTAAAGCGGTACACTGTCTTGGTGAAGTTTTATTCACAGTTTACTGTCACTAAAGCAGAAACAGAATGTTTAGCCATGATCAGCTATTCACTAATGCTAATCCAAAGTGACTTTTAAAGTAATGGCTACCTTAAATTCTCCATGGAAATTGTCTACAATAAAAAGTGATACATTATTAGGATTCATCTTTAAAGAAGCATTCATCTAGATTTTATTTACCTTGTAACTGAATATTGTTATATTTTATTACATTATATTACTTTTTTTTTCTTATCCTCATGCTAGTCCTACATTCCTTCTCCTAGTCACTATATTTTAATGATTTTATTTAAGCTTCCCAGGGACTCTTGAGTCCATGATTGTGTGCAAATTCAACTTGGTGGTAGTTGGCTGGTAGGAAGATTCAGTGGTGAATTGGTTAATATAATTTTGGCACTAGGGGAATGGTTTTCTCTAAGTCAGATTAATGTAAATTGAGCCTCTCTCTTGAGTCCTACTCACACATATATGGTATTAATGCTTGTCTCAGGCTATGCTAGGCAGCCGAGCCCACTGCTTCTAGGGATTATGGCACTAGCACAATTATCTCCACAGCTCTGAGCTGCTGACAGAGTGAGTCGGGTGTTTGTCAACAGCAGCCTCTCATGACTGATCCACTGAGTGGAGCCACAGTTACACTTCTACAGACATTGCATTCTGTTTAATTGTTTGTTATTCATCATAATATATTTTTAACAACTATAAGATGATTCTATCTTCCTTCTAGACTACATGAAAGGGTATCTCATACTGTAACAAAGGCTGGTGACTATAATGAAAATTCTTTCTTTGTCTTTTTTTTCATACAGTCAAAAGGGAAGTGGTGGAAACAGATGACAGAATGCCACAATTTAAGAAAAAAGCAAAGGAGCTTCGGATCCTGGATGGCAAGACAGCCCAGAATCTGTGTACGTTTTCATTATTCAATATCATTTATGTCAGTTAGAACACTGCCAACAGCACTCAATACCACTATGTTCCTGTTTAAGCTACTTAAGTTTTCCTTTTAATGGCTATTGCCTTTAGCAAATCAATGGTACAGACATTCTTACTCTCCTCTGTAAGTGAAATAGCAACGGGAGCCCCTTAACTCACTTTAAGTAATGGTAGTTTCAGCTTTCATAGTGAGATTGTTGTGTAGAAACATAGCTGCTAAATAACGTCTTAACGTTTTTGTCAACTTAAAATCCATTAACACTTTTTAGCCTTGAAGAGCATAAGTACACTGATCAGCCATAACACCACCTCCTTGTTTTTACACTCACTCAAGGGTGGCACGGTGGCTGAGTGGGTAGCACTGTCGCCTCACAGCAAGAAGGTCCTGGGTTCAATCCCCAGGTGGGGCGGTCCAGGTCCTTTCTGTGTGGAGTTTGCATGTTCTCCCCGTGTCCGCGTGGGTTTCCTCCGGGTGCTCCGGTTTCCTCCCACAGTCCAAAGACATGCAAGTGAGGTGAATTGGAGAGACTAAATTGTCCATGACTGTGTTCAATATAACTTTGTAAACTGATGAATCTTGTGTAATGAGTAACTACCGTTCCTGTCATGAATGTAACCAAAGTGTAAAACATGACGTTAAAATCCTAATAAACAAACAAACAAACTACACTCACTGTCCATTTTATCAGCTCCACTTAAAATATAGGAGCACTTTGTAGTTCTACATTTACTGACTGTAGTCCAACTGTTTCTCTACATACCTTTTTTGCCTGCTTTCACCTTGTTCTTCAATGGTCAGGACATTCCCAGGACCACTACAGAGCAGGTATTATTTGGGTGGTGGATCTTTCTCACCACTTTAGTGACAATGACATGGTGGTGGTGTGTTAGTGTGTGTTGTGCTGGTATGAGACAGACAGGGATAAGACACAGCAGCGCTGCTGGAGTTTTTAAAATACAGTGTCCACTCACTGTCCACTCTATTAGACACTCCTACCTAGTTGGTCCACCTTGAAGATGTAAAGTCAGAGATGGTGACCATGTCAGTGTCACTTCAGTGCTGAGAATGATCCACCACCCAAATAATACCTACTCTGTGCTGGTCCTGGGAGAGTCCTGACCATTAAATAACAGCATGAAAGGGGGCTAACAAAGTTTGTAGAAAAATAGATGGACTACAGTCAGTAATTGTAGAACTACAAAGTGCTTCTATATGGTAAGTGGAGCTGATAAAATGGACAGTGAGTGTAGAAACAAGGAGGTGGTTTTAATGTTACAGCTGATCAGTGTACATCATAGGCAATAGACACAGAAGTCGTTGTTACAATTAGACATCTCACAAAGCCTCTAATATCATTTGTAAAATAAACACATAACAGGATGCACTAGATGTGTCTGTGTGTGTATTATCCTAACACTGCGCTGTTGAGCACTTATTTTCTATAGATCAGGAGCTTAACAATCCCTGCAGGACCGATCTTCGACAGCTAAGCCTACATTTTCCCTGTGTCCAATCAGAATTTCTAGTCCCTGAGCAAAGTGTGTGTTCATGAAATCATTAGGTTTTCAAATGAAGCTATGCACTTTTGGTTCTCAATGAGCAGAGCATGTGTGCAACTTTAATTAGCCATTATATGCCTGCTTTATGGCTGGAACATACACCATATGGTAAAAAAAGTTGAACATACTATTAGGAACAAACCATACTATATGAGCATATTAATGCATATTATTATATAATTGATTCCCAATGCTGTTGTTATAGCTATCACAGTTCTGGAAAGAAAATCATAAAAGTATTAAAAAACTGAAAAAAGTTAGCATTTCTAAGGTTAGGGGCTGTAACTGACTAAGGTCTGCTCTTAATTGGTGTTCCAGTTAGAGTTCAGACCAACCAAGGCTATATAGAGGCTATTAAGTTGTTTAACATAAAACTGTATAAAACAGCTATAAATTATCAGTGCGTAATGTTGCATTAAAATTGCATTTATTGTAACTAAGCTCAACAATCCTAGATCATTATTTCTTCTCTTTAAAAAAAAAAATAAATAAAATATATTAATTGGCCATTATGGGAGCCAACTGTATCTTTGAAATATAGATGTGCGTCTTTTCTGTGCTGTGTTTGCATGTTCTCCCCTGTGTCTGTGTGGGTTTCCTCCGGGAGCTCTTTTTTTTTTCCACAGTCCAAACACATGCAAGTGAGGTGAACTGGAGATACAAAATTGTCCATGACTGTGCTTGATATTAAACGTGTAACCAGTAATTACCTGTCCTGTCATGAATTTAACCAAAGTGTGGAAAACCATGATGTTAAAATCCTAAGTAAATAAACCACCCTTGCCGTTTTTCACCGTGCATGCCTATCTTGTGCATCCGCATCTCATTGATAGTATATTGCATTTAGACACAGTTACCCTCTTAGATGCCGAGGAAGTCATGCAGGACCTCATGATGGGCTTTTCAAGCAATTGAGAAGGCAAATAGTATAATGCAAATTTCTGATGGTGCAGAATATAGTATGCAATTCAATTCTTACTTGCACATTTTTCCTTATCACACAGTCATTTTAGACATATTTTAGTAGATTTTATACATGAGAAGTGTAGAAATGAAGAAGAGCTGTCCTTAATTTTTGGGATAGGAACAAATGAAACAAATTGGCATGCGAGAGTATAAGGAACATCTTCTTTAAACTTTGACTTTCAACACAATTAAAATCAGCAAGTAGTGCTCAGCAAGCCCTTACTTTGTCAGTCAGTGGTGTTTTTTCGGCTAATCGGCTAATCTTTTTTCTGTTACAAACTCTACTGAGAATGTGCATGAGTCTAAAAAAGTATGTCTCAGACCATATACTAGTGTACTGAATAATGTCAAAGCCATTAACAGCACATTTTGGGATTTTTTAACACACTGTGTACTTTACGAGTAACTCAGTGGATAACATTGATTTCCTGTAATATGTAAGCATACAAGTCTGAGTAGTAGTATGCTTCTGGAAGGCATAGCGGGGTTTTTGATCATCACAATTGTAGATCTGGTCATCCCACACTAATTTGTGGCCAGCAGATCTGTGCCCTGTGGGTCTGTGTTGTATCTGTGTCAACAATATTTATCATACATCTCCTATGTCCAAATGATCCAAAAATCATGCAAAAATACTTTTAAAAATGTAAAGTAAATAAGTTTTTTCTATTTAATGAAAAAAGAATTTCAGATTTTAAATACCTCTGTCCGATGTTAGTAAAGATGTTTAACCTACCTTATTTAGCTACAGATCAATAGCTACAGATCATCACAATTGTAGATCTGGTCATCCCACACTTATTTGTGGCCAGCAGATCTGTGCCCTGTGGGTCTGTGTTGTATCTGTGTCAACAAATATTTATCATACATCTCCTATGTCCAAATGATCCAAAAATCATGCAAAAATAATTTTAAAAATGTAAAGTAAATAAGTTTTTTGTATTTCATGAAAAAAGAATTTCAGATTTTAAATACCTCTGTCCGATGTTAGTAAAGACGTTTAACCTACCTTATTTAGCTAAATACATAGTAAAAAAAAAGAACTTACATATATAGTGGCAAACTCTTTATTGATCTGTTTTTCTCACTTAGTTTCACATGCCAGCAATTCTAGTATTCTGTTTTGCTTTTTGATTTTAAAAGAAAATCTCAATAAATCTAAATAAAGAAATTAGTTTAAAAAAAAAATGATATTGCTGTTGCATATGCAGTATATTTAAGCAATAGAACATGAGAGGGAGTGTGTTATTTATTTCAACCAAAGTGTGGAAAACCATGATGTTAAAATCCTAAGTAAATAAACCACCCTTGCCGTTTTTCACTGTGCATGCCTATATTGTGCATCCGCATCTCATTGATAGTATATTGCATTTAGACACAATTACTGGTTACACGTTTAATATCATTTTCTTTCTTTATTTTGTAAAAACTGTTGTATAAAAGCAATAGAACACTTGAGGTCATGTGTTATCGCGAATAACATCACAGCTGTGATGTTATTCGCGATAACACATGACCTCAAGTGTTCTATTGCTTTTATACAACAGTTTTTACAAAATAAAGAAAGAAAATAAATCAAAGAAGCCCTGAATTTCATAATAAACATGCTTTAATATTGACAATACCTTCCGCCAAAAAGTAGTTCCACAACGAATAAAAAGTTTTACACTACAAAGCAGACATCCCAAGTTGCAAAAACTCATTTCACGGAGGTAAGAACAAGAAGAAGAGGGCAAGAACCTCCGAAGGGAAAAAAAGAAATAAAAAACCTCTCGCACACACCAAAGGATATGGATGATAACAGAACTTCTAGGAGCTGCTAACTGGGCTATTAAGCTAACTGTTCGCGTTACAAACACATTAATGTTCCCTACATAGTGCACTAGATTGTGTATCAGATCACAGATATATGTTCCCTACATAGTGCACTAGATAGTGAATTAGACAATTGATTTATGTTCACTACACAGTGCACTAGATTGTATATCAGATAACAGATTTAAAATGCGATCGAGGAGAAAAGTTTGTGTCGCCTGCGTGCGCGTTTGTGTGCATGAAGCTTGTCGTTAATGGCAACGCATCAGCGGAGTAATACATTTGTGGTGTGAAAAGGCCATGCTGTTATCACGAATTTCCAGCACGGTTAGAACGCTTCTCAACCAATCAGATTGTAAGGTCGGAACTAACTGTTGTATAAACTTACATATATGTTTTATATATTATGGGAAAAAATAGTAGAAAAAAATAATTGCAGAAAACATGTATGTGAACTAGAGAAAGCACTGTAAGAATAATGTTATTTCTGAGAGGATATGTGCTATTGGAACTATATTGAGGTCATACAGAAAGGAATGAAGAGTGCTGTCTATTATAAACTTTGTTAAAGTTAACAAGTGCTCTTCACAGCCTCAGGTGTCAGTTACTTAGTCCTTACATTGTTAGTCTAGTCTGTAAGTTCACTTGACATTAAGTGTGTTTTCCTGCACACAAGAAAAGGAAAGAAAAAAAATCTCGGGTTGTCTAAGTTTGTATGTATAGCTGAGTTTAGAAGTTTAGAACTGCATTAAACACATAACTTAATGCTAATATTAAACAGGAGCGTATATGCTTTTAGACTAACTATATATTTTAGTGGCATAAAGTTCAATAGCTGTTGTAATTTTTTTTCCAGATTTTGGTCAATGTTGACATGATTGCATGTATGGAATGTTGTAAATCTTAGTTCTATCACATTTCAAGATAATAAAAAAAACAAGTGTCCAAGAATACACAGAAGTAGAAGGGATAGGCTGAAAAGACACAGTGAGCAAACAAAATATGTCCAAATAGTTCATGTATTATAAAATCAAGAACTCAGTGTGTTAGAAGTGTATTATTGAGATGCATGTCATAATTTAGCAAGAAGCATGTGGGTTGTCGTATCACGCTATAGTACATATTACTTCAACAGGAACAGTAACAACACCCCTGGTGAAGTGCTAATTACTGTGGAAAATGTAATACGTGGGACACCTACTATGTTTAGCTTTTTCTTTGTACGTGTTTGTTTTTTATTCTAAGTTCATACTGAAAAATCAAGCTTAAAACTGCTAAATATAAATTGCCTCTGTCTCTCACTCACACACACACATGCACACTTGCACGTGCACAAACATGCACACAAACATCAACACCTTGCAACTTTCTTGCTGGCCCTTTTATGAACTTGTAAATCAGGCCTACATATTTGCTCTGTTGCTTTGGACTCAGTGGTCAGTTGGGGTTCTTTGCACTCAAAATAGCTTAAATACAATAAACATATTGAAGAATTAAATACACTGATGAAGTAGGGCTGGGCGATATTCACGATTAATTTGGTTAATTCGCATGAACGTTTTCACACGATGTTAGAAATGTGACAATCGCGATTGTTTACATACTTTATATTTTAATTAAAATACCAACATGTCACGAGGCAGAAACTGACCAGATGCTCGTGGAATATAAATCAGGGAAAGTTTAATATCAAAAAGGCAAAAACAGTGTACAAAATCAGGTAGAGTCCAAAACCAGAGGATAGACTAAAACAGTAAACGGAAGACAACAAGGATTATACACGGTAACGGTTAGATTCAGAAATAAGGACCGCAAACATGATCGGCAAAATGACACACAAACTAGTGGTGGCGGATCAATCCAAATATTGATGTTATCGATACGAACGTTGGTATCGGAATCGGATCGATTCTAGCGATGGGACCGATACTTTAGTTTCAGTTTTTTCTCTGCTACATTCAGTACGTTCCTCCCGTTTTATATAAAAGTAGACGTGTGTGTGTGAGTGTGTGCACACACACTTTGCTGCTCCTGCTCTGCTGTGTTTTACTGTCGTGCCGTCACGTGACTAAGCGACACTGAGAAAATACATACAGCAGTAAGTGAACGGCAGAGAGAAAAAGTAGATTGTAAAATTGTAAGTTTTAAAACATTTGTTCTTCAGTTATAATGTTGTACTGTACTTTGTTTTAAGCCAGATAAGAAGTGCAGTGAAAGTAATGAATTTAGTTTTATTATATTATTGTTTATGAACAAAAAACTTTTAATGAAAAAAAGAATTGACGTTCTTTACTATTTTCTGTACTTTATTTTACAAGAAGCCAGAGAGTGCAGTGAGAGTAGGAATTATGTTTTCTTATTATACATAATTATTTCTGAACAAAAACCCAGACTTTATTAAAGTTTATTACATTAATACAATTACTTTTTATTCGCCTACAAACTGTAGTGGGTTTTCACTGCACATGATTAACTAATGAACACAAAATCATTTATTAGTCAAAGCATACTGATGATACATTCACCTCATAAATCATGACACACTGCTGTTCCCTACATGAAAGTAAATAAACCGCTTTATAAGTAAAAAGTATCGGTATCGTATCAATATTGGCGATACTGGCCCTTTTTTTGTCCTTGGTATCGGATCGATACCAAATTTTGCAGTATCGCACACCACTAACACAAACAGAAGAGTTTAATTAATCAAACACCGCTGAACTGAATCAAAACTCCAGAGCCGATGAGCGCGATCAGGATTGGCTGACCGGGACATGTGATAGTCACGTGGCAGTCCGTGGGAGCATGGGAATTGTAGTCCATATTGTTAGAAGCAGAACTTGCTCCCTCCATCTACCCCCCAATCACAAGAGGACAAAATCAAAGCTGAGCAGAGTGGTTGCTTGATGCCCCCCCCAGTGTAGATACTGATACAGACTCACTCAGTGGTGGAAACAGCACAGTACAGGCTTGTGTTCCTTTTAAGAAATCTGTAAAGAACTTTTTGTAGTTCTTTTCCTAATGTAAGGAGGTTCTGCTGCACATTATTTAAAATAAGAGTTGTTTGTGAGCTATTCTTATAAAGGATATAGATAATTCAGATTTCTGTTTTGTTTTAATTATTGTTAATTATTGTGATATTGTTATAAAGTTTGTGTCCCTTAAAAGGATAATTATAGGTGGTGGTGTTACTATTTTTGCACTTCTGCAGTCTTTTAAATTACAATGGAAAAACAAAAAAATCGTAATCGAGAATCGGTTATAATTTTTAAAATTCTGTTTATGTCTCTTTAAAATCCCAATATACACTTCGATGCCAATAACACTTTCACACACATGCAAGCCATCCATGCTGTGGGCACTGATGCAGCCCATAAAGTGACAGATGTTTTTGCATCTTTTGCTGATCTGGACTCATCTGACTGCACACTTCTCCACTGTTTTTTTAGTCCATCTTAGATTAGCTCAGGTCACAGTTAGAATGTAGCACAATAAGTGAGGTTGTTGCTTAATCCCAAATTGCATTAAATTCACTATCTGATATCACAATACTAGCAACAACATTTGTGGTGAACTCATTAGACATATTATTGTTCAGTTGTATATGGTTTGTGAAACAGCCGAAATGGTTGACGTAGTTTATCTTTCAAGTAATTCGGCTGCTACTGTGTTCTAAAAGGAGGGTTTTCATGTCTTTTCATGTATCTTTTTAAATAATGCAAGATCCTGGTAGTTTTAGTGGGGTTAAAGATGTACAGATGTTGTCCTTTATTGCTTAGGCATTCAGAAAACACACCAAACTAGTTATTATTCTAGTTTATTTAAAAAGATTATTTTTAGTAGTTAAAATGATGACTTTAGAGTCCATTTAACAGTGCTTAAGGCATTTAAATCAAGTGTATTATTAACAAATTTGGTGCCATTCATATGGTGCTTGTTTGAATTGCAGCCATTTATTGGTTGCTTAAAATATAGACTGCATTTTCTTTTTTTGATGGTTAACAAGGGATGTTTCCCAAGACTGCCCAATGTTGGTGCTCGTGTGGTGCAGAGGTGAAACACACTAGCCCTCCAATGCAATTTTGTGCTCTTGAGTTTGAATCTCAGCGCTGCTATTGGCGGCTGGACACCTACACGGACCAGGGGAGGGCAGGCCAAAGGGATTCTTTATTGCTACTTCATTGCATCTTTTGCTGATCTTGACTCATCTGACTGCACTCTTCTCCACTGTATTTTAGTCTATCTTAGATTAGCGTAGGTCACAGTAACATGACCACAGTAGTTTTTTTTTTGCATTGTTTGAGAGCTTGAAGGTGATGCACATTTAACAGTAATTTTACATTCACATATTTGGCATTTAGCAGACGCTTTTATCCAAAGCAACTTACAGTACTGTGACAGTGTACAGTCTGAGAAATTTAGGGTAAACTCCAACTTTGTTTGAGTGTGTTTACAATTTTTTTATATTTACAAAATACAAGTTGATCAGTAAAAACCTGGACAATTTACATGGGAAGTGCTCAAATATCTTTAAAACCCTTAAATGTGTGCTAATTTATTGGCTGTGTAATTATTGGCACAGACTAAAAATGTTATACAGTCTGAGATAGAGACAGATTTTGGAATGCATCTGTCATAGCAAAACTTGATAAGGGGGAAAATCCTCATAACTTATTCACTGTGAATGTGTAAATTATGCTAATGAATCACCATATGAGGCGAAAGTTTTCCTCTTCCAATTAAAATTTTACAGCAAATTAGATGAGTTTTGCATCTCAGGGTTGTTATTGTTATCCCAACAATAATATAAATGTTTTATTACATACAATTGTTGTATTTCTCTATTGTGTAATGTACATACAGTATATGTACTGTAATATACTGTTACAATATGTGTTATTGCATAGTTGCACTATGGTCCTGGGGGAACATTTCATTTCACTGTGTACTTGTTTATGGATGTGATGATAATAAATCGTTTTGGCCTGATATAATAAATAATGTGAATAAATTAAACTGCACAATTAAAGAGCTGCAAAACACAGTGATTGTGATTGCAGTAATTGCACTTTAAGTAAAAATTACAATGATTATAACATTTATGGAATATCTTTTTTGGCTTATTGTTTTATATTATATTATTTTCTTTTCGTTATACTAAAATAATTTGAGTTTATTAGCAATTGGCTGACTTCATCCTGTACTTGGGTTTTATTGGTTCTGGGTGCACAAATTAAGGTCTAGCTGCAAGGAAATAAATGTAATATAATAAATGTAATGTAATTTTTCCAATTCACTACCTGATATCACACTACCTGATATCACAATACTAGCAACAACTTTTGTGGTGAACTCATTAGACATATTGTTGTTCAGTTGTATATGGGTTGTGAAACAGCCAAAATTGTTGACGTTGTTTATCTTTTAAGAAATTTGGCAGCTACTGTGTTCTAAAAGGCATTGAAAACATCTAACTAGTTATTATTCTAGAGATTATTTTTTGAAAATAATCAAAGTTGAAAATGACAAATTTAATACTGCTTAAGTCATTTAAATAAGCTTAAATCAGTATATTATTATCATATTTGGTGCATTTTATGGTGCTTGTTTGAATTGCAGCCATATATTGGTTGCTCAAAATATAGGTTGCATTTTCTTCTTTTGTTGGTTAACACGGAATTTTACTAAGACTGCCCAATCTTGGTAAAACACGCTAGCCCACCAATGCTGAGATGTCATGGTCTTGAGTTTAAATCGGAACTCTGCTATTGGTGGCTGGGCACCTACACGGATTGGGGGAGGGTGGGATTTAAAGGGATTCTTTATTGCTTCTGCATTTAAGGCCTTCAATGGCTGGTTAAGAGCACAGAGACAGGGAATAAAAGAGATCAGTGCGTGACTCTCCACAGGCAAATGGTAGAAAAAAGACACTTCTTAATCTTGAAAAAAAAAAAAAAACGTGACCCACTGACTGATAAGTTTTAAAGTGTGTTTGATCGAATTTTTAAAAACATTTAATAGGGAATGTGTTGTTGCAATTTAGTAAAAATAACATAATTTTTGTTCTCCCTAACAGCCATTTTCCTAGGATCTTTCCGAATGCCATATGAAGAGATTCGGGACATCGTCCTGGAGGTGGATGAGGAGAAGCTAAGTGAGGCATTAATTCAGGTATGTGTGTATAAATCTTATGTGTGTCATGTTTATTCTATGTACATTCCTGTTAGTATTATGTACATAAACATATTCATCACATGCATATGATCTGGAAAGCTTTGTCAGACCTGTTTTCATGCCAGGCTTTCCCTAATTTGTAACAAAAACACAGACTTTATTCACCCAGACCAGCGGAGGCTTCATAGACTGTCTTATAATAGATACTCTGGGACACAACTTGGCAAAGTCTAGCAGCCCCTCTGTCTTTCTGGTCGTTGTCTTTTAGACAAGATTGATATGCTTTCAGGAAGCTCTTAAGGATGACTTTAACTTTATGTTTTGTGTTTATTTTAAATGTTATAACTGTAAATGTCATTCATCATCATTTGGTAATGTCTATCTTTTGTTTATAAAAGGGTTGATCTTACGTACGACAGACCTCCTGTCCTAAATTGTACCCCCTAACCTCTTGGCTTTGGTGACACCTTTACAGCCACAGGAAAGTCATGGAGAAAGAGGACCTTTTTGACTGTTTACAGGCACTCTGACCTCTAGGGGGTGTGCTACCTTTGACAAGCTTGGTCAATCCTTGATTATTGCAACAACCTTTTTTCATGCATTTTCATAATCATATTACATTCTGCATACAGTGCTGGCATATAATCAATAATTGGATTTTTTTTTCAGCCTAGCCATTTCCTAAATTTTGCATGTAATCATTTACAGTTCTTTTAGAGTAGCAAAAATGTGGCATTGCCCTAGAGCCCTGGATTACAATTACAAGTCATGATGCGCAGATGTGTGTAGTATAAAAATAATAAAGGCATGGTGGTAATTATTAGTAACTAAAAGCCTAATAGGGCTACACATTTTTCTATTCTTTTTTAGTCATATTTGCTACAGTATATTTAGCTGTACGAGTCGGCTAGTGTTAAAATAATGATAAATATTTGTGGTAGCAAGCAGTCTCCAGGTTAAACCAACCTCACTGGGTAAAGCTCTTTTTTCTGACACTGTGCTATGACATCAGCACTGCTCAAAAGTACTAGTTTAGCTTGTCACACATTCAGTTTTTGTTTTTCATAAAGTATTCGTATATATAAAAGTATGTTTTGGTTATTATATGTACTTAGTTCAAACTGCATTAATTTATTGTTAATCCTTGGCCAATGCATTCTGACTGCCTTTTAAATTGCATATTCTTGTAAAAAATTGATTGGGTGTTAACACATATCTAATCACTGCATTTATATGTATATGTAGTTTTGCGAAAATAGTTTTCCCACTACTCAGATATAATGCATTTTCGTAAAGGGCTTAAACTGTAGAGCCATGCAAAACATCAACCCAAATTTTGCAGCCTTAGTGACCTAGATAAGTCCACTACTTAACCCAATGTAGATGTTACCGTTGGACCTGAAGTGTTTAGTAGAGAATCTCACACCTCTTTTAATAGAAGCTCATGTTTTTGATCAGTTATGATGGGAACACATTCTATTCTGAAATGTTATTGCCTTTGTAAGTGTATATTATGTGCCCTGTAAATGCTGAAACAAATGTGTATTAACCACCAGCTGTGAGAAGCTGAGCTCTCTCCTCACCTCATCTTCTTTTCTCTGTTATGTTAATCATAACAACCATCCTACTTTTGGCTTATCCACTCAAACACAAAAACATTCAGTCCCATGTGATCTTATAGCACACTGTTTACAGTTCTTGAGTAGCCATCATTTTATTGTCAAATGGAAATAGACAGGACATTTGATGATGGTAAGAGTATATTGGAAAGTTTTTTTTGTTTATTTTTCATTTTTTTCCTGCACAGCAGGACTACCGAGCCTCTTGGAAATTGTATCTCTTTTTAAAAGAGAGAAGAGTGGAGAATGTGTCATTGACCTGGTGGAACAAAATAAGAAATGAAAAAGCCACAAAACGATTTGATTATGGTAGTAAATAACAAGAGCAAGTCTTCATGAAAATACAAATTATCTTGTTATTGTTTGTCACAAATCAAGCATTTTTGTGCTCCTGAGGAGAGGGTCTTGTTTGTTTTCAAGTTGACACCCCTTCTCAATGATTGGTCAGAAAAGCTAATGATCCACAGCTGCTCCTCATTTCAGGTGTAATGCTCACAGCATTTAAGGGGGCAGCTGTGGATCCTTCAGCAAATTTGGTTTCCATGCTCATGCATTGGTTTGGTTTTCTAGGACTGTCACAGTTTTGACTGTCATGCTTTTGGTTTGTTAGGATTGTCACGGGTTTAGACTTTGTCATGGTTTATTGATTAAGAATTTTGATCTCTTGCTCATGCTCATGTTTAGAAGTCTTGTTTAGTGTTAGTCTTGTTCATGTTTGGCGTTAGCTTAGGGTGAAGAATAGTTTAGTCAGGTCTCATGTGTGTTTAGCAGTTAGCTTAGCATTTCCCTTAGGTCATGTGTTAGTACAGTATGTCTTGTCTTGTGTAACCCTGTCTTGTCTGTTATTATTAAACACATTGTTAAACATCTCTGTGTGTGTCTGCCCCTCATCTCTCGCAATTAGCCCATTTGTTATATTGTTGTATTTAAAGGTATTTACTGATTATCTCACACTTGAAAGCCCAAATAGACTGATAAAGCAAATTACAAAGCAATGCTTATTATTAATATGACAAAAGTACATTTGGTAAGTTGCAAAGGAAATTAACAAGATGAGTTTGAAATAAACTATGAGGATAAGCATATGCAATTTCAGTAATTAAGAAACCATTTGTGCCAGTTATAGAATTTGTCAATAGATAAATAGTACAGACAACAGAACTTTGGAAATTGAACAATAGAAATAGATTTTTTTCCCTACAGGCACCAGGTTTTCTGTCACAACCAACTTGTGAGTGGGTGTAACATGGCAACTGTAAATTGCCATTAGCTTTGAGTGAGTGTAACTGAGTAAATGTGAACTGAGATGGACTAATGTTCTGTCTTTAGAGTATTACTAGTACTTTTTTGACAAGTAGCTCTAAACACCCTGATTAGGGTGAAGTGGTTAATAACTATAAAAATGTATAAAATAAATAACATCTGGTAAAAGGGAAAAAGAAGTAAAGAAAAAGGCAGGGAGAGTAGGAATGATGCAAATCCAGGAAATTACCACTAAACCTAAATCAGTCATTTAGTGTAAATCAGACTTTTTACATTTTACAATAAATTACCCACTTTAACCTTATCTGTCTTTTCTAACTTGACATTAAGTAAGTGAAGTCCAAGAGAAATTTCTTGAGTTCAGAATACAGAATTCTGAATTCAACAGTATTACACTGCCATTTATTACATACCAGTGCAGGTTGTATCTGGGGACTTGGGGTCAAGAGAAGCAAAACAAAAAAAAATACATGTATGTGCTACTGAAACTATGCTACTGTTGGGCAAAAAGGAGAATGAGGAGGAAAAATGGAAAAAAAGTTCTACAGTAAAGAAATAAGTGACAGGGTAAGAAGGTGGAGATGAGATTAAGAATGTTAAACGTGGGCACTTTGACTGGTAAAGGGAGAAAGCTATCCGATAAATGTTGACATACTATGTGTGCAAGTGTAAGGAGAGTAAGGGGAAAATCTGTGGTATTGTATGCGAAAATTTGGAGAGAAGTATGTTAGGGTGGTGCAAGATATACTTGAGGACAGTGTGACAGTGGTGAGATTTGCAGTAGAACCGGTTTGAAGTTTGCAGCAGTCATGGACAGGCTGTTGAATGAGGTTAGGCAGAAGTCCCTATGGAAAAAGGTCCAAGATGACAGTGTGGTTTGTAGCATGAGTAGGGAGCAGGTTGAAGAGAGCTTGAAGATATGGAGATATGCATTGGAGAGAAGGTGAATGAAAGTTTGCAGGAGTAAAATGTGTGTGTGAATGAGAGGGAATGTGGTAGAAAGGTTAAGTTGCAAGGAGTTGAGGTGAGAAAAGTGGACAACTTTGAAGACGAAGTTAGGGAGGAACTAAGATCGAGATTGTTTGGGCATGTTCAGAGAGTTATATCTGGAGAAGGGTGCTTAGGATGATACCACCAGGCAAAAGGGGGAGAGGATGACATGCATGTAGGTGGGGTAACAACGGTGGAGAAATACTCCAGTGGTTTGTGATCTGATTCTGCATGCATCTTCCTGCCCTAAATCTTGCTTGTTTCTGGGCATTTTTTTTTCTTTTCTTTAAGCTTGCTTTACATTTGTTTAAGGATTACCTCCAAGAGGATTGCACTTTGCAAGGCAGACCTCATACAACTTGTTCACCTTTATCTCTCCACCAAACCTGAGCAGTCCAACTGCTATGTCATTGGACCACGTTCCTTTTACGTAGCTAGTTCTACCATGGTACACTCTGCTCCTTCAGTGGTGGTGGTTTCTTTTCTTGAACATTAATCTGTATCTTCTCCTCCTTTACCACTGTACAGTTCTTCACACAGTAGTCTTTTCATCTTTGACATACACTATATTGCCAAAAGTATTCGCTCGTTTGCCTTCACACGCTTATGAACTTGAGTTACATCCCATTCTTAATCCATAGGGTTTAATATGATGTCGGCCCACCCTTTGCAGCTAAAACAGCTTCAACTCTTCTGGGAAGGCTTTCCACAAGGTTTAGGAGTGTGTTTATGTGAATTTTTGACCATTCTTCCAGAAGCGCATTTGTGAGGTCAGACACTGATGTTGGACAAGAAGGCCTGGTTCACAGTCTCTGGTCTAATTCATCCCAAAAGTGTTCTATCGGGTTGAGGTCAGGACTCTGTGCAGGCCAGTCAACTTCTTCCACACCAAACTTGCTCATCCATGTCTATGGACCTTGCTTTGTGCACTGGTGCGCAGTCATGTTGGAACAGGAAGGGGCCATCCCCAAACTGTTCCCACAAAGTTGGGAGCATGAAATTGTCCAAAATCTCTTGGTATGCTGAAGCATTAAGAGCCCAACTCCTGAAAAACAACCCCACAACATAATCCCCCCCTCCACCAAACTTTACACTTGGCACAATGCAGTCAGACAAGTACCGTTCTTTTGGCAACCGCCAAACCTAGACTCGTCCATCGGATTGCCAGACGGAGAAGTGTGATTCGTCACTCCAGAGAACACGTCTCCACTGCTCTAGAGTCCAGTGGCGGCGTGCTTTATACCACTGCATCCAACGCTTTGCATTGCGCTTGATGTAAGGCTTGGATGCAGCTGAAACCCATTCCATGAAGCTCTCTATGCACTGTACTTGAGCTCATCTGAAGGCCACATGAAGTTTGGAGGTCTGTAGCTATTGACTCTGCAGAAAGTTGGCGACCTTTGCACACTATGCGCCTCAGCATCCGCTGACCCCGCTCTGTCATTTTACGTGGCCTACCACTACGTGGCTGAGTTGCTGTCGTTCCAAATTGCTTTTACTTTGTTATAATTCCGCTGACAGTCGATTGTGTAATATTTAGCAGCGAGGAAATTTCACGACTGGACTCGTTGCACAGGTGGCATCCTATCATGGTACCATGCTGGAATTCACTGAGCTTCTGAGAGCGACCCATTCTTTCACAAATGTTTGTAGAAGCAGTCTGCAAGCCTAGGTGCTTGGTTTTATAAACCTGTGACCATGTAAGTGATTAGAACACCTGAATTCAATTATTTGGATGGGTAAGTGAATACTTTTGGCAATATAGTGTACCTACTTTGGTTTGACAAAGTTCATCCCATTTTTGTCCTTAATGGCTGCTTTACCAACTGGAACACAGCACTGCAGTTGCCTTTTTGCATTTTTTTCCACCTCACTGCATTATGAATCCAACTCAGCTTGTTTATCTCCTCTGGGCATCTTTTCCACTTTATGTCAAAGTTTCATCGAGAAACTTTGTTTTTGCTTCACTTTTCTTTCTTATCCACTCAAAGTTTTTTTCAGACAATCCAGTTCTTGCATTTTTTGTCTCTTTAAATCTTTAAACCTCCACCTCCTTGATGCTTGAACTGGTCATGTTTGAGTTTTTTAAGGTCCAACAGCAGTGGTTTTCTTATTTGCTTGCTTTTGAAACTTAGCTTCATCGTTAACATCTCAATATTGTTTTCAGAGTCACAATCCACACTGAGGTACGTGTGAATTATCAACTGACTCTTTCCACTGCTGACTGTTCAGGATGTAATTAATCCAAGTTGTATACACCGATCAGCCATACCATTAAACCCACCTTTTTGTTTCTACACTCGCTGTCCATTTTATCGGCTTCACTTACCATATAGAAGCACTTTGTAGTTCTACAAATACTGACTGTAGTCCATCTGTTTTTCTGCATGCTTTGTTAGCCCCCATTTCATGCTGTTCTTCAGCATGGTCAGAACTCTCCCAGGACCACTACAGAGTAGGTATTATTTGGGTGGTGGATCATTCTCAGCACTACAGTGGCACTGACATGGTGGTGGTGTGTTAGTGTGTGTTGTGCTGGTATAAGTGGATCAGACACACAGCAATGCTAATGGAGTTTTTAAACACCTCACTGTCACTGCTGGACTAAGAATAGTCCACCAACCAAAAATATTCAGCCAACAGCGCCCTGTGACCACTGATGAAGGTCTAGAAGATGACCAACTCAACAGCAGCAATAGATGAGTGATCGTCTCTGACTTTACATCTACAAGGTGAACCAACTAAGTAGGAGTGTCTAATAGAGTGGACAGTGAGTGGAGACAGTATATATATATATATATATATATATACAGTCATGTGAAAAAGTTAGGACACCCCATGAAATCCTTTGTCTTTTTGAACATATTTAAACATATGAACATTTGAGCTTCATTTGAACAGTACTGAGAGATACTGAGAGATGTTAAAAAATTACTTTTAAACACAAGCTGTAAAATGTAATGAACAAAAATGGAAATTTATTGTGAGGAAAAAGTTGACACCCCCACATTTATTACTACTTAAAATGTCTAAAATTAGAATCCGGTGCACCACATCAGCTGCAATGATTAGACCATCGTTAGAGGACAGTGGAGTTTTATTTAAACCTCAGACATTAGTTTGGTTTGCTCTTGATTGTTGAAGTAAGTGATATCACCATGGTGAGATCTAAAGAGCTCTCTGAGGCCTTCAGAAAGAAGGTTGTAAATGCATATGAGTCTGGGAAGGGATTTAAAAAGATCTTAAAACAATTAGAAATCAGCCATTCCACTGTCCGGAAAATCATTTACATGTGGTGAACATTTAAAACAACTGCCAACAGTCCTAGCAAGTTCAGCCCAAGAGCAGACTACAAGATGCGTAAAGAACTCTCCAATAATCCTACAATGTCATCACGGGACCTACAGCTAGCTCTTGCCACAGTTGATGTCAAGGTACATGCATCTACCCTCAGAAAGAGACTGCACAAGTTTGATTTTCATGGGAGGTGAGCAAGGAGGAAACCCTTGCTGTGAAAAAAACATCAGGGCAAGACTAAAGTTCACCAGAGAACACCTAGACAAAGACCAGGACTTCTGGAACAATGTGCTTTGGACAGATGAATCCAAAGCTGAATTATTTGGGCACAGTAACAGAAGACATGTTTGGCGCAAACCAAACACAGCATTTGGGAACAAGAACCTCATACCAACTGTGAAGCATGGAGGTGGAAATGTCATGGTTTGGCAAGCATGGCCTGGCAAGCTCTCCATTATAGAATCCACAATGAATTCTTCACTGTATCAGAGGGTGCTTGAGAAAAAGACCATCTGTCCAAAAACTGAAGCTGAAGCAGAGGTGGACCATGCAACATGCCAACAACCCAAAACATCCAAGTAAATCCACCAAGGAATGGCTCAAAAGAAAGAAATGGAGAGTTCTGGAATGGCCAAGTCAAAGCCCAGATCTTAATCCTATTGAGATGCTGTGGGGTGATTTGAAACTGGCTGTGCATGCAAGAAACCCATCAAACCTCACACAGCTGAAGAATTTCTGCATGGAGGAGTGGGGAAAACTTTCTTCCAGTCGATGTCAGAGACTGGTAGATGGTTATAGGAAATGTCTAAGTGAGGTTATTTCAGCCAAAGGGGGAAACACCAGCTATTAGGACATAGGGTGTCCTAACTTTTTCCTCACAATAAATTTTATTTTTTGTTTATTACATTTTACAACTTGTGTTTAAAAGTAATTTTTTCAGTTTTATTTGTTTAGTTATATAAGCTCCATCTCTCAATACTGTTCAAATGAAGCTCAAATGTTCATTTAGTAGTCCAGCCGATTTTTGTGCATTTTTCGCCTGAAAGACCTACCTAGTTCTAAGGCTTCTCATTCAGAAAGTTTTTAAGCTAACACAAAAATTATACTTCAGTGTTATAGTAAACCCTTTAAAGTATCAGAAAAACACAGCCAAATGCCATGATTATATTTTACCATGTTCAAATGATGATAAATCCCCCCAAAAATGTAGGCGCTTTTTAAATTTTTTTTGAAAATTCAAAGTTTCAGTGAGTATAAGTAGTACTGCAGGTCTGCAAACCACCTACACAACACTACTGAGTTTTGACCAAAGGGGTTTTCTATCACCAACCCAAATTTGAGGCCTCTAACTCATTCTGATCTGGAATTACTGCAGCTGGAACAACAGGATGCTTCGCTCGTCTCCAAATCTCTCCAAAGCTTTCCAACTCAAAATAAACAGATTATACTGCAGATTAAATGTGTAAAATGCATTATTTATACTTTATAAAGTCCTTATTTATAACATGTGTGTGTTTTTTGGGGTGTAAAACTTTCCCACGCTCTGTAAATGCAGCCATAATGCACCCTTCCCCCACACCTGCACTGCAGACTGAAAGCGTTACTTTGTAACCTGAGCTGCACACAGCTAGAATGAGTCGCTTCAAAGCAAAGATTCATTTGATTTGATTCAGAGGGCTTTGCCATGCATCTGAGGAAAAAAATTTATCAACTTACTGACTCAGTGGGATTTTGGACTAGTGCGTAAACTGGAGCGCGTGTCTCCAAGACGACGGTCAGTGAAATACAGCTGTTTAGACCAATCAGACCGGCTAAATTCAAAATGATGGGTGGGATATAAGCTGGTCCTCCAATCAAAAGCAAAATATGCTAATATTTTTGCATTTCTCCAATGAAAATCATTTATTCTATGGGCTGATGAATAACTGTCTCTACATTGGCTGTAAAGGTATAACGTGACATAACGGATAACCAATGAGCAGTATCAGTTAGAGTGATGTTTTCTGAACGCTCTGAGCGTGGTTTTGTCACGTTAAATTCAAGAACATGTGAGTTATTAGCTGCGTCCGGAATCGCATACTTATAGAGTACATACTAGATTGGAGGAAGTATGCACTACTCTGCCGGTAAAAAAGTATATACTTCCAGTACAGAAGTATGCAGTATGCACACTACACTGCTACGCACTACATCCGTCATCTTTCCAACGTCAAGTGATGACGTAATATCACCATGGTTACAGACTCATTACAAACCCTACTCGCCAAACTTTTGGATATTTATCGTGTTTTTGTTATTTATTCGTCTTTAAAATGTTTTAGTTTATTTATCTTACTTACACTTGTAAACAGAGGACCGCTATCTTTCTTGTTTCTTATTACGCTTCGAACGCCTATGCAGCTCCAGTTGCATTATGGGATACATTAACGGACCGCAAGTGTGCATCGCTTGCATACTCAAACATGGCTGCCCAATAAGTAGGTCATCCGGGTACTTCTCGCGTACCTCTTTGTGTATACTGTGTATTCGGACATACTAACCGCTCTCGCGTCCTCATTTCGCGTACTATTGAGTATGGAAGTATGCGATTCCGGACGCAGCTATTGACTTTATAAATTATAAATATAATCTGACCATATCCAAAATGGCCGCCATGTTTGTAAACATAAAAAAAAAAGTGGATTTTATCTCTAATGGAATGACTAATGGATATAAATTTGGTCTCAGTTTGAAGATAACAGAACAAGGTAAGCGCTGATTTAGCTTTTATGCTATGGTTTGATTGAACTTTGTCGCGGTGTTGTTGTTTACCGATCGCTTAGATTATGCATTGATGGCAGAGCTTTATCAGATATGAAACTTTTCCGGGATATTTTTTATGCTGATTTATTTGAAGTAAAACAGACAGCAGAAATGTGATCGTGAGATTGTGCTGGTTTGTTTGGTATAAATATTGTCGGTATTAAGTTCCGCCTTATAATAATACAAAATATAAACACTGTACTTCTATCAGAATTTATCAGACCTACAATTCTTTTGTGTTTTTAAAAGAACTTATGAACAAAATAAGCTCAATGATTACATTGCTAAAAAGTAGAGATTTTAAGCTATCAAAAGGTACCTTGTTTACCAGCAATGATATGTTGATGGTGTTACAGTTTATAGAAATAACGCAGACTATAAATTCCTGGCCCGGCTAGGGACTTACAAGGGGTTTTAATAATTTAATAATACCAATGGGGTGTTCTAACTTTTTCACATGACTGTATATATATATATATATATATATATATATATAAACTCATACCAGCACAACACACACAAACACACCACCACCATGTCATTGTAACTGCAGGGCTGAGAATGATCTACCATCTAAATAATACCTGCTCTGTGGTGGTCCTGTAGGGGGTCCTTGAAGAACAGGGTGAAAACAGGCTAAAAAAGCATGTAGAGAAACAGATGGACTACAGTCAGTAATTGTAGAACTACTAAGTGCTTCTATATGGTAAGTGGAGCTGATAAAATGGACAGTGAGTAGAAACAAGGAGGTGGTTTTAATGGTATGGCTGATCAGTGTATGTCTGAGTGTATATGTGCCTGCTGTATAGTCAGAACAGTACGTTGGTGATGACAACTTATTTACAGCACAGAACTCCTGCTCACCCCTATTATTTCTTACAAACATTTTTTTTTTTGCATTTTCTTAGAATCTTGCCTTCACAAGCAGGTTTTGCCTTAAAATCACAAATTCATAGCTAATGGCTGTATGAGATTGTATGTTGTTTGCCAGGAATCTCAAGTTAGATTCCACATTATTTCTTCATTATCTTTTAATTATTATCATCTTAAAAAATATCTTTTTTCCTGTTCAAAAATCTAATTAGCATCTTTTTGATTGCTGAGTTGATAATGTAGAACGATGTATATTTTGCTTCCCATTTATTCCCATTGTGAAATCTGATTTAATCAACACAGATTAGTTTTTTTATTATTAAAGGAATTATTAAAGAAATTATTAATTTAATAAAATTTTCATAGAAAAACCTATCATGTAGGTTCATATGTTGCATAGAGTATAAGCACCCATGTCACTCAGACTACAAATTGTGAGCATATAAATGGTATGAAAATCCTCTAAGAATCCCCTGAGACTCCTCTAGGCATAATTGCCTTTTCTTGAACTCACTCTGCGAGTCATGCAAATTTGCCAGTTGTGAAGGGTTTGAATGATGTTGAATGCTTTTTTAAATAGCATAAGTAGTGCATTCTCACAGTCTTGCATTATATTAAGCACATTCACAGTCAGTAATGTGTTTAACAAAGATAAACTGCTCTTTGCAGGTAAACCACTGTTGTTTAAACATAACTAATCTATACACTTCCAGCCTATTGCATTCTAGTATTAATTCTCTGTGTGGCTGATCTACTGTACATCATGTAAATCATGATGTAATGTGCTTGGCTGAATGTTGTGTAGTTTTATACTCAGTTATGTCTCCTAAATCCCATCATATACTATTTCCTTTTTCTCCCCTTTGCATCACCACAGCAACGACCTTCTTTCTATGTTTACGATTGGTTGGGCAAGTGAAGGATTTTGTCTGTGTCCTTGCTTGTTATTATTATTTATATTATTTGTCAATCATCTGAATTGCTTGCCATTTTGGCATTGGCCTTTATACATATTCATGAGCCCTTATTATCCAGCTTGTTGTTTGGCTGCAAGGCTTTGTGGTAGCTTCAGGCTTTGTTCCTAGGACTAACAGGTGACTGGGACATGTTGCTAAAAATGTTGGAGGAGGAAATGTTTCCTGTCATTTGCATTGTGTACAGTTTTATATGGGGCTGTGCAATATGACTGGGGGAGCTTCAGATTACTACTTTAGCACTGGAAGCTGCTCACTGGGCATCAGTTATAGTAGTATGAATAATCATAAGTTAATTTTTCAGATAAATATTGGCACAGCTGGGGAAAGCTTAATCGATGGCACAGTAAAATAAAGTAGTATAATTGATAATAAGTTGTAAGTACTTACAAGTATAATTTGTAAGTCTGGCAGCATTTTTTCTTGTTTTCTTTTTTCTGGTTTACATGCCTAAAAATCTGGGTCCAGAGACAATTGTACAAACTGTACAGGTGCTTTCACTCTATCTTACAAAACTTCTTCAAATTAAGGTAAAGAGGATATGTCAGCGTTACCAGCTCTATCCGTCACCCTTTTAAAAAAAAATCCCATTTAGCTTAATGCAATTTTGAAATATGTCATCCCTGCTTTGTCATCTGTCAGTTGCCAGTGCTGGCAAGGGCTTGTAGGGCATTAGTTTAATTTCAGCAAGTTAAGATCAAGGCCAACAGAACTGAGGTATTAATAAAAATAATAATTAATCCCATAAACACACAAAAATAAGCATGAGACATTTAACCCATATATATATATATTAGGGCTGTCGAAGTTAACGCGATAATAACGCATTAACGCGACCTCAATTTAACGCGATTAAAAAAATTAGTGCCATTAACGCAAATTCTAGTTCATGTTGACACTTGACTGGTAGAACAAACGTTTTAATGTCGGACTTGCCACCGTTTTTCATTTGCGGTTTGTTAACATAATGTAACCGATCGTGGTAGTGATGCACTTGCATAATAAAGAAATAAATACACGCTATATTCACAAGTTGTCGGGAGCAGAACACTTTATTACACTTAATTAACTTCTTCTTCTGTACCGAATACCGGAAAGCTGAGTCGAGCACGTTAGTTCATGAACTATGGAAGCCCCAAAGGGTCAAAACACACTCACTTCGTGTAGAAACGTCCATCAAACCATCGTCACGATACAACCACAGACAAGTCTGATACAATAACTACGCCTTATCCCACCTAAAGCACCGCTGATCTACAATGTTTGCTGATGGAGAAATTCTAACCTACAATCTGACATTTACTGCCTAGTATGTGAGTGAATAAACTCCCTTACAGTTTTCTCTTGTCCCAGCAGTTTTTAACATAAGTACATTTAGCATAAAATGTGTTCATCATTTTAATTGTAACATTTCACTTAAAAATCCTTGTTTTCTATAACATTTACACAGATTTTTTTTAATGCGATTAATCGCGATTAACTATATGAAATTCTGAGATTAATCGCGATTAAAATTTTTAATCGTTTGACAGCCCTAATATATATATATATATATATTGGTCAGAGACTTTAATCCACTGGCCATCATATCCAGCACCCCTTTAAACATGCTTATAAATAATAAATTAATCATATGTGGTTATGACATTAGTGATTATTGTTACAGTTGTGATTTTGTGTTGTCATTGTGTTGAATGTAAAAAGCAAGAATATAATGCCTGTTAATGGAGCATGAATTTCCAGATACAGCAGCGTAAAAATAGGTCAAATTTTTATAGACTGAGGCTGAATAGCAATCTTATCTGACTGAAGCAATTTGATTTGACAGTGTCAGGTTGAATAGCAAATCTCTGATTTTTGAGGACCCAGTTTATAATGCATCTGCAATAGGGGCTTGTGAGATAGGCTGAATCATCTACTAGACATTTTATTACAAGCATGTTTCTTTAATGTGAAAACAGACACTTGAATCTGTTTTTACGTCTCGAAAGTTTATATTAAGACATGCATATTTTAGTTATCTGAATACATATGGCTGACTTGAATTCATATGTTTAGCTTGTTCACTTGCTGAGAGCGTTTCCATCTTTCTCTGGTATTGATTTAAATTGCCGACTCTCAGATGATTTACCGAAAGCCGTGCAAGAAGCCTGCTGAGAAGTCATGCTAGGAAGACGACAGTCTAACGTTTCACATCAGTGGAAGGCAGAGACAGTGACAGAGCTACATGCAGTGCTTCATTTCAAGACAAAAAAAGAATTACAAAATAAATTAAAATAGGTGGAAAGTTTGGCAATCAAATATTTTAGACATGTGTGAAATAGACATGCCTGCTCTGTACAGGCAAGAAACACACAGTTTAGTATTGGGTACCAGTGGGATGAACAAAGGAAATACAGCCCTCCTGTGTCCACTTGCTCATCTCTCCTGTTGTCTGCATGCTTTGAGTTTAATAAAGAGTTTATTGCTCAAAGAACATTTTTTATTGATTGTGCTGTCCTCATGACTGTAGTCTGAGATCTGTTGATCTCTCCTCATTTCTGACTGCACTGTTGGCAATATGCTCTTTTGAAGAGAGACATACTTTCCCCCCAGTTTGTTGACCATTAAAGCTTAACAATGTTTTTTTATTTTTCTTCTGCTTTTTTTCTAATGTTTTACTCCCTATTATTATCAAATGATAAATTATTAGTTAATATATAGCATGTATTTATGTCTCCCAAATAAGCATGCAATTAAAAATAAGCTTTGTTTTTATTCTTCATTGTTGTCAGCTCAGGACTTGTCTGACTCTCTGTTGAATTTCATACTGTTTAGTGGTTAAAGACATAGGATCTCTGTTAGATGGATCTAAAGCCTCCCTATTAAAGTGTATCAACTTGGAACTGGCTAAGCAACTGAAAGCTGTGCAGATACTGCCATTCTGCCAAAGTGTTTACTAAACTAGAACCTAGATCTTATTAAAAGGCTCTAGTTGTCTGTCTGTCTTCTCTCTCTTTCTCTCACTCACTCACTTACTCACTCACACACCCACACACTTACTCAGAAGCACTGCTCCCGGACTGCAGTGTTTCATTTTATTTCTTTTTTTTTTTTTTTTTTTTGAACAGCCGCTTTATCCTAGTGAGGGTTGCAACAGGTTCGGTTCCACCGGGAAACACTGGACGCAAGGCAGGAAGTCCCTGGAAAGGGCACTAATCCATCACTGTTCTTTGACCACTCCCTTTCCCCTTATATGTAATCAGGTCTAATAGAGTCGAACCCAGATCTTAGTTATTATTAGGGCCACCCGAGAACCCTTATAATAACAGTAATAAATACTAAATTACTAACAATAGTAATTTTCTCTTTTTACAAAGTCATTAATGTTGTTGACCTACATACACTAAGGTTAATCTGTTCTTTACTATTCAAGTAAGGCTGTTTTCATCTCACCTTGTCTTGCTTCTTTGCTATCTTTGTTACTAAACTGTTGAATGACAAGTAATCAAGGCAAGGGTGAAGGAAACAAGTGACAGCATGCATGTGCCTTGGCCTGCTGCTACAATCCAAATGGCTGAGTGATTATCTTGGCGGGACGGGTTGACTCAGCACCGCTTCTATCCGCCAGATGCAGATTTTGTCTGGAGGCCTGGAGAGAGCAGTGTGACTCATCCCAGTTTAGGATGTGTCTCTTGTGAACACTCCCATATGTCTCTGCCTTTGTGTTATTTACTCAGTACATGGGCTTCTGATAATTATGGAAGCCATTCTTTCTTAATTATGCTTTGTCTCCCTTTGATTGCTTCACCCTCTTATTGCTGAAAATCCACCCCCAGCCACTTAGTTGCCAAATCTTCCAGAACACAATTGAAAATAACTATGCTCATAAGTCATATTTTTTAGTTGTGTGTTTTTTAAGCAGTTTCTCTTCAATATACACTGACCAGGCATAACATTATGACCACGGACAGGTGAAGTGAATAACACTGATTATCTCTTCATCACGGCACCTGTTAGTGGGTGGGATATATTAGGCAGCAAGTGAACATTTTAAGTTGATGTGCTAGAAGCAGGAAAAATGGGCAAGCGTAAGGATTTGAGCGAGTTTGACAAGGGCCAAATTGTGATGGCTAGACGATCTCCAAAACTGCAGTTCTTGTGTCCCTGGTCTGCAGTGGTCAGTATCTATCAAAATGGTCCAAGGAAGGAACAGTGGTAAACCAGCGACAGGGTCATGGGTGGCCAAGGCTCATTGTGAAGGCTGGCCTGTGTGGCCTTGTTTTATTTTACATCACGTGGATGGCCAGGTGTGTGTGCGTCGCTTACCTGGGAACACATGGCACCAGGATGCACTATGGGAAGAAGGCAAGCCTCCGCAGTGTGATCCTGCCATCCACATGAATGTTACGTTGACACGTACCACCTACCTATGCATCATGGAAACGTTATTCCCTGATGGCTGTGGCCTCTTTCAGCAGAGTAATGCGCCCTGCCACAAAGCAAAAATGGTTCAGGAATGGTTTGAGGAGCACAACAACGAGTTTGAGGTGTTGACTTGGCTCCCAAATTCTCCAGATCTCAATCCAATCAAAAATCTGTGGGATTTCTAATATTTCTATTCATATTCCATTGATATTTTGAAAGTTCACCTGCGTGATTAAGCGGTCAGTCATGACTTTCTGTTACTGGGGTTTAAATATATTGAGATGATAAATTAGAGTTGCACTTATCAGGAAATGGCTACAAGAAAATATATCAATACAACACACACTACCATGTTCATATGATCATCATTACAGTGCTAAAAATGGTCCACCACACAAATATAATCTGGTCAGTGAATGTCTCTTTTGATTGATAAACAGGGTACGGGGTGTGAGCAAAATATTATAGTAAGTAATTGTAGAATCTATAGCTTTGCACAACTTCAGCCTTGCCCCTAGGAGTCTGTTTGGAATTGTCTTCAATGTGCACGTTATTCCAGCTTCCATTTTTAATTTGTCATCCTGTGGTTGTTGAGTGATTTCCAAATGAGTTGGCAGTTATCCTGGTCAGTTGTTTTGACTCTCTGCTAGTCTGTAGCGTATATGTCCCCAGGGTTCTTATGAACTGCAGCATGGAAGCAACGTGATGGTCACTGCATTACTTTGCCTTACAAACAGAAGGGCTACTTTGGTTCTATTTAAATACTGATGATATAGTGAATGTGTAACAACACACAGTGACACAAACCTTTTTTTGTGTATGGGGCTGTGTAGTATCAGGTCAGTCAAGGTTCCGATAATAACTCCTGTTCCTGTTCATAAAAGCATCTACATTGGGCACACAGTCATCAGAGCAAGGCATTGGCGCAATGGAGAAAAGTTGACCTGTCCAATAAATTCTGGTTTCTCTGAGACAATGTGCATGGCCAGCAGTGATGGCATAGTTACCTTTAAAAAGTAACTTAGTTACTTTATTCACCATAGTTATTACTTGATTACTTGATTTTAAAAGTAACTAAGTTAGATTACAAGTTACTTTATTAGTTACATTCAGCAGCTGCCGTAATGCAACTGGAGCTGCATAGGCGATTGAAGCGGAATAAGAAACAAGAAAGATAGCGGAAAACGGAGTCCTCTGTTCACAAGTGTAAGTAAGATATATAAAATAAATTTTTTAAAGACAAATAAATAACAAAAAGACGATAAATATCCAAAATTTTGGCGAGTGGGGTTTGTAATGAGTCTGTAACTATGGTGATATTACGTCATCACGTCCCCACGTGTAGTACGTAGCGGTGTTGTGTGCATACTGCACACTTCTGTACTGAAAGTATGTACGTCTTTACCGGCCGAGTAGTGCATACTTCCTCCAATCTAGTGCATACTCTGTAAGTATGCGATTTCGGACGCAGACGTCACTCCTCGATTTGCAAAAATAGTAATGCGTAGTAACTTGGATAAGTAACTTTAATCTGATTACTGGATTGGAAATAGTAACTCGTTAGATTACTTGTTACTGAAAAATGTGGTCAGATTAAAGTAACGCGTTACTAAGGTACTGACATCAGTGATGGCCAGACACGTGTATTGTTTACCTATGAAAGAGTTTGCACCAGGATGCACTGTAGGATGATCCACCTTACAGTGTACAGAAGTTGAAGGACCTACTGGTAATGTTCTGGTTTCAGAAACCACATGACTCCTTTAGATGTCTTGTGAAGTCCATGTCCTGGCAAGCCAGAGTAGTTGTGACAGCACATTTCTGATAATCTGTGTATATACAATACATTGTTTGGATAAAATTATGATTCACAACCCTTGAGAATAATTGATTATATGTTGTTTATATATGTTGTTATATGTCTGCTTGTAGTTATTGCAACAGAAGAGCCAACAGCAACTTTTTGCACTTATTATATGTAACATTTGTCTGTTGAATTATTGGTAAAACATTAGTCACATGGAGTCATAAGTCAAATGTGATAACATTTTATACTACCTCATTTTTGAAGCAACTGGTAAAATTTAAGCTGTACTGGTTTATACAGTACTGTTTATAGGGGAGTGAGTCTGTTATATGACTAAATGAAGGAAAAAAGAGTAATCAAATTCTTAGCTGGGGAAAGATAGGGGGTATTCTCTGCTGTTTAACATAGTGGCTGGTAATTGTTTTTAGCCCTAAGGCAACACAAGGGCAAATCAAGGGTAAACCAGCACTCACAGAATTCTCACCCAGCCATTCAGTTATATGCATAAGCTACTTTGTAATGCTGGCCAAATAAAGCAGTTTAATCAGTAAGGAAGCTTTCATAAGCTCTAATTAAAAGCCTTTTCCCCGAAAAGTAGTAGAATTGCTCTCCATGGTATTCATTTAGCTGCTAACCTTTTACATGCACAATTAACATTTAAGAAATCCTCTATCTTTCCCTCATAATCCTTAGAGTGCATTTACTTCAAGGGATAAATGCACAGTTAGCCTAGCAACAGTAGTTTTGATAGAAAGCAGCAGTGATTAAGAGTTAAATAGACATAGGAGAAACATAGTTCACTTCCTCAAGAAAAAAAAAATATTTCTAAAAAGCTTGATGAAAAGTTTTTCCAGGCAAAATTGAGTCTTGCTCCACCAGCATGACTAAAATAGTAACCAAGTTGTGACAGCATAAATATTTTCACTTGATTTCAGCTTCAGTAGACTTTGGAAGGAAGATCAGTGTGTAATATGTTTACACTTTCTTTTTCCTCTGTGGTTTCTCTCTTTGGATGTAGATTGGAAAAAAAATATGAGAATAATGGATTTAGAGAGGCTATGTGTAAACCTGAGAGAATCAAGATGTCACACAGCTACTGCAATGTCTTTTTATTTTCATTATCTGTATTTTTTAATCAACACACTACACAATGTTGATTTCTAAATGGTGAATTCCTTTCTAAATGATGGAGTGTTTTTTATAAAGCCTTCTCCAGATTACATTTACATATAAAGTTGAAGTTCTTTTTTTTTCCCGGACTAATTTGTTTCTGACATAACATGCCATCTGATTAAAATTTTAAGCGGAATAGATAATGTGTTGCTGAATCTTTTTTTATTTACCCCTTTGGTTTTTAACTTCTGTTGTGCTGGGTCACCATGCTAACGGGTGTGGGAGTATTGTTTACCTACGCTACCAGCTCAAAAAGATAGCAATAGCACTTACACTACCTGGAGCAAGACCCCAAATCTCAAGTGAGCTGAAGAGAAGACACAGAGGATGCAGGGCCAGTGCTTTACCAAGAGTGAGGAGGAGAAAATATAAACCATATCTTCTTTTGATTGTTATGGGGAATGTGGGATCCCTGGTATATAGGGTGGACGAGCTCAGTGTGCTGATGAGAACACAAGGGGAATATCAAGAATGCAGTATTATGTGTTTTACTGAGACATGGCTGCAGGAACATATTCCGGACTCCAAATCTACCATCCCTGGCTTTCAGCCTGTACAGGCTATCAGAGACGGCAGACAGAGTGGTAGGGAGAAAGGAGGGGGGATGGCAGTGTTTGTGAAAGACAGATGGTGTAATCCAAGACACGTTACTGTTAAGGAGCGGTTCTGTAGCCCGGACATTGAACTGTTAGCCTTGAGTTTGCATCCTTATTATATGCCAAGAAAGTTCACATGCACCATAACTGTTGTTGTTTACATACCGCCATCTGCTGACACTGACGTGGCGTGTGATGTTATCAACACCGTCTCTGCCAGACTACAAACACAGGTCCCAAATGTCTTGGCAATTTCTGGAGATTTAATCATATTCTCTATGTGATCCACTTCCAACTTTCAACCAGTTTGTTAAATGCCCCACAGGAGACAATAAAACATTGGATGCTAATGTTAAGAATGTATACAGCTCAACTGTCCTCCCCTCTCTGGGTCATGATCCTGTTCTTCTCACCCCCACCTACACACCTATTGTTCATGAGCAGTCTGTGACCATTCAGATCGGAAGGAGGTGGACACAAGAAGCGTATGAGGGGTGTTTTAACACCACAAACTGGGATGCACTCTGTGAGCCCCATGGAGATGACATCAATGCTATAACAATGTATAACAGGGTACATTTTTTCAGGGACAGTGGTAGCCTAGTGGGTAGAGCTTTGGGCTATCAACTGGAAGATTGGCGGTTCAAATCCAGCCTCTGCTATGTAGCCACTGTTGGGTCCTTGAGCAAGGCCCTTAACCCTGTCTGCTCCAGGGGCGCCGTACGATGGCTGACCCTGCGCTCTGACCCCAGCTTCAAAACAAGCTGGGATATGCGAAGAAAGAATTTCATTGTACTGTACATCTGTATATGTATACATGACAAATAAAGTATATCTTCTTCTTGTTCTATTAATGTATGTGTTGATAATGTCATACCCACCAAAACAGTGTAATGTTCCCCCAATAATAAGCTCTGGATCACCAGTGACCTGAAGGAGCTGTTAAATAGAAAGAAGAGAGCATTCAGAGATGGGGACAGTGAATTACTAAGGATTGTACAGAATCAACTGAAAGTGTTCAGACGGTTGTACAGACTGTGTTAGAATAAAGCTTCAAGTCCAGATGGTATAAGTCCCAGAGTCCTAAAAACCTGTGCGGACCAGCTATGCCGGATTCAAGAGCACATTTTAAGGAATGTTCCAGTGCTGTAGAAGACATCCTGACTTGTTCTAATACCAAAGAAGTCTTCTCTATCTGGCCAAAATTACTATTATCTTAACATAGACTGGCTGCTTTAACATCTCACATTATGAAAGGAATAGAGAGACTTGTTCTGGCCCATTTCAGACCACAGATGACAATCTCCGTGGACCCACTGCAGTTTGCCTATCACCAAGAGGTTTGTGTTGAGCATGCCATCATGTACTTGCTTCAGCAAGCCCACTCTCATTTGGACATAGTTGGCAGCCCTGTGAGAATAGTATTTTTGATTTGTCCAGCGCCTTTAACACTATCCAGCCTTTAATGCAAAAAGAAAAACATTAAAAGATGCAGGAGGACAATTTCACAACCTCCTTGATTATTGACTACCTGACAGACATGAAGGTATGTCTGTCTGAAACAGGTGGTTAGCAGCATAGGAGCACCACAGGGGACTGTACTCTTGCCCTTCCTCCTTACTCTGTCATCTACAGAAGTTCTGGAGATGAGACTGAGTACAGGGATCTGGTTGATTGCTTTGTGTCATGGTCTAGGAACAATCACTCCCTCTTAAATGTGGCCAAGTTGAAGGAGATAGTGTTGGACTTTAGGACAACCAGGCCTGCTTTGAAACCCTTTTTCGTTCTGGGAAAGGAGGTGGAGATGGGGAAAGGTTACAGATACAGGTACCTTGATGACAGACTGTACTGAAAATGTAACACAGAGGCTCAGGTCTTTTAATGTATGCAGCAAAATGTTACATATATTTCACCAGTTTGTTATTGCAAGTAGAATTTTATGTGCAGCTATCTACTGGAGAAGCAACATTAAAGCCAAAGACACTATGAAGCTAAACAAGCTGATAAGGAAGACTGGCTTTGTTCTGGGTTTTGCTTTGGAGCCCCTAGAGCTAGTTGTTGAGCAAAGAATATTGCCCAAACCGCCCAACATAATGGATAACACCTCACACCTCTCGTATCATCTGCTGGTTAAACACCAACTCACACTGATGTAAGAAGAGACATATCCTCTGAAAAATAATATTGCACAGCATAGTTTTTTTTTTTTTTTTTAATTGCACCTATATCTTCATATTTAAAGTACATTTTAATATTTTATTTTATTTGTACTATTTTGGTCTATTTTTGAGCTACACTGATGTGTTTGTACACTGCTGTAACAGTGCGATTTCCATTTGAGGATTAATAATCAATCAATTAATCAATTAATCAAATCAATTTTATTGAATTGTTTCAATAATTTCTGTGTAAAGTCAAATCTGAATTTTGCTTATAAATATCACAGTTGTGTGTTTGTGTCTAGAAATAATAAAATGAACTTAAACTAACCCCAAGTTAAGAACTTTAGAGACTTATGTTTGTGGTAAATAAGAAAAAAACAACAACTTTCTTTTAGCACTCCAAGCAGTTTCTTGATATGGAAGAGGCATAAATTTGTTCCAGCATTTTGCCACTCTAAGCAGTTTTCTAAGGGGTGGGTAATATTTGTGGTCTGTATGAAAATAAGGTAAAACATGATTAAATTTTGGTATCTAAATAACAGCCCCTAATTTGCTTTGGCTGTGATGTGTTATATATCCAATGATGTGTTCAAAGTGTGTAAATGTAAGAAGCATCTTTTTTTTTTTAATATACTGTCCCAACTAGCACCAAATTGGAACATTCCTAGAGACATCATTGTGAGTACTGTCTAGTAAGTTCTTAACGTATGGCACAGTAGCAGACTTGCCTGGCCATGGGAGAAAGCCCAAAGTTTGTCATAGACAAAATTAGGTTCAGAATATTTATCATATGTTCCTTCAGGAAAATACTTTTGTTTTATTTGTTTTATAGCTACTTGGATCTTATCATTTACATTTAACAGGTATAGGTGTTAGCTTAAGCAATTCTTCTTTGCAAAGCATAGAAAATTCTGACTCACCAGACCCTTTTGGTTTGTCCTCAGTCCGGTCCTCCTCCATCATTTAGTCTTCTCCATAGTTCTCAACTTTTAGTCTTCTTTTAGTAATTTGTTGGCCCAGTGTTCTTCTTTTTGCAAATGAAGCATTTGTTATTGTCCTTATAACTCCAGGTCACATTTTACTCTGTGATATTGTCTGTTGTCCAGTCCATTCTGACATGTGAAATGTCCACGCCCAGCTTCCGACCCATTAGACGTCTGAGTTCATTTGTGGTAGGTCTCAGCTCCACTGAGAACTTTTCTTCTTCAACTTAAAGAGGATGTGTCAGTTGTTGGGACATCTCAGGGATGTCATTATCCGTCCACGGATGATGAACCACCATTGCATGTACATCAGGTCCTGCTACTTTAATCACGGGAAGTGTAGCATTTTTTTATTGTCCATCTTTATTCTCCTTCAAACGATATTCACCAGTCGAGCGAGTGTGAAGGGAGGAAAACATGTTGGATTAGAACAGGTCCTCTCTATCCTCACTGGGCGGGTCATAGGTTGTACTTAGCACAGCTGAGCTTCCTGCTTCAGGTTTGGAAGGCAGGTCTAGTAGAGTATTATGTGGAGATCTTGGGCGGTGCCGTTCAGGAGGTGGAATGGTACCCTCATGGCTTCTTGCCTCAGCTTCCTGTTGAACTTGCGCTCGTCTCTGTGCTGGAGGACACGGACCGGGAGACCCGTCTAGGTCTGGGTCTGAAACAGATTTTACACACTAGACATCTGCTTTGTTCGTTTTACATGCTACTTGTGATTTATGTGCACGTTTCTTAGACTCAATAACATACATACCAAACCCTTCACATGAATACATCTCTTTTTCCTCTCTTTCTTTTTCTAACAACTTTTCAAAATTTCTAATTGTCTTTCACTAAAACTACCTTTGGAAGAAAAACCACACTCTTTTACCCAAATTCAAATGTAGTCAATGCTGCTTTACCATAATTAACATACACGAACCACACATTTGGTTCATCATACACAGCTAAGAAAAATTTTTGTTTGCTTTTGCCACTCCCCATCATGCCTTTTTGTGTCAATCCACCCAATTTAAATTGTCCGTCGTGAATCACTCTCACACACCTAGATACCTTGGTATCTTTAAAATTAAATACCCCGTATTTAATTTGTGTGCTACCTCCCAAACACATAAATACGCCCCGTATTTCGTTAAATATACCCCATATTCAACTTCTGTGTTCAGTACCCTGATGACTTGCTTTTTCTCCCGGGAGACGTATTGCACTAGGTTCGTCAACCTGTGGCAGATTTTCTATCCAAGAAATACTGCTAAACCGAGTCGACACCTCATCGACCCTTGCTGGCCATCCCGACCATCAACAAAATCCAAGTCTAAATTTTGTTACTTGTGTGATTCACACCCGTACAATTTATATTCAATGTTTCATTTACTTACTTTCTATAAAATGATAGTAACCCCGGGACCAAGGCGGCAGACAAAGTCTGGTCCTGCAAACCAGAATGCCAATTGGGCGTTTCAGATGAAGTAAAGTCCTTCAGGATACTGATGTCTGTATCCCCCAGAACTTCTCAGCCATCCAAGGAACGGGCTCCCATCTGGTTGGTGCCATGTTGTTGTGGGAATTCAAAATAACCTTTAAAGATTGACACAGACAACCGGGATAGTGATAAAAGCAAATAATCAATTTATTACTCAGCTGAGGGCCAATCTCAATGCAAACGCACACATGCCTTTACAGGAGAGAAAGGGCCACTCCGTCTGCCCTATCACAGTATTTATACCCCCCTTTACTGCCCCTTCAGGCTAACTCTGCTCAGCAACCCAGCTCAAGGTCAACCTTCCACACTAAACTTGTTTATCATCCTACAAGAATAGTCAGTTTGTTAGAAACATGGCATACTTCCACAAGAATGCACCACTATGAAAACCCTGCGTGCACCCCCGCACACACAATCTTGACTCCCATGCATTCCCACGGAAGCAAGAAGCCCATGCCAAGGTCAACATATCTCTGGACCTAAGAAACCTTCCAAAAGTCTCTTCTACCTCTGCTAATTGAACTAAGAAAGCAGAAACTTATGAGTTTAATGCAAATAACTAATAAGATATAAAATTTCCATTCACAGGCCTTAGTATTGGCCTTAATAGGATGACAAAGAAAATAGCATGAGTTACTGGACAAATATGTCAGTGGCAAACATAAGAAGATCAACCAAGGACTTTATGGTTGGACTCTACAATGTACACTACTCTTAACCAAGAAGTGCAAGAACAAATCTTAAATTTGTCTAGAATACCCTTAGTTTTCAATGTAACCAAAGTGTGTAAAACATGACGTTAAAAATCCAAATAAATAAATATTACCATTTTCTCCTAAACATTTGGAATAGAATTAGCTCAAAACATATAAATGCTTCTGTTAGGTAAGTAGCTTTTAGATTTCTATATGTATTGGTGTATAGTTTCAATGTATGTAGACACTAAATCTCCAAATATGTACATCATGTCAAAATTCTTTATCCTGGTCAAATGGTTAATGATAATGTCAGGCATTATACAGTAACACGACTTAGTTTACATATATCAGTATACTGTGTAGCTTTAGACCTGACAGAAACTGTGTGTATGTGTTTGCAGAACCTGATTAAGAACCTCCCTGAACAGAAGGAGCTGAGTGCTCTGGCTGAGCTGAAGAATGAATATGAGGAGCTTTGTGAGTCGGAACAGTTTGGCATTGTGGTGAGTTTCTGACTTTCAGCCAGCAGCTCACAAATGCAGACAGCTGTCATTTGATGCCCAGGGAGTAAAGACATTCCACTTGCCTATTGATAATGTCCTTTATTTATTAAAGTGTTTTCCTGCTGGGACTTTGACTTTTCCTTCAACTTTATTTAACTCCCTATTTCAGTCAATTTCTTCTCTCTCTTACTCCAGTGCACACCCCTTCATCTTGCTTGCATCTTTTTTTACTAGTTTAAAGTCTGTTTCTCATACTTTTTTTCCTGACACTGACTTCCCTTCTTCTCTATTCCTGTTGTTGTTCACACACCGAGCTCTCCTCATCCATGTAAAGAATTTGAAGCTGACACAAACGGTGAAGAAAAAGGTTGAAAAATTAGGGATAAAGCCGAGAAAGAGATGGAGAGAGAGAACTGCCTTTAGGCACTGTGCAGGATCAGTGCTATTCAATATATAAAGAGACATAGTAATGTATAATTAAAGGGTCAGGAATATAAAGGGCATTCATGACAAGTCTAATCAGAACATTCAGCTCAGCAATGAATGACAGAAACTATGATTTTGATGAATAATAAAAAGTAGGGCAAGACCTGATTATGATAAAGTCTCAAAGTTTTTGAAATGCCTCAACTACTAAAAAAAGTTTGAATGCTATTACTAATAACTGTACACATTTATACAGTGTAAACTGCCTGTACATTTTATCATATCAATATATTCAAGACAAACCAAAGACAAATTTTGTGTTATGGATTTATTTTGAACTAATATAATTGTCATTTTACCCATTAATCTACACTTAATTATCCAAAGTTATTAGAGTTTTTTGAAAAAACTGAATTCTTGTATTCACAAAAGCATTTAGACTCTTTGTACAATACTTAGTAGAAGCCTATTTTGGTAGCATTAGCTATCCCCTTAATTCTCACTGTCCCTGCTGCTAAGAAGAAATCCATAGTAGGATGCTGCCACTATCATGTTTCATCGAAGGGTTGATATTACTGTTTTTCACCAGACACAGTAATTGCTGTTTTGCTCAAAAAGTTGTAATTGTCCCATTAGACCAGAAAGTCCTCCATGTGGGCTGTTTTACTGAACAGAAGCTTGTGTTGTGTCACTCAAGCTGATTTAAAGAGCTGATTTAAGGTGTGCTGCAGAGGCAATTAGGTTAGAAACTGATGGGATCTTCTATCTCTGCACTGTACTTTTGGAGCTCATTTAGAGTGACCGATGGGTTCTTTCTTACCTCCCTGACCAAGGCCTTTTTTGCCCAGATGGCTAATTTGGCTGGACGACCAACTCTAGGAAGGTTTAAGGTTGTGCCAAGCTTCTTTGATTATTAATAGAAGGCCATGGTGGTCCTGGAAACACTTACAACCTTAGATATTGTTTTATATCTCTGCCCTGATCTTTAACTTGGCAGAATTTGATTTCAGAGAACCACTGGCAGTTCCATACAGATAAATTCTGTTGTTATACAAGTACTTTAGCTGTAGCACTGTTTACTAATTACTGTAGCACCATTTCTTTGTGCAATATGTCACCCACCTGTACCCTGTTTATCAATTACAATAGGGTCCACCAAATAGGACACCTGCTGACCAGGTGGGTTCACCATTCTCCGCACTGCAATGACCTTGAGTTGTATAGTGATGTGTTTAGTTTTGTTTTTGAGATTTTTACATACTGTTCAAACTTACCGGCTAACTTTATTGTGTGTTCACACTACACGACTTTCCAAGTCGTCAGATCGCTGTACAGTTCACACTACACAACCTGATCTCTTGCAATCGGGAGTCTTTTAAGTTGTTGTGTATTTCACAGTACATGACTGATCAACGATAGGGGGTCACACACTACATGATCTATCACCGGGAGGAATTGCAGACGAGTCTATCTGGTCTCCCAAACTACGTTTTGTCATGAAAACACACGTGAGAAGTGACAAGGGGTTTAATGATACCACGTCCAAAAATGCTTGTCACAAAAAACGAGCGATCAAAGTTGTTCGTGCTCTGATGTGCAGCATAAAAGCAAAGAGGAAAAATAAATGAATCTGAGTGGATTTGGCTACGCAACCAGCAGGGATTGTCTGTTCTGTAGTAAGTTGGAGGTAAATAAATATTTTTTGCATTGCAGTGTTGGTATTATGGTTTGGCGTGGACGATAAGATCACAAATACTGTAAAGCTTGTGTGTGTGCCGATGTATTCTGATAGAAATCATATTATGCCCCTGTCCCACGTTTTTACACTCCTTCCCCGGGTTTCCCCTCACCCCGTATTTGGCATTCTCATTGGCTGTAGTTCAACACAGCACTCGCAACTTGCTTGCAACACCTTTCACACTACAGATTTTTAAGTCTGCGACTGGTCCAGATATTTAACATGCTAGATACTTTTTTTAGCGATCGGCGAGCCGCTCGGATCGAGTCGTTGAACAATTCACACATAGCGATCGAGAGCCGATTTTCAAGTCCCGAGCGAACGCCGAGTTGCCTCTGAGTTGCCTCAGAGCTGCCACATCTAGCGACGACCAGTCAGCGAGCAAAAATCAGGGCAAAAATCGTGGTGTGAACTAGGCATTATTATACCATTTGCTCTAAAATAACCTCAATACTTTAAGGCTTAACTTTTATAGGGTTTTAAAAATATTTATTTGATTGATCCATATTGACATTATTGCATTGCAATTTGTGTTTATTATAGATGGGTATTAGCTATTAAAGATGGGTAAACTGTGGCAGCAATAATAAAATGGCATTTAAACTGTGCTTGATTGGTAGTAAAGGGGGTAATTTTTACCAAGAAAACATTGCCTACACAAATGCACTAATTGCTGACACAAGACTGGTTCACTACTGTGTTCACTACATTTTGATTTCATTCTTAGATTCATCAGATCAGACAACATTCCCTCCTCCCTCTTCACCAAGGCATTTCCGTTTATGTTGTGCATAAAATAAGCAAACTCAGCAGTTCTTGACACACTAAACCAGTCTGGCACCAACAACTATGCCATGATTAAATTTACTGAAAATGACAGCCCCCGCCCCCCGCCCCCCGCCCCCCAAGTCTGATGTTTGATATGAACATGAACTAAAGCTCTTGACTCATACCTGCATTTCTTTGCTGCCTCATTTTTGCTTGCTTGAATAATTAGTTGAATACGCAACTGTTTGTGGCCTGTGTGTGTGTGTGTGTGTGTGTGCACGGGTACATTTGTGTGTGTACACAAAGGCTTTACCCTTTGTCATTTACAGCTAATTTTTGCAATAGTGGATCAGCTAAACATGAGTAGTTTTACATAAAATGATCTCAAATAAATGTTGTAATAATTGCTGCAGGTTCACATGTTAAACAACAGCATTTGTCACTTTGTACCTAATGTGACACCAAATGTGTCCAGTAAATGTGATCATTTGTTGAATGTGCACTGTGAAGTAGCTAGTATGGCTCATATTGATAGCTCAATAGCTTTGGACTATACGATTTTAATTGAATCAGGTTGGTTATTTACCTGTCATGTTTTCCAGCACATTCTGATAAAATAAATCAAACACAAAGTTACAGAACATTTGCCACTTTTCAGTCTTCTTGGCAGCAAGATATAGGAGCAGGTAGAGGAGGTACTTCATCAATACCTTCTTACACAGCTCCATGGGGAAATAAGTCACTGAGCTTTTCTTGGTAAACCTGTCTCCAAGTCATGACACTGTTTTACTGTAATTTCCTAATAAACAGGATAGATATTTTGAATATAAAGATGAAGAAATATGATAGGTAATAAAACATTTCTGTGTTGCCTCAGATTGCTAAGTTATGCACAGATCTAAAGCACATGTTTTAGATCCCACTTCCTCCGCATGCAGCTCATGTGTTCAGTTTATACTTATTGTTTTCCTTGCATTTTTTTTCTCTCTCTTGGCCAGGGTACTCATTCATATTTTTCCCTGCCTTTCTCTCTGTTTACTCAAATGTCATTCTATTTTTTCTAGCCTCCAGACCTGAAAGAAATAGTATTGATTGGTTTTATATTACATTCATACAAATCTGTCTTAGCCTGTGGTGTCAGCTTTCAGGTGGTGCTTTGTTTTGGAGATCCATGTAATTGTGGGCAACCGCTAAATTCGAAGAATACTTGTGGGGGCTTTTATTCTGACATCCCATATATTTTGTTGCTTGAGTTGGATTGGGTTTGATGATACAATTTAAGTCCAATTGCTTTGTTTACTTTCTCCGTGTCAAATTGTGCACAGTAGTAAAGTTGATATTGACAGTGGTTGTAATTGCTGTATGTGTACTGAGGCACAATGTGGAAATAAATACATTTTGTCAGCATGGTAGACAGTAGCAAAGTTTAACATTTAGTTATATATTTATTTAATTATTTTATGTCATTTTTATGTCATTTGCAGATGAGCTCTGTGAAGCTTTTACGCCCTCGCCTGAATGGAATCTTGTTTAAGCTGACGTTTGAGGAGCATGTGAACAACATTCGGCGGGAGATCATGAATGTCACTTTTGCATGTGAAGAAGTAAAAAAGAGTGAGGGATTCACTAAGTTCCTGGAGTTTGTACTGCTTGTTGGAAACTACATGAATTCCGGCTCCAGAAATGCTCAGACCTTTGGGTTTAATATCAGCTTCCTCTGCAAGGTACCACACAACATGCTATCATTTCTATTTAGCTTTTACATTCTCGGGGGGCTTGGGAGGGTTGGGGCTTTTCAGCTGACAATTCCACTAATTAAAACTTAGAACAGGTTACATGGTTACTTTTTTTATAAAGCATTTGAACACAAACTTTATTATTTTATTAATTTTGTGCACGATGGGTTTATGTTAATACAATGGAGTTTAATGGACTTATGCCTCAAGTTTTGTAGTAATTATCTGATTTTTGATGGTAGTTAATTTGTCTGTGGAATTCAGTTGTGACACTTTATTAACAGAACTGTGTATTGATGTAACCAGATTTAGAACTCTGAACACAAGTGACAATAGGATTCAACTGTCATAGGAACATAGCCATAAAGATATGTACAGACTACACAAGCTGATTTATTACAAAAGCACCCCTCTTTGAGCTCTTTAATCACATTTAACACTTTAATATTGTAAGCTGAGTTGGCTAGGTTACTCATACTAAACAATTAGTCTAGCCCATGTGGTTTATAGACAGCTGTAAATTATTGAAGTCATTTGGTGCTGTTGTGAAATCATGATGCCAGCACTGAACTTGCACTTGGTTAGATATTTAATTTGGCATTCATTTCCACCTTCCACCTTGGAGACAGTTATTTTAACTGCGGGGTTGTAAACTGAAGCCACTTTCAATCTTGTTTTTTTCTACAATTTGATACAAATCTTTTTGAGTGCTAATAATCCATGTAAAGGTTGTTAATGTTATCTGTTACAATGAATAGTAACTTCAAAAAAATGTTTTAACTATCTATTTTACAGTGACATTAACTAATAATCATTTAAATATGAATTAATTTATTGTTAGGAGCTTTTAAGAAATTAATGAAGGAAAAAATTTGAATATTAGATTAAAACTTGAGAATATTGATTGAAAATGATAAAATTAGAAGAAAATTAAGTGGAAATATGAGAATATGTAAAGAAATTTAAAATATATAAAATTGTATTTTTTAATTCATACTGCACATTTAATGGTTCTTATTAAGTGTAGAGTTAATATGAAATCTAGCAAAGCAAGATTCATTTTCAGTTTAATTTGATCTATTTCAATTTATTTATGCAAAATATTTTACCACAAACAACAGCCAGTGATGTGGATCTTCTCATACCCTTTATACACATTTAGTAATTATTTTACACTCATGAAACTAGAGCACCCGGAGGAAACCCACATGGACACGGGGAGAACATGCAAACACACAGAAAGGACCCGGATCGCCCCACCTGGGGACTGAACCCAGGACCTTCTTGCTGTGAGGCGACAGTGCTACCCACTGAGCCACTGTGCCGCTGATAATTCATTGTGCTTATTATTGTAAATAAGGTTGAAATTAAGGAGCAAAGCAGGTTTTTTAAAACAATTCAATTCAAAGAAATGTATCATAAACCAAAAAGCAGTGTGTGAAAAATACAGAGTCAGGCTGACTTACATATCTTACAATTACAGTCCTCCTTCTACTCACATTATAAACACACCCACAGGAGCCATTCAGTTCACCTCAGTCTTTATTGCTATTATTATTCTTTACTGCTCACAACTATAAGCAGGGTCAACTATGCTCAGTAGCATGGTGTAACAGACTGGGAGAGTTAGCAGGATACAGGTGCATGAATGTTAAACATAATGATTAAACAAAAACAAAACACAAGGAGCAGTAAGTACACACAGTCAGGAGAACAAAGATAATACTAGTTAGGTAAACACAGTGAACACAGTGAACATGACAGGAAACAAGGCACAAACAATAGACACTACAAACACAGAAGGAACACTCTACTCTATACATGAACACAGAACATTAAAGTGTTGAACTAAATCCTATGCTAAATGCTAAACTAATGCTAAATACTACGTCTAATGCTAAACAGAGCACAGAGAACAGATCTCTAAACTAAGCTAATCTAATTACTAAGAAAAGCTGGAAATTTTAAGCCCTACACTAACTGCTAAGGTAATGCTAATTGGTAAAGCTGATAAAGCTGGACAACTTTAAGCTAAGTAAGACAAGAAACATGAAAAGCTAATGGCTAGTAAGAATTAATCAAGTGAACGTAGAAACTAAGCCCTAAATTAGAGAAAACGTGAGCTCAAAAGGACAAGAGCAAGGACAACCAACCAGAAACACTGAACTCAAAGGGTACTAAATACACAGATTAATCATTGACACATAGGGAGCAGCTGGGAATCAAAAAAACAATAAGCAAATCAGAGAAAAGGGCAGAAGCCTGACACTGTTACACACAGCATCTTCGATGTCAGCTCTGGTGTGCTAGCGTGTTTTACCACTGCGCCACCTGAGCGCCCTGTGACAGAACTTTAACAGTAGATGCTCAAAGCCATTTAATATGGCTGATTTAATCAATTCTGTTTGTAAGATTGGGCACAATTGTTGTGAAGTGTTGTTGTGAAATGTTTTAAAACCATATAACTTAAATATTTACCAAGTTTTTACTTCTATTTTGTTTCAGTGCCTTGATATTTTTGTCAGTTAAATAAATGCTTTCTTTTTTTGGAAAAAGGATTTGGATTTGAACATTACGGTCATGTAAATTAAAATTTTTTTTGCTTACTAATAATATTGCTAAGAAGAGGTTAGTCAAGGGGTTTTTGTTTCCTGATCCTGCCTAGAGCATATATGCTTAGCGACAAAATGATTTAAAATATAGTACTCTTTAATTTCACATGCCATTTTTGTGTTTCTTTGTCTGACTTCTGTGATCAAAAGCTGTTACCGCATTACTTAGCCAAACTCCTGCATTTTGTCCTGTGTGACAATGTCCTTTGGGGCAAGTAGGTCAGTTCTGGTGTTTTACTCTGCATGACTGGGCAAGTTTACTCTTGGAGACAGCATATACAGATAGAATACACATGCAGGGTGGAAAAAGAAAATCCCTCCAATAGCCTTTTTAAAAGAAGTTCAGAAGTACATTAAGCTTTGTCCTGCTGCAAAGTGGATGGTTTGTAATTGAGTTCCAGTTGAAGAGACTGTTCCTCCCCAAGTGGTTGATTGGGTCATTATTGTTGAGCAGAGGAAAAATGCCCACATTCATAGTGAGGTAAATCAAGAAAATTGAGCCCTTAGTGGCGGGTCTGCTCTAGTTAATGAGCTTACCAAAGACGGCTGGTCAAGGGCAGACTCGGAGAGCTATGAACCTAATCAAATCGAGGTCACTGATGATGTCCACTCTGGCGTCTTTAGAAAATAAAACTTCATTTGCGTGTCAGTTATAACTTTTACACTGGGTTAAAGATGCATGTTGAGTAAATTCAGATGAGGACAGAAGGTTCAGTGATGATGCTAACCTCAGTGATCACTAATCTACTGCTTCATCAATGTCATTGAAAATGAGCTAATAATTTGCCAGTTGGGCATAACTGATCACTATTCACATTTATTAATTGTCCTTGATACACACTAACATATGGCTATTATTTATGTGTATACAAATACAGTTTGATAAATGATTACATGAATTGAAATGTACAAATAAATGTAATCACTTCAATTACATGCATTTAAGTCACATGTGTCAAACTCAAGGCCCGCTGGCCAACGACGTATGATTGTCTTAAAATACACATTTAAAATCATATATAAACTGCATCTCTCACAATGCATGCCGATTTTGTGACCCGCAAAGTGACCGCATCCCACCACTAGATGGCAGTGTCACATATACATATACATATATTGTATGCCTGTATATGTACAGTGCCTTGCAAAAGTATTCAGCCCCCTTGAACTTTTCAACCTTTTGCCACATTTCAGGCTTCAAACATAACGATATGAAATTGTAATTTTTTGTGAAGAATCAACAACAAGTGGGACACAATCGTGAAGTAGAACGAAATGTATTGGATATTTTAAACTTTTTTTAGAAATAAAAAACTAAAAAGTGGGGCGTGCAATATTATTCAGCCCCTTTACTTTCAGTGCAGCAAACTCACTCCAGAAGTTCAGTGAGAATCTCTGAATGATCCAATGTTGACCTAAATGACTGATGGTGATAAATAGAATCCACCTGTGTGTAATCAAGTCTCCGTATAAATGCACCTGCTCTGTGACAGTCTCAGAGTTCTGTTTAAAGCGCAGAGAGCATCATGAAGACCAAGGAACACACCAGGCAGGTCCGAGATACTGTTGTGGAGAAGTTTAAAGCCGGATTTGGATACAAAAATATTTCCCAAGCTTTAAACATCTCAAGGAGCACTGTGCAAGCGATCATATTGAAATGGAAGGAGTATCAGACCACTGCAAATCTACCAAGACCCGGCCGTCCCTCTAAACTTTCAGCTCAAACAAGGAGAAGACTGATCAGAGATGCAGACAAGAGGCCCATGATCACTCTGAATGAACTGCAGAGATCTACAGCTGAGGTGGGAGACTCTGTCCATAGGACACAATCAGTCGTACACTGCACAAATCTGGCCTTTATGGAAGAGTGGCAAGAAGAAAGCCATTTCTCAAAGATATCCATAAAAAGTCACCTGGGAGACACACCAAACATGTGGAAGAAGGTGCTCTGGTCAGATGAAACCAAAATTGAACTTTTTGGCCACAATGCAAAACATTATGTTTGGCGTAAAAGCAACACAGCTCATCACCCTGAACACACCATCCCCACTGTCAAACATGGTGGTGGCAGCATCATGGTTTGGGCCTGCTTTTCTTCAGCAGGGACAGGGAAGATGGTTAAAATTGATGGGAAGATGGATGGAGCCAAATACAGGACCATTCTGGAAGAAAACCTGTTGGAGTCTGCAAAAGACCTGAGACTGGGACGGAGATTTATCTTCCAACAAGACAATGATCCAAAACATAAAGCAAAATCTACAATGGAATGGTTCACAAATAAACGTATCCAGGTGTTAGATTGGCCAAGTCAAAGTCCAGACCTGAATCCCATCGAGAATCTGTGGAAAGAGCTGAAAACTGCTGTTCACAAACGTTCTCCATCCAACCTCACTGAGCTCGAGCTGTTTTGCAAGGAAGAATGGGCAAAAATTTCTGTCTCTCGATGTGCAAAACTGATAGAGACATACCCCAAGCGACTTGCAGCTGTAATCGCAGCAAAAGGTGGCGCTACAAAGTATTAACGCAAGGGGGCTGAATAATATTGCACGCCCCACTTTTCAGTTTTTTATTTCTAAAAAAAGTTTAAAATATCCAATAAATTTCGTTCCACTTCACGATTGTGTCCCACTTGTTGTTGATTCTTCACAAAAAATTACAATTTCATATCGTTATGTTTGAAGCCTGAAATGTGGCAAAAGGTTGAAAAGTTCAAGGGGGCTGAATACTTTTGCAAGGCACTGTATATGTTTCTTTGCATATCCCAGCTTGTTTTTGCTTGTTTTTGGAAGTTTTTGGAAGTTGGAGTTAAAACCATTATTCAGCACCCGTGGAGCAAACAGGGTTAAGGGCCTTGCTCAGGGGGCCCAAGAGTGGCTGAATGGCAGAGCTGGTATTTGAACTCTCAACCTTTCAGTTGATAGCCCAAAGCTCTACTCAATAGGCTAACACGACTTATGATTGTCTTAAAATACACTGTAAAATCGTACATAAACTGCATCTCCCACAATGCTTGCCGATTTGTGACCCGCAAAGTGACCGCATCTCGCCACTAGATGGCAGTGTTTCCACATCATTGTTTAACTGAGGCATTTTTCCAACAATTGATGTTGACAAATATTTACAAATAATCCCAAAGTGTACAAGAAGAGAAAATTGAAGCAGAAGGAAGAGAATTTAATAAAAGATGGGAAAGTGAATACAAGTTTGTGCTTTAAGCTGAAAAAAACGGTAGGTCTCTTGTGTTATGAGGCCGTGTCTGTGGTAAAGCAGTACAATATAAATGTAGATATACATTATAAATATACAGTATAAATTTGGTTTTTGACATGAAACACAGAATTTAGCCTCCAAGAAAAACAACAAATTGTCCAAGACTTAAAAGGCAGACTTTATTTACAGCAGGGCACATTACAATCTGCCCTTTGAGGGCCACCATAATGCACATGTGGCCCTTAGTAAAAATGAGTTTAACACTCCGATTTAAGTAACCACTTAAATGTTACTACTTTTTGTTACCTATAACCACCTTGCCAACAAGCCTGTGCTACTTTTAAAGCACAATACACATTTAAGTTGTTAGCCTCGGCTAATTGTTTAACTATTAAATAAGTATTTGTCTAGTTTTGGGTTTCTTTTTTGGGTTACTTTTAATTTCTTTTAACATTTTAACATTTCAAAAATATGCCTGTATGTGGACTGTTGTAGTGTGATTTAGTGTGTGTATGAATCTTTGCTATAGACAGTGCCTGTCCATAGTGTATTCCTGCCTTGTGCCATATGCTTCCTGTAAAAATAGAAAGCAGTGTTTTGTTTACTGTCTAGAGGATATATTTAAGGTTTGACCTTAACACTGTTTTGGAACATTTGATGTTTGTCATTTTCTCGAGAACTGTGTAAGTAAATAGTTTTAATAGTTAAGAACAGCAATTTACAATGCAATATTGCAAAGAAGTTATTTTAAAATGTACATCCATTACATTATCAAAAGATTCAGAAAATCCAAAGAAATATACAGTGTATTACAAAAGTGAGTACACCCCTCACATTTCTGCAAATATTTCATTATATCTTTTCATGGGACAACACTATAGACATGAAACTTGGATATAACTTAGAGTAGTCAGTGTACAGCTTGTATAGCAGTGTAGATTTACTGTCTTCTGAAAATAACTCAACACACAGCCATTAATGTCTAAATAGCTGGCAACATAAGTGAGTACACCCCACAGTGAACATGTCCAAATTGTGCCCAAATGTGTCGTTGTCCCTCCCTGGTGTCATGTGTCAAGGTCCCAGGTGTAAATGGGGAGCAGGGCTGTTAAATTTGGTGTTTTGGGTACAATTCTCTCATACTGGCCACTGGATATTCAACATGGCACCTCATGGCAAAGAACTCTCTGAGGATGTGAGAAATAGAATAGTTGCTCTCCACAAAGATGGCCTGGGCTATAAGAAGATTGCTAACACCCTGAAACTGAGCTACAGCATGGTGGCCAAGGTCATACAGCGGTTTTCCAGGACAGGTTCCACTCGGAACAGGCTTCGCCAGGGTCGACCAAAGAAGTTGAGTCCACGTGTTCGGCGTCATATTCAGAGGTTGGCTTTAAAAAATAGACACATGAGTGCTGCCAGCATTGCTGCAGAGGTTGAAGATGTGGGAGGTCAGCCTGTCAGTGCTCAGACCATACGCCGCACACTGCATCAACTCGGTCTGCATGGTCGTCATCCCAGAAGGAAGACGACGCACAAGAAAGCCCGCAAACAGTTTGCTGAAGACAAGCAGTCCAAGAACATGGATTACTGGAATGCCCTGTGGTCTGATGAGACCAAGATAAACTTGTTTGGCTCAGATGGTGTCCAGCATGTGTGGCGGCGCCCTGGTGAGAAGTACCAAGACAACTGTATCTTGCCTACAGTCAAGCATGGTGGTGGTAGCATCATGGTCTTGGGCTGCATGAGTGTTGCTGGCACTGGGGAGCTGCAGTTCATTGAGGGAAACATGAATTCCAACATGTACTGTGACATTCTGAAACAGAGCATGATCCCCTCCCTTCGAAAACTTCGAAACCAGTAGCAACCTGTGCAGCTCTGGTGAATTCCATGCCCAGGAGGGTTAAGGCAGTGCTGGATAATAATGGTGGTCACACAAAATATTGACACTTTGGGCACAATTTGGACATGTTCACTGTGGGGTGTACTCACTTATGTTGCCAGCCATTTAGACATTAATGGCTGTGTGTTGAGTTATTTTCAGAAGACAGTAAATCTACACTGCTATACAAGTTGTACACTGACTACTCTAAGTTATATCCAAGTTTTAGTTCTATAGTGTTGTCCCATGAAAAGATATAATAAAATATTTGCAGAAATGTGAGGGGTGTACTCACTTTTGTGATACACTGTATGTGTATGCTAAGGGCAAGACCAAAAACCAATACTGAATTCCTGTGACCATTGATTTCTGAAACAACAGTGCATTAAATTCTAACATGCATAGGAAAACTGTTTATTTATCTGTAAACAAATAAACAAAATATTTCATATATACATACACTGATCAGCCATAACATTAAAACCACCTGCTTGGTTTTACACTCACTGTCCATTTTATCAGCTCCACTTACCATATAGAAGCACTTTGAAGTTCTACAATTACTGACTGTAGTCCATCTGTTTCTCTGCATACTTTTTAAGCCTGCTTTGACCCTGTTTTTTAATGGCCAAGTCCACCACAGAGCAGGTATTATTTTGGTGGTGGATCATTCTCAACCCTGCAGTTACAATGGCATAGTGGTGGTGTGTTAGCGTGTGTTGTGCTGGTATGAGTGGATCAGACACAGCAATCCACTCACTGTCCACTCTATTAGACACCCCTCCTAGTTGGTCCACTTTGTAGATGTAAAGTCGCTCATCTCTCATCTATTGTTGCTGTTTGAGTTGGTCATTCTCTAGATCTTCATCAGTGGTCACAGGACGCTGCCCACGGGGCACTGTTGGCTGGATGCTTTTGGTTGCTGGACTATCCTTAGTCCAGCAGTGACAGTGAGGTGTTTAAAAACTCCATCAGCATTGCTGTGTCTTATCCACTCATACCAGCACAACACACACTAACACACCACCACCATGTCAGTGCCACTGCAGTGCTGAGAATGACCCACCACCCAAATAATACCTCATCTGCAAAGGCCCTGGGAGAGTCCTGACCATTGAAGAACAGCATGAAAGGGGGCTAACAAAGCATGCAGAGAAACAGATGGACTACAGTCAGTAACTACAAAGTGCTTCTGTATGGTAAGTGGAGCTGATAAAACGGACAGTGAGTGTAGAAACAAGGAGGTGGTTTTAATGTTATGGCTGATCAGTGTATACAGGTGCACAGTACAACGAAATTCTTTTTTTTGCATATCCCAGCTTGTTTTTGGAAGCTGGAGTTAAAACAGGGTCAGCCATTGTACAGCACCCCTTGAGCAAACAGTGTTAAGGACCTTGCTCAGGGGGGCCAACAGTGGCTGCATGGCAGAGCTTGGACTTGAACTTTCAACCTTTCAGTTGATAGCCCAAAGCTCTACCCTCTAGGCTAGCACTGCCCCAATAGGCAAATAAATGCTGTCTTGTTTTACTTGTTTCATTCATACTGTCCTAGCCTTTCTTTAGATTAGATTATGATTAAACAAATAATCAGATAATAATAAATTTACATTATAATTTATAAAAAGTAACTTGACATTTGGATTCGTTCTCATTCTATTTTGGTTTTATTTTGATTAACCTTTTCTAATCTAAATAGTATTGTACTGTAACAAAAGACAACATGAGTTTATATGTCTTAATGTAAATGTTAACGTATCTCTATGTTTGGGGAATCTATTAAAATGACAAATGTATAAACATTTTGTAAAGCATTTATAATGTAATGGGGCGTTCAGAAGGCTGTAAACAATTATCATAATTCCTAACTTTTGTTTACCTTTATGTTGCTAAAAATGGTCTAGGAAATAGTGGTTACATTTATAGATTAATCAGGTAAGGGGCACTCCTTTACTTAGGCTGTATACAAATCTATTTTTGCATATAAAGCTGTTGTAATCTTTGGAAAGTCTGTGCTTTTTTTCTGGTTGTCATCATCTAAGGCACAAGGAGGCTTTTTCAAGCATCACAAATTATCTTAGAGTGTGTTAGAAAAAGAACAAACAAAAAAGAAAAAGGGAGGAGATAAGAGGAGATAGAAAAGGAGGGGCACTACATTGCAAATTCTTACCTCTGTGTAAAAATAACTGTTGTGAAGAAGATTTAAAATCTTTCTGAAAAGATGGACAAAATAGTAGCAGCTTCAGATTAAATGAACAAAGTCATGTGGGCAAAGACTTTCTCTTCAGCCACACCATGCTGCTGAAGACTTTAATCTACATATAATGTTTATTAATTCTGGATTTTACCTCTGGCCTTTGGGGACTACACTTACAAGATTTATCCTTTGATATTTCCCAAAATAAACATGGAGTAAAGTTGCTTTTATCCTCTGCTTATTGCATTTAGAAGGTGTATAGAAAATAGTCTTTAAGTAATAACCTTACTGTAGTTTTAGTGCTATAAACATACAGTATGTGTGACTTGTGACTTTAATTAAATTGAAGGTAAAAATCATTATTAACAAATTATAGACCCTAAAATAAGGTTAGCCGTATGCAATGTTTATATATGGATAACATTTTCTTCTTAAAAAATAAATTTCTGGGATATTCCGCTGACGCACTAGCACCAAGTTTCTGAACTCCCGGGTTCGAGGCTCGGTGTTGCCACCGATCGGCTGGGCACCATTGGGCTGGCATAATTCTGCCTTTACTATATATAAAAAAATCTAGTTACAGGTATTCAAATTTATGAATGTAATTGTCAGGTGTCCACAATTCTTTTTCAATGTAGTATATTTAGATACCACGTTATTTATTATTATTATTTTGTGTATATTCTCTGTGTATTTTTCTAATAAGCACTGACTACTTTCAGTTTGTGTTCTTTCCCTTCAGCCTCCTATGCAGTCTAATTTGAAAGCAATTTCAGTCTTTTTGAATTGAATACAGTCCCTGAAGAAATACATATGCTTACATGGTAACACAATAACAAAAGCCAATTTCACACATTTGCTTGATGATAACCACATAACTGAGACATTATGAATCATACAAAGATTGAGAATAATAGCATCAAATGGAAACATAATATTCTTTATGCCATGAATGCTAAGACCCATTTATTATGCTTTGTTGAGAACATTATGGACAGTGTAGATTAGAGATATGCCTACTCAGTGAGACAGTCATGTCATATAAGCTAATTGTAATTGGCTCCATTGCTGTTGGCAATGGCTGTCTACACGTAGTAAGATTCCATTTAACAGGTCTCTACACACTCAGAGCTCAGTGGGGAAGGAGGAGAAGCTTAGTGAAAAAGCGCAGAAGACAATATAGCCTAAGGGAAGATACGCAAGTGCCTTAATTGGAAAATTAGCAGAACATCATAAGTTAGGGAAATTAGATCATTCAGTTCTTAACAAGATTACAGTAGAAGCTAACATAACTAATGCTAATTGTGCTAGCAAATGTGCTCTGTTAATTTGATGGGAATCTCTGCTTCCCTCTGAAGATGAATAGGATGTATAAAGAATAAAAAACTGGTGTTTATCAACCCTCTTGTAATGAAATTTAGTTCCTAGACAAAATGTGGGCTTTTTTGGCCCTACAACTAGTTGAGTATTTATTAATTATTTTTGAATCATTATGTTGCTTAGCTTGAGAGTTATTGGCAAATTATCTGAAACCTTGCACTTGCATTGGAGCAGCTTGTGCTGGCTATAGAGACTGGATATTTTTTAGGCTTACTAAGCACAAAACAGTCACTGAGAAGTGACTAGCAGTATATATATATATACAGAAAAGCCAACCATAATGTTATGCCTTATTGAAGACTTCTATTGCACAGCCATGATGGATCTCTTGGATCAGTTCCCACCTTCCTCTATAGACAACAAACTGAGGGATTTTATGTGACAATCAAAACAGCAACCCAACAACCCAGCTGACCATAAATTCTAAGCTCTTGCGCACCAAAAATGCATAACCCCTTAAGAACCCAATACACACTTTTTTCAAGCCACTTTTTTCCATGGAACGCGGGTATCTATGAACTAAAGATTATGCCTTAAACATAAAATATAAATAAATAAATAGCTGCAAATGCTTATCACTCTATCCATTTCTGGTAGTATCTCCAATGTATAGGTAACACCCCCATTAATGTAAACAAGGTGGCTGATTTTTTCCCCCCCCTTTATTATCTCTGCTATGCTGCTGATCTCATGTACAAAACAGCTCTGCACAAAAGCACCTTAGCATGCAGTAATGACAGTTTGGGGTATAACAATAAACAAATTCAAATTTAAAATGCATGAAATGAAATTGTGATTACCCAAAGTGAGCAGATGATTGATCCTCATCTAATGAAAGTGTGAACAAAGATAGAATGTGTGCGCATGTTTGTTTATGTGTGTGTGTGTGTGTGTGTGTGTAAGGAAGCTTGGTTGTGAGTTTTTTATTTATTTATTTATTTATTTTTTTACGGGAAGAGAATATTGTTGGGGTGGGAACATTGAGGTAGGCTGTGCTAATTAGCTCTCTCAGCATGCAACTTGAGCAGCAGTGCAATCACAGAGGGAAATGAATATGGAACAAGTTACTGGCGTGGAGTGCACTGGAGTGAATTCTTTGGCAGACTGGCACAGAACCCCCTGGCTGGCATACTCATTTCCCCTTTCTTTCCGTCATTCTTCTTTCTCCTGTCTAGTCATCCTATTGCGCTTCACATAGGTATTTTTCTTTATAAGAAGTCTAAAACAAAGATAAAGATTAGGGTAGAAGGAGAGCTTTGGTTGACAGGGTTTTATTTAATTTATTTATCGATTGATTGGCCAAAAGATATTTTTATAATAGCTGCATTTATCCTTGTATATTTGTTTTGTTAATTTATCTGTGAAATATCATTTAAAATATATGAATATTCTATATCTGCAAAAATGTATTTAATTCTTTGAATTTATTTCCTTTGTATAAGTTAAATATACCAAATTCTCGGGGGTCAAAATATACATACAGTACACTGAATATTTTGTTATACAGTGGGGGAAATAAGTATTTGATCCCCTGCTGATTTTGTAAGTTTACCCCCTTACAAAGACTTGAACAGTCTATAATTAAAATAAAGAGAGAGACAGAATATCAACAAAAAATCCAGAAAAAAAACATTAAATAAAAGTTATAAATTAATTTGTATTTAATTAAGGGAAATAAGTATTTGATCCCCTACCAACCAGCAAGAATTCTGACCCCCACAGACCGGTTATGTGCCCATGAGGCACACAAATTAGTCCTGTCCCTGTATAAAAGACTCCTGTCACAGAATCAGTTTCTTCCGTTCAAATCTCTCGACCACCATGGGCAAGACCAAAGAGCTATCAAAGGACGTCAGGGACAAGATTGTAGACCTGCACAAGGCTGGAATGGGCTACAAGACCATCAGCAAGAAGCTTTGTGAGAAAGAGACCACTGTTGGTGCGATAATTCGAAAATGGAAGAAATACAAGATCACAGTCAATCACCTTCACTCTGGAGCTCCATGCAAGATCTTACCTGGTGGGGTAAGAATGATTCTGAGAATGGTGAGGTCAGTCCAGAATTACACGGTAGGAGCTTGTCAATGATCTCAAGGGAGCTGGGAGCAGAGAAATGCTGGATATGACCCCAAGAACACCATCCCCACCGGGCATTTCTTTGCCTCCAAACACGGCGAGTGGAGTTGATGCCAAAGAGCTCAATTTTGGTCTCATCTGACCATATCACATTCTTCCAAGCTTTCTCTGAATCATTCAGGTGTTCATTGTCAAACTTCAGACGGGCCTGTACATGAGCCTTCTTGAGCAAAGGGACTTTGCGGGCACTGCAGGATCTCAATCCATTACGGCAAAGTGTGTTACTAATGGTTTTCTTGGTGACTGTGCTCCCAGCTCCCTTGAGATCATTGACAAGCTCCTCCCGTGTAATTCTGGACTGACCTCACCTTTCTCAGAATCATTCTTACCCCACCAGGTGAGATCTTGCATGGAGCTCCAGAGTGAGGGTGATTGACTGTGATCTTGTATTTCTTCCATTTTCGAATTATCGCACCAACAGTGGTCTCTTTCTCACAAAGCTTCTTGCTGATGGTCTTGTAGCCCATTCCAGCCTTGTGCAGGTCTACAATCTTGTCCCTGACGTCCTTTGATAGCTCTTTGGTCTTGCCCATGGTGGTCGAGAGATTTGAACGGAAGAAACTGATTCTGTGACAGGAGTCTTTTATACAGGGACAGGACTAATTTGTGTGCCTCATGGGCACATAACCGGTCTGTGGGGGTCAGAATTCTTGCTGGTTGGTAGGGGATCAAATACTTATTTCCCTTAATTAAATACAAATTAATTTATAACTTTTATTTAATGTTTTTTTTCTGGATTTTTTGTTAATATTCTGTCTCTCTCTGTTAAAATAAACCTTCCATAAAAATTATAGACTGTTCAAGTCTTTGTAAGGGGGTAAACTTACAAAATCAGCAGGGGATCAAATACTTATTTCCCCCACTGTATGTCCTTAGCACAGTACCTTCTTTTCCACCAGATTTGTTGTTTTGGGATGGACTTTACATATTTTCAAAGGGCTAGAGATTAGGACTTTATTTTAACTATTTTAAAAGACACACTAAATGCTTACTTAGCCATTTCTTATAGTTTGAAAGTAGATTTTGGGTCATTGTTCTGTTGGAACACCAAACTGCATCCAAAATCAATCGAAAATTGAAGTAACATTTTTTTTTCTGATTCTGTTCCTTTACTGCTATTTTAACTAGTAGAGCATAATCTACTACCACAACAATTAACAGTATGTGCAGTGTTGTTTGGTTGAAATGCTATGCCTTTTTATAGCATTTAACTTTTATAGCATTCAACATTCAGCTGGCCATTGTGGCCATACAATAAAACTTTCTTTGTCCATGTGTTCAGCAATTTCAAATTGTTCTGTGTTTTGGAGCAGAGGTGTGGCAATTACTGTGATTTTGCTAATGCAGAGCTAACTTGGCTGTGAACAGTGGCACATGTGTTTCAGAACCTCCTAGCTTATAGCAGACCTGCTTTCTTTAATTCCTGGCCATTTTGACATTTATTTTCTTTCAGAATGTAACTGTTAGTGTTAACTGCCTATATTTAACAGAAAAGCTGTTGTTTTATGCTATTATGGAAAATGAAAATGTTTGTACAGGGACTTGGAACCTAACGTTGCTAAGACAATGCTTCAAGTGACATTCCTGATTTAAAAATCTTCAGGGAAAGTTTACTGGTGATGCGTGTAGCTCAGTCAAATTGATGCAGTTAAAACCTGATTTATTTATGTGTGCATTTCATATTAGTATTGACTAATATAAACATCCAAATAAAAGAGACAAAAATGTGGATTTTTAATACATTTCATTAATGTATTAAGTGTTTAATGCATCTATCATATCAAGACCAACAGAAAATCAGAAATACAGTGGTACCTTGAAACTCAGCGTCAACTGGTTCTGGGAGTGGCGTTGAGTTTTAAGGTATTTTTTCCCTTAAGGATGTATGGAAAACCTGTTAATGCGTTCCATGGTCCTGTGGAACTGCATATATTTTAGGGTTATGTAAAATAATGGGGTTGTTTTTGACACTTAAACACTGATAATAACACAAGTATGATATAAAAACACTGAAATACAATTAAAAAACAGTCAAAAATCAATATAAAATACAACAAAACCTGCATTTTACCTTTACTTCTTTGTTTTCTTATGCTTCTTAATTAGTAGATCTTATATATCTTAATAATTAAAACTTATGAGCAGTAATAATTTAGAGAGTTTTAGTGTTTTTAGGTCGTTCTTTCAATACATTAAGTCACATTAAGCTTTTTTTAAACAATAAGCGTTTTAGACTCTCTCTGAAAAGCTGATTTTTACAATTTCTCAGAAATTGGAGCTATAACACAAGTTTAAAAGTGAAACAAGAGGAAAATCCAGATAAACACAGATACATGTGGAGCTTTCAGAGTGGATTTAATGGTTTTTACACACAAATGCAGATTCGTCTCGTATTCACACTTAGATGACGTTTTACCGCACCGCGAGTGCTGAACAAAGCAGTTGCACACATGTTGAGTTTAAGGGAAATGTTGAGTTAAAGGGTACACATTTCTTGACGAAGGGTGTTTCAAAGATTTTGATTTTAGGGGATGTTGAGTTACAAGGTACCACTGTACATAAATTAGCTTATGAAAACTAATTTGTTGGTCATTTTATATTTTATTGTATTATTTCCTTGCAAATAGTGGTTGTTTGTTTAACTGCCACCTTGAATGCTTTTTCCCCTCCTTAGCTATATAGTCTTACAATTGTTTGTACATTTTGACACTTTGAACAATTTATTGTATCAATTGTGGACCGTTAAATGATCGCCATCATTCCACAACCCTTCCAAAATGCTTTCTACGGTGTCCAATCATACTTTGTAATTTCTTGCACAAGTTATGCGATTGTCAGAACAAATTCACTTTAATTTAAAATTCACTTTAGAAGCAGTTAGGGCAGAGTGATTATCTCTGCAAGTCTGGCATAATAATAGGCACTTAGATATTTCAACATCACTGGAGCAATATCAGCTTTTGCAGGGTTATAAGGTGCAAAATAGATTTTATCTCAGAGCAAAGAATTTCAGCCAGACAGTGGATGGTTATACTGTTTAATGACCTGGGATATGAATAACCTGTATTTTTTATTTTAAACCAGTTAGTTTGGACTGCAAGTCTAGTGTGTGTATTTTTTTTAATTATATACAGTACTGTGCAAAATGTTTAGGCATGTGCTGCAAAGTTGCTTTTAAAAATAGAGGTGTTAATAGTTTATTTGCAAAGTGAATGAACAAAAGTGAAATCTAAATCAAATCAGGATTTGGTGTGATCCCCCTTTGCCTTCAAAAAAGCATCAATTATTCTACACTTGCACATAGTATGGAAGGTGTATGATTATAGTCAGGTGTATGATTAACCAATTATACCATACATGTGATAATTATTATCATTTTCATATGTTGCTTAAAGCAGTCATTAACTAAAACAGAAACAGCTGTGTATGAGGCTTAAAACTGGGTTACGAACAGCCAAACCACAAATGTGAGGTTGTGGAGTACAGTTCATGTCACAGGTCATACACCATGGCAAAACTGAGCACAGCAACAAGAGTAGTTATGCTTCATCAGCAAGGTCTCTCCCAGGTAAAGATTTCAAAGCTTAGTGCAGCAGATAAAAGACACATCATGCTTACTTCCCTTCGAAATCAGAAGATGTCCAGCAGTGCCTTTAGCTCAGAACCTTTAGCCTTTAGCTTTTTATTCATTTTAATTTAGGCTACTTCAGTGTTGGTGGATTTAACAGAATTTGTAGGCACATAACACAGCTTGTTATATGTAATAGATAAAAAAATGTAAATTGGGTAACTAGTCAGCAGCAGGTTGCACAGTTTTAATGATGTTATTATTTTGTCACATATTTCAGCTCTGCTTAATCTAGAACCACCTTATTGGTGCACCTCCTATGGCTAAGCCTGGTGGCCTGGCTTGATTCTGTTTAAATAAAGAAAAAAGTGTTAGGTCTTTGTTGCTGGAAGACAACCTTATCAACCTTGTTTAATGTCTGCACCAGAGCATCTTTGATTACTTTTATATTATTTTCTTAGACTTTTACTTAGAGGAGATAGAGGAGGGGAAGCGGCTGTACAGATAATTTAGAGAGTTTAATACATTCCTATTTTTACTCATGTAAGCAAAAAGGCAGCTGGATGGAACAACATAATAATAATAGGCAAGACAACGTTCTTGTACACAAAAAATAGAAATAAATAACTGGGTGAGCATGAATGTGTTGTTAATATTGTTTTCCAAAACAGAGGGAAAATTAGAAAGCATATTTTTGTGGTCTATGCACATAAAATTACGATAGCAATATTATTTTCATACACTCAGCTTCTCAGATACAAGGGTCACTGAAATATATACAATATTTATCACTTGATTTTATTGTTTTTGTTGTTGGTAGTGATTTGTTTTCTTTTTCTATTAGTCTTGAGGCCTTTAAGGCCCAAGCTGCTCTGTCATTTTGGCAGCAGCATCCAAGAAGTGTCTATTACCTGCTCCAAAATACAGTCAATCTCACAAGTAAACATTGGAAGTGATTTATATAATGAATACTGAAACACATAAAAATGTTATGATAACCATTTACAGATTATTTGTTAGACTGTTCCTCCAGTAAAGTTGATGGGGCTGTGAATCATGCAGTCAACTTTCTGATAAATATATAAACAGCTCAGAACAGTCTGTTAAACCAGACCTAAATTATGTTTTCTTAATGGATTAATCAATCTATGCTCCATTACTCAAGAGTTCACAGGCATTCATCCTACCTGGAACAGTTTATTTCTATTCATGGAGGCTTTCTTATTAAAAAAAAGAAAGAAAAGCTTTTCCAGACTAGAAGCTTTATCGATCTATAAGACCCCTTTAGAAAAGTAATTATGTGTCACCATGAATTTGGATTAATATATTGTGTTTGTCTGCATATCAAAATAATGGATGGATCCATGTGCATGCATATCATTTACAGAAATCCTGGATCATTAAGAAGGCTGGACAGCAGTACCACACTAGAATTTAATGAGCTTTTAAGAATGGCCAGTTTTACACTTACCTATTCCAAGGACACTAACACAACCCCTTCAATAACAGATGTTTTTTGGCACATTTGTAGTAAGACTGTCCCATCTTTGCTCCTCAAAGACTAAGCCTTTCATGGATACTGCTTTTATACCAAATCATGATTACAATAACCTGTTGACATAGCATGTTTGAAATCTTATCCCATTTTTTCTTCTTAATCACATTTTCTGTATAGCCCATCACAGGGCAAACACACACACACACTTAGACCTAGTTTTTTTTGTAACTCTTTTGAACCTGATTGCATGTCTTTGTGTATTCTCCCTTCTAATTCCTCTTCATTATTGAAAGCACCTACCATGAGCATGCATGCATCAGCACTGGATATTAGAGCAGGTTGACTGGTCAGACATATCCTGTTGTGTTCAATCATGTGGTGCTCTGGGCATGTGTGTATCTTCTGTGTACCCACAGAAGAGATGACACCAGGGTGTACTATAGAATCCACCTCGTAATAGACAAAATGTAGGGTATGTGCTAGTAATGTCCTGGTACTAAATAGATGGATGGATGGATGGATGGATGGATGGATGGATGGATAGATTAATATTTTTAAAATAATTTTTAGATAAATATTTTAAATATAAATAATCAATAACTAAACAGGGCCTCATTTTTGTCTGACTTTTTTTTTTAGCTACGGGACACAAAGTCAACAGACCAGAACACAACACTGATGCATTTTTTGGCTGAGAAGTGTGAAGAGAATTATCCAGAGATCCTAAAGTTAACCGATGAGCTGGAACATGTGGAGAATGCCAGCAAAGGTAAAACACTTTTCCAAGTTTTCTAATGGCTTGTAACAGATTAGGAATGATCACTTACTGCACTAGTACACCATCGGCCCGAACTGTTGAAACAATGCACATTGGGTCCATTTATTTATGCTATACTGTATACACCAATCTGTGATTCTACTCTTATCACTAATTTAAATCAAGCAGTGTTTAAATTCTAAACTGTTCAGGAAAAGTGAGCTCCAGCCTCAAATCCATGTCCTTGACTGATATGAGTGGACCCCAATGTGGTATTTAGCTGTTGTAACACAAAGATAAGCTATAGAAGTGTTATGTTTACTACCTATCTATCCCAGCTTTTTTGTCTCAAATTGTCTCTAAGCCCTGTTCAATCCTAAGGCAACAGTGGCAAAGAAAAACTCCCCAAATGTTACAAGGAAGAAACCTAGAGAGAAACCAGACTCCCATGTTCCTCGGGTTCTTGGGTTAATGAGGGAACCTTTTTTCTGAAAAAACCTTCAGAAAGTCACAGTAGTTTATAGTGGCACATAAGTAAAAGGTAGAATCTGTTATGTATCTGTATATTTAATTATAGACTGAAAATAGACTTGTATCTCTGGCATTGTTGCAATTCCTTCTGTCAATAAACTAATGTCTTTCTAATTTTGTTGAATAAATTGTGTAGTAGAACCCCTTGAGGGTTATTTACTTTCTCAGTTACTTAATTGGTTACCTAATCTAATTTATGTGCTGTGTTGTACCACATAGTAATTATGTGCTCTGCCGAAAGAGCCAATCACTGATAAAGTGAACTGATGGATGGGAGTATGCTCAAGTGTGAACGGTTTAGAAAGAGTCGTTTCAGGGACAGCCAATTCTTTTTACATGTTTGCCATTCAATTAAGTTTGACAGATAGGCAGCTGCTTGATTTAATCAATCATAATGAGTATCTGTTCATGGCCCAGACTTAGCACAGATTTAAACTTAAGGTGGCTAAGAGTCAGTATAGGCAAGTCCTATATATATATGAGTGTGGTAAAAGATGTACAGTTTGCTGCCGCAAGCTGGGGGCTTCTCTGTGGGTTAAGCTGCCTTTAAGCTTCATTCCAATGTCGTTGTTGGGGTTGCTACTCGTAGGTTGCAAGATTTCATTATCCTGGTGTATGTATCTTGAAGCAAGCACCTGTTAGCCTTTCACTATCTCATATTTGTGGTTGTTGTGTGATACAGGAGACTCAGGGAGCTGATGGGAAATCGGCTATGTTCAAATTAGAGGGTAAACAGCAATTTTCAGGTTTTAATGCTCCTGTGAGGCTTACAGAGCTCACTATATGTTAGAGAATTCTTTGCCAGGCTGCAGAATTTTCAACAGCAATGTTTGATATACATTGATCAGCCATGTCTCTACACTCTGTCCATTTTATCAGCTTCACTTACCATATAGAAGCACTTTGTAGTTCTACAATTACTGACTGTAGTCCATCTATTTTTCTAGATTCCTTTTTAGCCTGCTTTCACCCTGTTCTTTAATGGTCAGGACCCCCACAGGACCACCACAGAGCAGGTATTATTTAGGTGGTAGATCATTCTCAGCACTGCAGTGACAATGACATGGTGGTGGTGTGTTAGTGTGTGTTGTGCTGGTATGAGTGGATCAGACACAGCAGCGCTGCTGGAGTTTTTAAATACCATGTCCACTCATTGTCCACTGTGTTAGACACTCCTACCTAGTTGGTCCACCTTGTAGATGTTAAGTCAGAGACGATCGCTCATCTATTGCTGCTGCTTAGTTGGTCATCTTTTAGACCTTCATCAGTGGTCACAAGACGCTGCCTATAGGGCACTGTTGGCTGGATATTTTTGGTTGGTGGACTATTCTCAGTCCAGCAGTGACAGTGAGGTGTTTAAAAACTCCATCAGCGCTGCTGTGTCTTGTCCACTCATACCAGCACAACACACACTAACACACCACCACCATGTCAGTGTCACTGGCGTGCTGAGAATGACCCACCACCCAAATAATACCTGCTCTGTGGGGGTCCTGACCATTGAAGAACAGCATGAAAGGGGGCTAACAAAGCATGCAGAGAAACCGATGGACTACAGTCAGTAATTGTAGAACTACTAAATGCTTCAATATGGTAAGTGGAGCTGATGAAATGGACAATGTGTGTAGAAACAAGTAGAAACAAGAAGGTGGTTTTAATGTTATGGCTGATTGGTGTATTTAACAGCCTTGCTTAAATAATGGAACAGGCTATGGAACAGGCTATTTTTTATTTTTATTTTATTCTGCAGTTTGTTTGGTGGTATAGTTCAGATTATTTTATGTTGGTGTAATTATTTTATATCTGCATTATCAGTGATGAAATGTAAAATCTCTTTATCAACAAGATAAAGATAAAGAGCATCGGTGCAGTGCTTGCTCTTACCAATTCCATCTAGCTCCGTTTACAGCATTTAAATATCTAGTAGTATATCCACAAAACTAATTAATGTGTGCATTCTGCCCAAAGCTCAAACACCTCCATTATCCAGATTTTCCTTTCAAACACATACTCAGGAAAAATCATCTGCAGTCAGTGCAGTTTTGTTGTCTCACAATATACAGCAGCAGTAGCTGGTAAATCTGTTGAAATAACTAGCTATCTGCTTATAAAATACAATAACTAATGAATTTACATAAGTTGGACATGACATAACATTGTGTTTTCATGTGCAAGAAGAGACCGGAATTGGCACTTCTCATAAACCTTAAAATCTTCTTCTTCTTCTTCTTCTTCTTCTTCTTCTTCATCTTCTTCTTCTTCTTCTTCTTCTTCTTCTTATTATTAATATTAATTATTACTTTTATTATTATTATTATTATTATTATTATTATTATTATTATTATTTTCCTGCAGTAATTATCTGTTGATTAGCCACTTTAGAATGTGATCCTTTAATGTTTTATCTATTACTATGAATAGCTGAAGTATGGCTAGCCTCAAATGCAGCTATTGTATTGTTACACTGCTGTCATACCAGTTGTAAATGCTTGTTGGTGGCACGTTGTAGCATTGTTCAACATTACAGTGTGCAACATACTGTATGGTTAAAAAGATGTGTATTTAGTTAATTAATTCAGTTATTATTTTATTTGTATTTAATCATTACTTTGTTTATTAGCTACTCCTACTATTTAGTTGTAAATATTAGGGATGTCCCGATCACGTTTTTTTGTTCCCGATACCGATCCCGATTATTAATTTTGATCCCGATCCGATACCGAGTCTCAAACCGGTAGATATTGTCTAGATAAGAACTGGATAATACTGTTCACACAGTGCACACTTCAAGTACATTACAGTTATTCAAATTAATCCAATGTATATGTTTAACAACTAAATAGCTCTGCAGTGCTGAAGGGAAAAATGCTGCATCCAAGCTATTGGCTTAATGTTTTGTATTTTTACAAAATCAATCAAAATGATTGAGATAATTACAGTTTTACTTTAAACTTTACATTTGAAGAAAAAAAATCTGTTTAATGCAGTGATGCACTAAAAATTTACAGAAATCTGTGATGCAGCTTAACTTGAATATAAGAAAAAAAGTTACTTAAAAGCATTACAGTAAAACCTGAATACCAAAATAAAATGGAAAGGCTCTTTTGTTATGAAGGAAAGCCAGTTTTTAAAGTGCTTGTATTGTGACAATGGTTTGATGGACGTTTCTATGCGAAGTGAGTGTGTTTTGACCCTTTGGGGCTTCCATAGTGCATGAAATAGCGTGCTTGACTCTAGCTGTCCGCTATTCCGAACCGTAACAGAAGAAGTTAATAAAGTGTTCTGCTCCCGACAATATGTGAATATACCGTGTATTTATTTCTTTATTAAACGAGTGCATCACTACGTTGTTTTGTAAACCGGTGTGATCCTTGACTCACACACCATATAAATAGTAAAATTCTACAGTAATGAACGCAGCTCTGCTACTACCGCCTCGTGAAACGCTCACAGTGCAGACATTACACCGCTGTTGGACTTGCATATGGAGAGCCAAGTACCAATGTCACTGAATCATCCATTGCTTGTGTAGAGGTCCTGACCAGCAGAAGCTAGGTTGCAGCAGCAGCAAGAAACCTCGTTGACCTCCCCACCCTCAGACATGCAGCCAGGTCGATAACACAACTTGAGTTTTGTGATCTCATCAGTGGTTAGGTAGTGCATTAGACCACTGTGCCACCTGAATGCCTACCAGAATAAAATCGTGTTTTTCTCGATCGTCAGATTTAAACTTAATTTTCAATTTTATTGGAAAGAAGATTACCACAGTTTTACCCTAAAGATTTTCTTTTATTTACATTGACTTTTTACATTTATGACATTTAGCAGATGCTTACAATTGACAGAATACAATGTTAGCAATTGAGGGTTAAGGGCTTTGTTCAGGGGACAAGCAGTGGATACATGGTGGTGGGGCTTAAACCAGCAACCCTCTGATCACTAGTCCAGTACCTAAATTATTGAGATTTTAATGAATTTACTGTCTGTGAGCTCCTATCGGCAGCTGATATAAATTGCAATCATGTAAATCTTTTGTTGAATCAGATCCACCAGTGGTTCTGTGGTGCTGTGAAGGAAAAAGAAAAAAAATCCAGGTAAAGGTTATAAGCAGCCATGGCCCACTTACCCAGACTTCTTGCTGGGATTACAAACCCACTCCTCCCTCTCTTATACATTAACATCCAGCTCCAACAAGGTCAGTGCTAATTAAAATGTGTGGAGATCATCCTTAGAGGCCAGCTAGGAGTGTGCTCAAGGAGAAGCTGGGACATGGGGAGTGACCATGAAATCAGTAAAATCATGAGTGTCATTATTCACTTTTATTATTATATTATTTTTATTTTTCTCCCTGGCAGACTGTGTATGCTAATTATTCCTGTTCATAATCATTATAATCATCTTGGAGCCAGTGCTGGTATTTACCATTTCTAGATGTTACACCTGGTTGCAAATTTTACAAAACATAAATACCTTTCTAACCTAAAATTAATGTAGCGGTATGTTTTAATGAAGTCACTAACAATAATGAGCAGCTTTGGCAGAGTTAGTAAAAATGTCAAAGCTATTTTTTGTTTCGAAATTAGGCTGAGGAAATAAAATATATAAATTACAATTATTAAAAGGAGAATTTTATCATTGAATTTTTAGGAAGACTTGAAGTGAATCTTTTCGAGTTAAAGCTGAAATGAAATATTTCATCACATAAAAGCAAGTTCTCATTAAAAAAAAAAATATATATTAATAGTTAAGATAAAGTCTTGATCTGAACCCAATATAGATGTTGCGACAGGACCTATGTCCATAAAACTAGCAATGTGTCTAATTTACCACAGTTCTGCATGATGAACAGGGTTAAATTTGTCTATACCCATGCAAAACACTAATTTTCAATATAATAATAAATAATAATAAAATAAAATTGCAAAATGTGTTTTTTTTTATTACGCTTTGTTAATTAATCTGAAATCATTATGTTATTAATTTGCAATAACAGAGGCGTTTAAAAAAGGGCCAATCACTTTTTCACACCACTGTGAAAAAACGCACACATGTAATAATGACTTGCATGTGGGATTTTTGGATGCAAGTGCAGGTTTATTCTAAACAAACAGCAAATAATCCAGAAACAATACAATCAGGCAAAGGCTGGTCAATCTGCAAACAGTTTCCGATAGACGAGGCTCACAAATGTAGTTGAAAATACAAAGCTGGGGTCAATATCAAGAATAATCAGTAAACACAAACACCCAGTGCAGGGTGCAATTTGGCGCTGATATCTCGCACTGGTCTGTGGAGACAAACAAGCTTAAGTACACACACACACACAGAACAAGAAACAGGTGCAACACATTAGCACAATCAAGGGAAACTGAAAATGAGTGAACTCAGATTTTGTCCCTCAATGTTCCAATAATTTCCCTTGAAAAAGACTATAAGAGGGAAAAATAACAGAATTCAGGAATTCTCTCTTTGAGTACTAAAATACTAAAAATATGACTGAAAATATGGCTTTAGGTTAAATGTAATTGAGGGCAAGCTTTAGTCCTAGATCAAGAGAGAATCAGCAAGAGCTGCACTAAACACACCATATCATAGCTCTCATTACCTGACTGAAACGTATGAGTGGTCTTGATTTATTCTCCTATTTCACAGAACAGTGCTGTTAAATTGTGTTTGTGTCTATAAACCTGGCTTCTGTCTATAAACAAAATGTAACATTAAAGATAAACGAGAAGGCTGATGAGATCATTTCAGTTTTCATTCCAGTCACAGAAAATGTCTCTGTCATACTATCAAGGCAGCACTGACAAGTTAACAAAGGACATACTTTTATTATAAAATTATAGAATTATAAAAGACTTATTTTGTTAGATTTGTGGCTACATTTTATAATAATAAATTATAATTCTATTTTAATAAAATAATGTGTCTGTTTTAAATGAATGGGTATTAAATCATTGACTTTTTAACACTGATTTATGGTGTTGAACACTGCAGTTGTGGAATTGTCCTTGCATGTCAGATGTCTTTACTTATTAGTAATACTGGGCAGGACCCTCTTTTGCTTTATAAGTTGAAACATATACTTATCATGTTGACCAATGTTAATATGATTTCATCATGTATTTGTTAAAGATTTGTCAGCTGCACATTCATGTTGTGAGTCCCCCATTATACCACATCACATATGTTCTCTAATGGTTTCAGATCTGGTAACTGGGAGGCTACACTAAGCTCACTTTAATTTTCATGGAACCCACTTAAAAATTAATATTGACTTAAGCAGAAATCAATTAAATTATTTTAGTCAGTAATGACAGACCCTTGTCCCAGTAAGGGTTTTGGGGTGCCCAGGTGGCTCAGCTGGATATTCAGCTAGCACACCAGCACCGAGATGCTGAACTCCTCAGTTCAAAACTCGCCGTTGCCACCAGCCGCCTGGGCGCCATCTATCGGGCATAATTGGCAGTGTCTGCAGCAGATACTAATTGGCCATCGTATCTGCAGTGTGGGGGCCGGACTATGTGTGGGTGAGATCTTCATATGCTGTGAAGGTCCCTGATTGGCCGAAGAGACGCCTGTGCAGAATGCAGGGGAGAGAAGAGGAGGGCTGTGCACATGTCGGAAGAGACATGTACAGCGACGTGCTCTTCTCTGATGCAATCGGGTATCCATCAGCAGCGAAAAAAATGCATAAAAAAAAAGAAAGGGTTTCGACAAGATTTTGGGATGTATCTATGGAAAGTTGTTCCTTTTCAGTCAAAGAAGATTTTTGAGGTCAGGCATTGATGTTGAACAAGAAGACCTGACTTGGAGTTGACATACCAGTTGATCCAAAAGGTGTTTAGTGCACAAGGTCATAGCCTTGTGCAGGTATTGACCACCGCACCAAATTGTCTTCCATTCCCTTATGGACCTTGCTTTGTGCACAGGAGCACGCATGCTGGAATTGATTTTATACACCTGCTAGCAATTGGTGTGGCTGAAAGAAGGAAAGCCATATTGTACATGCAAACATTCACACATTTTAAAATGTGGAAAGTACTTTCTTGGTCATAAAAATGCCAATTAGAAACGATTGTATTTAATATACAATGTAAAATCTCTGATTCTGATATACTTTGTTGACTTAACTTAAAAATATATTTGGGATGGCATGTGGTAAGTCAACTTAGTTCGTTTTATTCAACCTAAATAGTTACTTTAACCACAACTAATATCTCTTGATGCATGCTTAATAATCCAGGTACACCAATTCACACAGTACAATCAGTTTGTTGTACGTTTCGTCACTCATCCAAGTGACTTCTTCAGTCTGAGCTGGTGGTAAATACCCCAACCTTATATGCAGTTGATTTGCATAACGACTGACACCAGCCCATTGCAAAACAATGGAACCTGTGATCAGGTCTATATGCAACTCACAATGACCATTAATTACAATGGCCACTTGTGCCTTTCACATACGATTGGGGTATAGCTGCAATCACAGCATTGTAAGATGGTGAGAGATATACTCTCAGGCCCTGAGAATACATCTCTTATCATCTTACAACTCTGTGATTGCAGCTAAACCTGGGTGAGTGACGAAACGTATCTCTACACCAAACTTGTCCAGATAAACTGATTCAACTTTGTGCACAACTAATAACATTAATTTCATTGAACCTTAAACAGTTAGTTGTATAAAAGTTGTATGGAAGCATTGCATTTAAATTGTTGGTTATTTTTCAACCCAAAAACACAATCCAGTCTGTTTCACAGTATTCTAGGTGTCATTCTATTTTTATCTTACGACTAGATACATTATAAATTGTAATAAACAACACAAACCCTTTTCCCAGGTTTTTAACAAGAAGACAGAAATTAGTACAAAAAGCCAAAACCACAATGATAAACACAAAACTTTCGAAGGTAGTTCTGAAACCTACCAAAGCCAATTTTTCAACATGAACCCTAATTCTGAGACCTGCGCTTAGCTGAAAGTAGTTCAGTACATACACTCACTGTGCACGTTATTAGGTACACTTTCTACACTTTTATCAGCTTCATCTACCATATAGATGCTTTTTTTTATGTATGCAATTACAGACTGTAGTCAACCTGCTGCTCTGCATACCTTATTAGTCCTCTTTGCTTTGCCCTTTAATGGTCTAGACCCCCACAGGACCACCAAAGAGCAAGTACTATTTTAATGGTGGACAATTCTCAGCACTGCAGTGACTCTCACATGGTGTTGGTGTGTTAGTGTGTTGCATTGGTACTAGTGTATCAGACACAGCAGGGCTGCTGGAGTTTCAAACACTTTAACACACTCTATTAGGGACAGAGGTAGCCTAGTGCGTAGAGCTTTGGGCTATCAATTGAAAGGTTAAGAGTTCGAATCCCAGCTCTGCCACACAGCCATTGTTGGGTCCTTGAGCAAGGCCCTTAACCCTCCAGGGGCTCCGTACAATGGCTGACCCTGTGCTCTGACCCCAGCTTCCAGACAAGCTGGCATATGCAAAAAAAAGAATTTGGTTGTACTGTACTCCTGTATATGTACACTCTACATACTTTGTTAGCCCACATTCACCCTGTTCTTTAATGGTCAGGACCCCCACAGTACCACCACAAAACAAAAAGGTATTATATAGGTGGTGGATCATTCTCAGCACTGCAGTGACACTGTCATGGTGGTGGTGTGTTAGTGTGTCTTGTGCTGGTATGAGTGGATCAGATCCTGTGTCCACTTACTGTCCACTCTGTTAGACACTCCTACCTAAAGTCAGAGATGATCACTTATCTATTGCTGCTGTTTGAGTTGGTCATCTTCTAGACCTTCAGCAGTGGTCACAGGAGGCTGCCTATGGGCGCTGTTGGCTGGATATTTTTGGTTGGTGGACTATTCTCAGTCCAGCAGTGCTGTGTCTGATCCACTCATACCAGCACAACACACACTAACGCACCACCACCATGTCAGTGCAGTGCTGAGAATGATCCACGACCTAAATAATACCTACTCTGTCGTGGTCCTTTGGGGGTCCTGACCAGAGAAACAGATGGACTACAGTCAGTAATTGTAGAACTACAAAAGGCTTCTATATTGTAAGTGGAGCTGATAAAATGAACTGTGAGTGTACAAACAAGGAGGTGGTTTTAATGTTATGGCTGATCAGTGTATATATGACAAGTAAAGGCATCTATTAGGTACCTATCTACCTATCTTATTGCTTCACCTTGCAAAGTCAGAGACAGTAGCTCTGTTGTTGGCTGGATATTTTTGGTTAGTGGAGTATCAAATTTGACAGCTGCCTTTTTTCATCTGTCATTCTGTCTCTCCCACACAAAAATTTAAAAGTGTGTTCTACTTTCTTACATTTTTTTCTCACTATCACACCTAAAGAATATGCTCCCCTGCAGATCAATCCATGGAGATGTGCCCCACATTCCTCTCCCATCTTTTTATTCCCTAAAATAAATAAGCCTGCCTTATCTTAAACTCACATGCATGCCAAATATATTAAGATGCTGAGGACAGGGCTGTTCCTGTCTGACATGTGAAAATCCTTAACAGGCCAATTTAAAGTACAAGTGTGCAGCAATGGTATTTCATTTTTTTTCTTGATCTGCTGCTTTAAACTACGTAGTCAACATGTACTGTAGGTTACACTGTGTTAAGGGTACAAAAAAGAGGCTGTGGTTATAAGTAAGCTAGATGTTCAAAAAGGTTTTTAGACATGTGTTGACATACTAAAAGACTCATCCATTATTCTTGAAAGGTGTTTGAAGATCTTTGGTTGAGGAAAAAACATTTGGGATAAAGCTGTATGGATTTCACTCCCCCAAACTTTTTGACACACCATACACTTCTGTCTTTGTAAAGTGTTATTTATTTATTTATTTATTTATTTGTACATAAAGATTACATTAAATAAAGCTAATATCAGAGTTACCATGAACAATTTAGATTGTACTTTCTCTAAAAAAACTAAAATACAGGCATTGTATTCAGAGGACAGACCTAAGTTCTTTGACACAGTCTGGTTCACATATCAAAAGAAAAATAAGGTCTGCAATATCACTTTTTAAAAGGTCATGTTTGCATTTACATGTACAGAATTTAGCATATGCTTATGCTTAGAGCAGCTTACAGAAGTGCTTTGTAAATCCATCTGTAAACATTTTACGTATCTACTTAGTGTACCTATACCCCTTTTCCACCGACACAGATTCGGCTCTGTTCCGGTTCTGGAACTTAATTTTGAACCGGTTCTGCGTGTTCCAATGAAAAAAAGAGGTTTCAGACAGCGAACTAGCGTTCTAATCTGGCACCACAGAATACTTGGTTTTTCAGCACGAACCGTGACGTCATCTGTGGGCGTGTCATACTGTAGAGGTTTGGGTTCTTTCATTTGAGAAGCTGCTGAACAGCTTTGGTGCTAAACTTTCATCTTTTAAAGTTCACCTGATTAAATTTTGAGCCAGTTTGCTGCTGATATTTGCTGATATTTTCAAAGAGATGAACCGTGTGATATGACGTGGTAAAAGTGACCGGACAGTACGAAAAAAGCTTAATGTGAAAAATAAAGCTTAACGTGGCTTGTTGTACTAAAACAACGACTGATGAATTTGAGCAGTACAGAGCACTTATAACCAGTAATAACGGAGAGAAATTTAGTGTTTCTGTGTCGTACTTTTATTCAGCCACGTTACGTTTTCTTTTTTACGTTAAGCTTTTTTCGACTTTCCCGAGAATTTGATTCAGAACCCAGAGCTGTATAACCACCACACGTGAAGTTAATACGGCTAAACACATATACTGTATATGTGTCGCTTTTACAGTGGTTATTTTACACAAATAGATGTTTGTGTCGTGTAACTTTGGTGACTATCGGCTATTTGCTCCGATCGCGGTGAGAGCGAAGCGCAAAACACTTCTCACGTTAATGAACTAAAGAAAACAACAACGGCGACAGACACATCTACGTCTTCTAATCACCAATAGTTGAGCGATGCACAAATGCTTGCACATAATCTACATGCTTCTCCATCACATCACTACTCTGTACTTTCATTCTGTAATGCCCACCATTGATGACGCATGCTTGGTTCCCAAAAACTGGTGTAAACGTGGGTCAGTTCTCTTCAAAACACTTTCGGTGGAAAAGTGCTACTAGTGAAAAAGTGGGTTTCAGGTTGTTACCTGGGTGTTAACCCAGAGAAAAGCTTTAATGCATGTACATGTGCCTGTGACGTGAGTCAAGATAAATCAGGCATGTGGCTTGAAGGAAACTGGGTACAGAACTGGATTTTATGATTATTGCTATTACGTAGCTTTATTTTTGGATAGATTGGATAGACCCTAATTGGATAGACCCTAATTGGATAAGCGGTTAAGAAAGTGAGTGAGTGAGTACACTAGGCATAAATAACCTGTTTGTTCACATCTACTCTTGACAACATTTGAAAAGAAAGTGAACATTTTGTTAAATTTTACATTATAACTTTTTGCATTTATTTGCAATTATGTTTTCCTGTAATTGGGCAAATGGATCCATGTTGTGCCAGGTATCTACATTTTTATTCCTCTAGTCAGTTATTCAACATAATATTACAGTGTATTGCAGGGGTTATTATTCTCTTTTTGCATTTTTTGTTCTGATACATCACCATGATGTGATGACTGCTTAATAGGCAGAGAAAAGTGCCACTCAACTTTCATATGAGGGCATGTCTGTGATGAAGGTGAGATTGATTCTTTAGAGCAGGACTTCCTCCCTCTGACACAAATACAAGCCACAAGAGTGGACAATATGTCAAGGGGCATATCAGAAGCAGGAGGCACTGCTGTCTGCGCTTGTCATGCCAAAATGAGTGATGGCTTTTATGGACCTCTCTTTTCAACACCTCACCAGTTTTCCTGCCAGATAAAGGAGCTAGGTGACATGGTGCCTCCTCTCACCCTCTCTGTCTCGTTTGCTAGGGTAGCAGTGCAGGTATGGATTGAGACAAAGATGGACACATGCAGAGAGGCTAGCTGCCTTGCTTTGCACTGTGCTCTGCCAGCTGACAGCAGATTTGAATGAGAGTTGACAATCAGGCTCAAAATGAAAATAATAGTGTTTGCCAGGCAAGAAATACTCTCTGTCACTCTAACACTCTTGGCATTCTAGGATTGTCAAATGGATTGTGACTGGACAGAAATCCTTTTTTAACAAAATTCTGTGCCTGTTTTTCCAATACAAAACGTATTCATGATTGTTCCTAACATTAGTCTAACAATTTTTTTTTTTTTCCTCTGATTGTCACCATTTGAGGATGGTAAGATATATTTAAATTTCAAAAGAATAGTTGTGCCAAGGCATGGAAGCCAGGTAGTGCTTAAACCATCAGGTATTTTGTACAATTTGCTTCTGAGAGAGCAATTAAACCTGTCAAAATTAAGGCAGCAGCTGCTTCTACTAAAAATCTGTCTCATTGAAGTTGGTGCATCAATTTGCATTAGAAAATTGTTTACTAACTGTGACATATCTTAAACAGGAAGAAAAAACAAAACAAAACTAATAGACATTAATGTGAGACCCAGTAAAATTGAGTTTGTATTTCTGTATTTATTAGCATGTGTTAGCTGGGTTGTGTCGGTAATATATATTGTTAAATTGTTATACTGTATTTTAAACGTAAAATAAATAAGTAGCATCCAGGTGGCGCAGCGGGATATTCCGCTAGCACACCAGTGCCGAGATTCTGAACTCCTTGGTTCGAAACTCTGCGTTGCCACCGGTCGGCTGGGCGCCATCTAGCGGGCATAATACATGTCTCTGCTAGGGCGGGATGACCGGACTATGCGGGTGGGGTCTTCAAACGCTGTGTAAGGACCCTGATTGGCAGAGGATCGGAGGAGGCGTGAGCAGCAATATACCCACCTCGACTGCAAATCAGGGATCCCCCAGCAGCGGAAGACAAACTGACTACACTAAATTGGGAGAAAATGCACAAATAAAACAGAAAAAAATAAATAAGTAAGCAAATGTTTATTGCCCCATTACACATTACTTAAGCTTGTGATTAATGTTTGATATTTAAATATCAATAACTATCAACAAATATCATAGATGTTACAACTACCTCTGTTATTAGACTAAATAAACTTTTCAGCTATTCTTTCACAAGCAGTGGAAATGTAAACAGGTGATTTAAACAGTAAACCATGTCCTCCAGTGAAATAACCATAAGTACTATAACAGCCACATTAATCTCCAGTATCAGAACTACCCTCACTATTTCCAACTTAGTTGGACAGTTGTATATTTAGAATTCAGGATATAAAGTTTTACTTTGTCATCATCATTAATCCCTTTGATGCAAAACATATGGTCAGTGTACTGTACAACATATTATACTATATTATATTTAGTTATTTGTTTATTTACTGTATATCACTTGTTTTGTCTCTTGCTTGTTGGCTAGTTTGTGTTGGACAGCAAAATGAACAAAAAAGTTATTTGCTTTATTAGGCGGTTTTTATTTGCTGTATTTTCTGTGGGCTTATAGTTAAGACTCTAATTATGACCTTTTTGTGATTGAGTCCAAGACACGTGAAATCATGTTAAATGTATTTTAAGGGCCAATTATATTTGAGTTAATATGCTATAATGCAGTTTAATGTCTTATTGTACAGTACTCTGAAATGAAGACATAGAACAAAAAAACAACTGAAGTTAAAAAAAATAAATCATGGAATTAATTTATAAACCAAAATGTATTATAAAAGTTTGATTCATTAAAGTAGATACCTTTGGCAGATAAAACAGCTGAACACACTCGTGGCATTCTTTCTACAATGGAAATTAAATATTATTTATAAAGTTCTTCCCAACTCTGTTGCAGAAGTTCCCATTGCTTCAGAATAGCTTTAAGTTGTTAACCCATTTTTTGTTCCCTGAAAAAGGCAAATTTTTTATAATGCTGAAATGTACATTATTTTTCAGTTTAGGGTAACCTCACTTTTTTAAATCTCTGACAGTTCAGCACTTACCTTTGTACCACTTTAAGCTATTCACTGGACTTGAACTGCTTGAGTTTCAATAAAAAACTGGAAAAATTGGGGTGTTCTAAAACTTTTGACCGGTAGTGTATGTATATATATATATATACAGTTAATTACCACAGAGACACATATGTATGTGGCACAAACAGCCAAATAAAAATAGTTAGCTTAAATATATATATATTTAAGCTAACTATTTTTATTTGGCTGTTTGTGCCACATACATATGTGTCTCTGTGGTAATTAACTGTATTTCAAATGAATTAGGATGTAAAGCGCATGAACTGTAGACGGAACTTTACAAACACTGCTGTTAAATGGAACATAATATACTGTATAAAGCAGGCAGGTCCGCGATCAGGTTTTATACGGCCCGCATCTTCTGTCTTAAATTGTTCAAACAGAAAAAGTAATAAATTATCGTCGCTGTCCGATGAAAAACTACTTGTAGCGGTTTTCACTTTTTTTACATGTTGATGAAAAGATGAATGACATCACGCAATCTTTGTAACGAGTATTTCCATTGGCTGCTAGAGCTGTCCATCAAAACCGCATATCTCCGCCTCCTCCCCCTCCAGTAAGAAGTGAAACTCTGTGTGATGTTTCATCTCTACAGTTTATTCAGGTTATTCAATCACATGGTTATATACATGATTTATATTTGTAATGTAGTTTTTTAAAAACACATTTGTATCTGATATTTATATGGACTAAGCGTTTACATGGACTGTATTAATTACCACTATTTTTTAATAGCTACAGTCAATAACTTATAATGTCTGGTAACTTGACTGTTTCAGGTATTTCTAGGTGTTTAAATGGTAATTTAGAACAGTATTTCCCAGTCTTGTTTCTGCACATTACAGTATTAAAGGGTTTTCTTAATAGATCTATGAAATAATCATATCTGTGTTTGATGCTTTATTGATGCCTAATATTAGATCAAAATATTTTGAAAAGCATGATTTCTGAGTTAGCCAGAAAACTTAAACAAAATGTCAAGTATTGTTTAATATGAATTTCTTTTTTTTTCTTTTGTCTTATGGTTCTGTATGCCAGGAAATACTCCAAAGGTAACCATGCTTATTTTATTGTTTAAAATAATGTCATCAGGGACTGCTGGCCCTCAGGCACTTTCACATTATCAAATCTGGCCCTCCTCGAAAAAAGTTTGGACACCACTGGAATAAACGCTTTAACACAGTTAACGATGTGGGCCTACATGACATTATACGAGATGCACAGGGGCGTAACGGTAGGGGGGGGGGGGGGGGGGGGGGGGGGGGTATGGTTGGTGCACCTGTTTTCAGTGTCAGGGTTATGAACAGGAAAAGATCCTCACTTTTGTCAGATAATGTGCTTTCTAAAATGAATTTAGAATGAATAATTTTATCATATTTTATGAATGTTTGTATTGGTAAACATGTTCTTGCAATAAAAATGTGCATAACTGTTCTGCTTAATTATTAGATTAATTTTGTTCTTTAATATATATTAATCAACTAATAATATGACTTTTAAGTCAATTCAGTATAATTTCATTTTTTTATTGATATTTACTTAAACTTTTGTTTAGTGTTTCTTGTGCTTGTTTTGTGTTGAAAGTGGTTGAATTTTCTGTTTTGATAAATCAAATAAAATACAACAACAATAATAATAATAATAATAATAATAATAATAAAAGAAGAAAATAATAAGAATAATAAGAATATTTAGGACAGGTCAGTGCCACAGTGTTGACTCATCAATCCCTTTTAAATTTTACTAGCTGTTTCCATGAGTACTATGTTAGTCATTTGAAAGGATGTTTTTAGAGCATGCTAGATGTGGCAGACAGGTGATGAAAAGAGCCCTTCATATAGGAGATGACCTGGATTTAGGCAGGACTGTGAAAAGAAACTGAATTACAGCCTGTCTGTGCTTGAGTGCTTCTATTGGCTAGTAACAAAAGACTTTACAGGACCAATTTCAGCTTATTTCAGTTTACCCCCGCTGTTCTTTTTTTCCTTTCAGAATTGTAGAACATTTCTAAACAGTATGATGCTTGATTGTCTTGTATTTTATGGTTTTACACAAACAACATTTTTAATGATCCTTTAATGAGCTATATCATTTTGGTGTTGCTATTTGTTGTGTGCTCATTAATTGTCAGTGATAAACATGGTGTATAACCACCTGCAGTGTCATATCTCCCAGCAATAGCTGTGTGCACACTGGCTGGGTTATTAAAAACATTAGTGTTTATCATTAGATGGTATTTGTTTGTGAGTGTATCACTCATGGCTTTCTATGTTGCAATATTTGCTCATAATTAGATTTGAGGAATGTTTGGTTGTGACTATAAGCCATTAAAGAGATAGTTTAGAGAAAAAAGATTGCTTTAAATCATAAAAGTTAAACATATTCAGACACACTTTCTACAATGTTTTCCCCTAAAATAGTGTGTGTTTGTAATAAAATTCAATACATTTACATTTTGGTATTTGGCAGATGCTTTTATTCAAAGCAGTTAATTTAAGCAACAGAGGGTTCTGGGTCTTGCTCAAAGGACCAGCATTGTCAGCTTTGTGGTAATGGACCCTCGACCTTCCATATAGTAGTCAAGTATCTCAAACACTGTGTCTCCCCACTCAAATAGGTTTATATACAACCACAGTATATCAGATTGGTAACTGACCAGTTAGGATCAAAACAATACTGAACAGTACAAGAACAGAAGTAATACACTGAACAATTCAAACAAAAAGCTTGTACTGTAGAAGAGTTATTGACATGCATGTTGTTTAAAGAGGTAGTTCCTAAAACATTTGCATAAGGAAGATTGACTCAAGACTGTTGGAACTAGTTCCACAGATTTTAGAGAAGAACATTCCAGTTGCCCTTATACTGAAGACTGGCATGCAGGTTTTGAGTTCTGGATTATAAAATGCTCAGGGTCAAAAGCTTTGAATGTAATAATCACTGTGACAGGAAGCCAGCAGAGTAATATTAATAACAGAGCTGCATGAGAAAATTCAATACATTTTAGGCTTTCAGGTACATGTACTAATGACTGGATAGGCATGCAAGTCAGCATTTTATCTTTAGTTAATTTAGGACAGGACTTAGCTCTTTAGCAACCTAAGCAACAATCACCCTGTTTGATCATGTGTAATCATGCAGTGCATTTTAAATTCCAATTAAAAACAACTTTGTAGAATCTCCATGCTCTTGTTCATGCTTAGTGTTAGTCTTGTTTAGTCTTATTCATGTCTTGCATTTGTCTAAGATTATGTTTAGCCTTAGCTTAGGGTCTAGTATAGTGTAGTCAGGTTTCTTGTGTGTTTAGATTAGCATTAGCTGTCAGTGTAGCATAGTTTAGCTTTAGCATTGTTCATGTGTTTAGGATTGGCATTAGCATGTAGCTTAGGTTGTGTGTTTGTGTCTGGTCTTGTCTTGTGTACCCTTGTCTTGTCTTATCTTTAGTTATCTTGTAAAGTTAGCCCATTCGTTACAGCAGTACACATATTCTAGCTAGACATTATCTTATGGAGGTCTGCTTGGGGATGTTTTTGACCAAGTTAGACATTTCAAAACCAGTGTTAAAATGTGTTTGAGTAGTTAAGGAATTTTTCTTATATATATATACAGTATATACGTATATATACACGTGTATATATATATATATATATATATATATATATATATATATATATATATATATATATATATATATATATATATATATAATCCACAGATGAGTAGGTAACAGGTAATCCTATAATGATTTGGTATGAAGGAGCATTACCAAAAGGCTTAGACATTTACGAGCAAGGGTGAGTCAAGTTTTGCTACTGTGAGTGAATAGTCTTAGAGTTTAAAACAAGGTTTCTTAACATGGTCAGAAGCATGGTCAAAAGCAATACTGCTTGCCTTTATACTGTGATCACTCAGACATCACTGCATAAGAACATGGACATGCTTCTGTAATAAATATATTTTTGTATGGGCTTTGTTAGTCGAGGCAGAATTTACAAATTCAGGTCTAGACTTTGCTAGACTGCTATGCAACACAAGCCATATATATACAACAGTTGGGACAGTGGTAGCCTAGTGGGTAGGGCTTTGGGCTATCAACTGAAAGGTTGAGAGTTCGGATCCCAGCTCTGCCATGCAGCCACTGTTGGGCCTTTGAGCAAGGCCCTTAACCCTCTCTACTCCAGGGGCGCCATACAATGGCTGACCCTGTGCTCTGACCCCAGCTTCCAAACAAGCTGGGATATGCGAAAAAATAATTTCTATGTACTGTATATATGACAAATAAAGGCATCCTATCCTAACAAAATTTAAAAAAGCCACTTCTTTGAGCTCAAAACCAGTGGGCTCAAGACTCTCCTTTGTCTACTCACTATTTACTTAAAGAGATTTGCGTTTTGCAATGTCTACATATTTTGCATTTGAACTGTGCTACATTTCAGTGTGCCCATGCCCACGATAGAAAAGTTTAATTCACAATACACACATGTATCTAAAAGTGGATGTTTTAGAAACACACACTATTTTGTTTGGTTCTCTTGGAGGTGTGTAAAGACCATAAAGACCAGGTCCATTTTGTAAAATGCAATAAAAAGAATCTGTCAATTGAAAAAAATTAATTTTAATTTAACACACTCAAAAAACCTGGGATGTGGCAAAATAAGAATAAAACATTTATAGAATGTTTATGTTACACCATGTTTAATCATTCCACAATAAGCAGGTAAATTCATTACAGGTGAGGATGTATAGTATGATTGGGTATAAAAGGAAGATCCACCAAAGGCCCAGACTTTGAAAACAAAGGTGGGTCATAGAACATTACTTTGTGCCAGACTGAGTATTGTCAATCAGTTCAAAAGGAACATTTTAAATAGTGTAGATCGTTCAGCACTAGCCTTACCTAATACTGTAAAAAAAGCTTAAGGAAATTAAGGATAAATCTCAGTCCATGTAGGACAAGGCTAGAAAACCACTATTAAATGTGCGTGACCTTCAAATCCAGAAAACAGTGCATTATGCTACTGTGGTAAATATAGCCATGTGTGCTTGGCATTACTTCGGAAAAGTCTTTTTACTGTCCACCTGTTGCTTTTTCGATGCAATAGTGGACTGTATAATGCAGCCTGGTTGTATAAAATCTGGGTTAACCAAGTGGACAGCTTTTTCTACTGCAAACATGAACAGATTGGACATAAAGGAAATGTGAAGCAAGTGTCAAAATTCAATCTGGTCAGAAGGTTGTGTTTTGTCCTGTGAAATAAACTAGCTCAGTGTGAGCATATTAAATTATTAAAACTAGTTGCAGTACATTTGCATGAGACATTACGAAACGGAAGGGGAATTTGAGTGCTGGGTCCTGTGCATGCCGATCACGGGTGGGGGGGGGGGGGGGGGGGGGGGGGAGGGGGGGGTGGACCATGCACAGTGGAAGCTGTGTTCTGCTTTGTAGATGAGGGAGAAGGGTGCCAAGAATGGCCACCAGGGGAAGATTTAATTTTACCATCTACCAGACAATGCAATTCTTCATTTGATGACTCTAATATGTATCTCCAAGCAACAGGAACCAAGGAAATACATTAATCCAGACCATTGCCTGCTTTTAAAAGAAAGTTGATTAATGGTCAGCTTTTGACGTTGCACCCTATGATGCTCTTATTAGCATTAACAGCAAGTCAACATTCACATGCTTTTGCGTGAATTTCTTTTTATTTTATTGTAGATTTTATTTAATTTTTTGTCTTATCTTTGTCTTATCTTTTTGAGTATTATGATAGCAGACATTTATTTACTAATCTGATTGACTAATGCCCTTTTTGGGTCACAGAGAGGGAAAACAGAATGCATTCTGATCAGTAGTTACGGGCCAAGTGAATGCAGCAAGCAGCTGCACTGCAGACTCACAAGAAGTAGAGCACAAGCTGCTGTGTTAGTCTTCAGGATGCCTTTTCTACCTGTGCCACACTGCCACTTTGATGTGTTAAATTATAATAGGGGAAGTGCTATTCTGCAGAAGATTTCCAATGAAATCTCAGGCAGTGGGGATTAGGGACTCATGTTGTGCTGCGTGACTGCAGAGAAATGTGCACACACACACTTTACACTTACATTACAGTTGACAAAGTGCAGTCTGGCAAGAACACGTATCCACTGCTCCACAGTCCAGTGGCTGCGTGCTTTACACCACTCCACGACATTGTGCTTGGTGATGTAAGGTGTGCATGCAGCTTGGCCATAGAAACTCATGCCATTAAGCTCCCGGTGCACAGTTTTTGTGCTGATGTTGTCAGAGTAGGTTTGGAACTGTGCAGTCAGCAGAGTGTTGGCAACTCTTATGCCCTATGTGGCTTAGCACTTAGTGACCCCACTCCGTAACTTTATGGGGTCTGCTATTTCATGGCTGAGTTGCTGTGGTTTCTGTACGCTTCTTCTTTTCAGTAATTCTACTCGCAGTTGATTGTGGAATATCTAAGAGGGAAGATTTCATGAACTGACTTGTTGCAATGGCAACATCCAATTACAATATCACACTCAAATTTTAAACAAATGTTTAAATGTTTTTTAAGGACACTGAATGAATGGAACTGCATGAAATGATATCACAAACACACACACATATTTACATTTTCAGCATTTAGCAGACGCTTTTATCCAAAGCGACTAACAGTACTGTGGCAGTATACTGTCTAAGCAATTGAGGGTTAAGGGTCTTGCTCGAGGGCCCAGCAGTGACAACCTGGCTGTGGTGAGGCTTGAACCAGTGACCTTTTGATTACTAGTCCAGTTACGCTAACCGCTAGACTACAACTGCCCCTAACACAACGATGAGCCTACACATTATCACTACATGCCTTCAAACCCATTTAGTGTATGTATATTTAATGTATATGCATTCTGGTAACATCTCCAATATGGGTGTATGATGCACACGTGCCTGGTCATCCTAATGATTTCAAGCAAAACTGATTCATCTGACCAGTCAACCTTCTTTCATTGCTACAATAGCAAGTTTCTGTGTGTGACTATTCAGCCCCATACACAAGTTGTAGGGGCCCAAGGACTTATATAGATGACATGAATGTTATGGCGTCTGGTGTCTGGCATTAATGCACTTTGTGTTGTGACACAATCATCTCATCACTAGTATTATAATTATTTGTGAATAAGCCACAGTAACCTTTTCTGTTGGTCTGTACCAGACGCCATAACATTCATGTCATCTATATAAGTCCTTGGGCCCCTACAACTTGTCAACGGGTTGTAGCTTGTCTTTTTTCAGTCTGTTGACGTTGGCGAGTACTCACCTTGGCTACCTGTCAGCACGCATTGCTTTTTTTGTAGATACTTGGACATAGTTGTCTGGCTATAATGAATAGACCTTTATTAAATTCACTCATATTGTTATGCTGCCCATATCATCTGCATTCCATGATGAGTAACTAGCAGCCCAACATTTATATAGATTCTGATGGTGACATGCACAGTGAAAAGGCATTATGGTCCTAATATGTAGGATTATTAGTGTTTGAGTGTGTGTGTGTGTGTGTGTGTGTGTGTGTGTGTGTGTGTGTGTATATTTATTTTTGCCTGATGGTAATGGTTAACTGGGATAGATGTATAACGTTGTATAAAATTGTTAGGTGTATAACAAAAAATGAAACAATATTTGTAAAATAAACTGCAAATCTTGGCAAAACATTATGGCAAATCTGAACTGACAATTAAGGTGGGGGGGTTTAGAACTGAAATGATCCAGTAACTGATATGGTGGAAGGACTTAGAAGAATGGACAAATGTTAAAGAATGGACAAATGTTATGTAATGACTACAATTAAAGCAAAAAATAAACAAAAAGAAAAAGAAAAATGAGAAAATATCTTTTTCTATCATGGTTTGGGCCTACTTGTCCACATAAAGGGAAGGGTCCCAAGAAAACCAATACACATTTATTCAGACTGATTACCTACACAATATAATGAAATATTTTCATCCTTAATAATTATGCTCCATCCACAAGCCTTAAGGGGTCTTATAAATTATACCATACGGTATTCACAGTCACCAAATTTAGCTCATACACACACTTACAGATTTTGCACCCCACCAGCCTTATTCATAAAATCACAAAATAAATATATTTGAGAAATAGTGTTTTATCCCTCTATTACAGTTCCAGAAAATTACAGTTGTCTTGATCCAGTTTAATACAATAATAGATCTAAAATTGCAAATCACATCTAGTTTATATTTGAATTTATTTTACACTGATCAGCCATAACATTAAAACCACCTCCTTGTTTCTACACTCACTGTCCATTTTATCAGCTCCACTGACCATATAGACTGTATTCCATCTATTTCTCTACATACTTTTTTAGCCTGCTTTCACCCTGTTCTTTATTGGTCAGGACTCCCCCAGGACCACCACAGAGCTGGTATTATTTAGGTGTTGGATTATTCTCAGCTTTGCAGTGACAATGACATGGTGGTGGTGTGTTCGTGTGTGTTGTGCTGGTATTAGTGGATCAGACACAGCAGCGCTGCTGTAGTTTTTAAATACCATGTCCACTCACTGTCCACTCTATTAGACACTCATACCTAGTTGGTCCACCTTGTAGATGTAAAGTCAGAGACAATCATTATCTATTGCTGCTGTTTAAGTCATCTTCTAGACATTCATCAGTGGTCACAAAATGCTGCCCACAAGGCGCTGTTGGCTGGATATTTTTGGTTGGTGGACTATTCTCAGTCCAGCAGTGACAGTGAGGTGTTTAAAAACTCCATCAGCATTGCTGTGTCTTATCCACTCATACCAGCACAACACACACTAACACACCACCACCATTTCAGTGTCACTGCAGTGATGAGAATGATCCACCACCCAAATAATACCTACTCTGTAGTGGTCCTGACCATTGAAGAACAGCATGAAAGGGGGCTAACAAAGCATGCAGAGAAACAGATGGACTACAGTCAGTAATTGTAGAACTACAAAGTGCTTCTATATGGCAAGTGGAGCTGATAAAATGAACAGTGAGTGTGGAAACAAGGAGGTGGTTTTAATGTTATGCCTGATCAATGTATATACAATAAAATAAATGACTTGCTATTAGGTTAATCATTGCTTTGCTAACTTTGCAAACTCTATACTTATAGATGAATTTCAATAAGACTTAAATAAGACTTTCGTTGCTCTTAAATAGGTTGTTGCTAATATTAAAATGCCTGTTTTTGTTTGACCTTAATAGGCCAAATACAAAACCTGAACTGTATAAGTTACAAAATATGACCACGTACAATAGCTGTTTCTAAATATTAGTGAGACAGTTTTAATGTAGTATAATAAGAATATTGATCACTGTCTACTCAAAATAGTGTGGCCAGACAGTATAATAAGAACTGCATGACCTATAAAGCCATGGAGAGGCTTTAAAGTGTTTGGCTCAGTGAAAGATTGCTGATGTCTGAGAGAAAGATGCTGTATGGGCAGCAGGCCAATGGCTTGTCCCAGTGTGCTCAGAGCTACAGACACCCTTAAGGTAATTGTTCATAGAATAGGAAGTCATGTATGTAAACTGCCTCAAGACACAAGCGTTTGTAGAATGCACTGAGGGCATGCTGTTAAAGAAACAGCCAGTCTTGCACCCCAAGGCTAGTCCTTGTTCTTGTCTAACTGTTCCTTTCAGTAAATAATATATCATTTGTGTGTTTGGGGATGTATAACCTAACATAATCCCCATACAAGAGAATACATAACCTATTCTATTAATTCATTAATAAATTCATTAATTCATTCATTCATTCACTCACAATTTTCAGTGTAGCAACTGGGGCATCCTGAGGCTGACACATGCTTCCACAACACTGTATTCTCTTAAAGGCTTTTAGTGTAGGCAGATTTTTAAAGAGTAAAGAGGATATTCTATCCTCATGGTCAATACATTGTTTTATTTTATGTGGTTTAAGCATCATAAATATGTGAAAACTATGTCTTCTATGTTTTACATAATGTCAAACAGTTTGGGATTTTCATATAAAAACCTCATTTCCAAAAAAGTGTAAAATGCTGTAAAAAGAAGAATTTGTGATTTGCTTTTCTCTAGAAATAAAAGATTTTCAATGTTTTAACTGATTAGCCTTACGTGAAGTTGGGTAAACATGCCTATGTAGTAACTAAGTAGTTTAGTATAACAGTGCTTCGTGCAAACATTTAGTTTTACTTTCATGCATCATTTTTCCTGATCAAAACAAAAGCACCAGATTCTTGGAACCTGGGTTACAATCTCCAGGTACTGTGGGTAAGAAATTTGGAATATCCTTCTTTTGTCAGTGTGTGTTTCCTTTGGTTAACTCAATTTCCTTTAACCTTTTCAAAACATTTAGACGTTTGCTTTTAATTGGGCGTAACTAAATAAATAGACTCCAAAATAAATAAATAAACAGGACAGGCACATAATGGGCAGCACAGTGGCTCCATAGGTAGCACTGTTTGCATGTGTGCGGAGTTTGCATGTTCTCCCCGTGTCTGCAAGGGTTTCCTCCAGGAGCTCCGGTTTTCTCCCACAGTCCAAAAACATGCAGTCAGGTTAACTGGAGACACTGAATTGCCCTATAGGTGAATGGGTGTGTGTGTGTGTGTGAGTGTGAGTATGTGTGTCTGCCCTGCGAGGGAGGCCCTGCCACCCGTCCAGGGTGTTACTGTGTGCCTTGTGTCCATTAAAAAGCTGGGATAGGCTCCAGCTCAGCTCAGACACTGTGCCAGTAGTGTTTAATTTGGAACACAGTGGCCTCTAATGCTGTCCTAATTTTGAGCTCTGCCTTCAGAACTCAAGTAAAAGTCTAGCCATATAAGAACAATAAATAAGTAAAATGTGATTGTAGATAAAGCTTAATGTGAATGAAGCAAGATAGATTCTTTTTTGGGAAGCTAAAACTATAACTGTAATGGTAACCATCTCTCTCTTAGGATCTAACATGTTGTCATATATTATGCAACAAGTGTTCCTGTGTGCCCTCCTTTTCTGAAAATGGGAAATTTTTACAATACAATACAACCCTTGTTTACTTTATTTTTGTATTAATATGTTTTTGTGTCAAAAGAGCATTTATGAGGTCAGACATTGACATTGTAATGAGAAAGTCTGCAGTTGCAGTTGGTATAGAAATTTATTCCAAATGTGTTGAAACTATGTATTTATAGACTATGCTTTGTGCACAGGGTCACACAGTTGGAATCATGTTATTAATTTTAAAAGTGATTTTATATTTATGTTGGCAAAAAATTCCACACTCAGTACTTAGGAGTGGTGTCCAAATACTACTGGCCATATTGTGTATGCCAAATATTACCATGTCATCCTGACATTTTAGTAGAAATGGCAGTGATAATTTTGTTCGGCTAAGATAAGCATATTCATTTTAATATCTATTTAAAAGTTGTATACAGTAAATCGGCCTGTCATTAAATGAACATGTCAATTATAATCATCTGTACATGCTTAAGTAATGAGTTCCTTAATGTGAAGACATAAAAAAGCTGGCAGTTAATTTGTCTTCTCTGCTTGAAAGTCTCATTAAAACATTGATGAGATTAAGGATTGCCTGAGGTAGAGTTTATAGCATTGCAATCTAAAGCTCAAGTCGCTGTGTGCTCACTGGTTGCAAAACAAAAGGCAAATGGGCAATCCAATCTGCAATCAATACTGAGCACTTTTCCCTTTAAACGCAACACGAATGTGTATTTATTTAGACGTGTTTGCTATGCTGTATCGCATTCTTTGACACTTACTCAAATTCTGCAGTGCTAAATAAAGACAGAGTTTGCAGGTGTGGAAATTGATCTGACCTTTTTTTATTGTACTAAGGATATAAATCTCTTCGGAAGGACTTTATTACTTTGTTAAGGGGAGACATTGGGTATCCTAATTTAGGCAGTTATGCTGGACCTCAGTACCAATTCAAGCAGAAGGTCACACTTGGTGCGAACAATCTATTTTAATAAACCCTGAAGCTGACAGGGCCAGGAACCATGTATGTTTACCTTCCTCCTATGGTTGAGATTCAACCACAGAATTGACACGACAGAAAAGCAGTTTTAGACTGCAGAATTTCAAGTAGAGAGCCTAAACTGTCTTTGGTTTTACTCTATTATTGTTTTGCTTATTGTGTTTTTGAGATTGGTGGAATTTATACAAGGCTTAATGATGTTTTCGGGATGCTTTGATTTGGTACTGTGGACCTTGAATATTGTTTTTAAAAGCTTGATAAAAATAAAAGCCTATTAAGATATTAAAAAAAATACATTCAGAAAGCCGTGTGTCTCAGTTGCTGGTCCTCCAGCTAAATAAATACCTAAAACATATCTCAAAACATTATTACACTATTAGTCACACTTGTAAAAAGGCACTTGAGAAAACTGAAACATTAGTTTACTCAATGAGAGTTGGCCAGTACATTCACCACTAAGCTACTACTACCCAGAAAAAAAAACACCTAGCAGTAGGTGGTTTTGATCACTTAATTCTAAGTAATTGGACCATTATACATCTGGAGCACCTCTCTGCAGACTGTTAAACCAGATGGGACTCCAACCCGGAACACCAGGCTGGTGCTTTATCAATTACTCACTGTAGCAAAATAACAGTTAAGGAGACAAAAATGATAGAAATAAAAAAAGCTCTTGTGAAAACTGAAACTTAAGTTTGCTCAAGAAGAGTTGGCCAGTAACTTATCCACTGAGCTACAGAGTGCTCTTTAATACACTAATTGCTTGCGCCCAGGTGGCACAATGGGATATTCCTCTAGCACTCCAGCGCAGAGATTCTGAACTCAGAATGCATGTGTGAAAAAGAAAGAGTCTGCTAAGGACTGTGCACAGGGCGGAGGAGGCGTGAGCAGGAAATATACCTTCCTCGAATGCAATCAGGGATTCCCATTGTTAGGGTGCCTGCGAGGTCTGGTGAACAGACCACCAGTTCCCAGCCTCGCAGGCGTTACAGAACAAAGGGCAGCGTGGCCTCAAATAGGAGGCCAGCTGATTAGGGCGAACGACCTGCAGGTGCGAGCCTCCTATTTAAGGGGGTGTCGCCACACTGCAGGCGTCGCACCTTTTGTTCTCTTTTTGGTCTATGGCTGCATCGCATCAGTCCTTTTCTTTCATAGGATTAGTTCGGTTACCCCAGGCACTGTATAGTGGTTGTGTGTGTAGGTCGTAAGGCCGAGGTATTTTAGGGCTTAGATCTCTTTATTAAGAAAAGCTGGTGCGATTCCGTGCAGCCCTCGTGCTGCGGTTTGTTTTGATTTCGCTACTTCCCCCGCTTGCATGGTTAGCAGCGGGCTAATGCTAGCGCTTTAGTCAAACGACCGCAGTCTTGTTAAGACGCTATCAGATTCCCGGGTTCATTGGCGCCGGTTTGGCTGAGTGGTGTAAGCTCAGCACTAGCAGTGGAGCAACCCCGGTTCGAATCCACGTCTCTCTTCTTTACCCCTTTTTCAAATCGGCTTCCTCCCAGCAATCCCGTGCTGGTGACAGTGCCGGTCTGGTTTCTCTAAAAGCCCGCTTTTATGGGGCTTTGTGTTTCTCACGGATTAATATCCGGAGATCCCCTTCTCATTATACTCCTTATAACCCTAAGGAGCTGTTGTGCTTTCAGCCATGCCGTAGCGCTGTTGGTTAGGCGGTTGGTCCGCGAGTGAGCGACCCGGGTTTGCGCCTCGCGTCCGCCGCTTTTGTGTTTTCTTTCTCTTTTTCAGTTGCCAGTGACGTCGGAGGCTCGATCGGGATTTCCCGATTTGTTTTCTGTTCTCCTTTTTCCTTTTGTTTTGACTGTATTTTATTATTTATTGTTAAATAAAAACAAACCTTTTACTCTGCATCTTTGGGTCCGACCTCTCTCTCCATAACACCCATCAGCTAAGGACAAATTGACTAAGCTAAATTGGGAGAAAAATGGGAGAAAACGCATAAATAAATAGAAAAAAAATACACTTATTGCCTCCAAATTCAATGTCACAAAATATTATGTGAATGGTACCAATAATTCTAGGTTCAATATTCTCCCCCATAAACATAAAAAAGGGGTTTTCCTATCTGTACCGCCCCACATCATACCACCCACCTCAATCAATAGGCAGGGTCTTACAGGATTTGTTATAAATTGCGCCATGTACTAAAAAATGTACATGTTTTGTTGGGTATCTACTAAAAAAGTCATAGTGTCCCTGAGCCATGTTGGTGGTTTAGCAGATTTCCAGTGCAAAAAGATGTAATAAGAAGCAGCGTTTAGCAATTAAAAATGTAAATGCCTTGAGCTTAAATGAGACCAGCCCTTGGATATCCCAAAAAAGGCACTGAAGGGTACCCTGATTTGCAATGTTTTAGATACAGATATTTCAGTGCTGAGCAATAGAAGAACGTGTGACATGTGAGTCCCAGCTCCTCCTGATTTAAGCTATGCAATGATTATCTGAGGCCATAAGCTGACTGTATATCTTGGAAATTAGTAACTTATGGTGACATTTATATTGCAGAATGTCCTTCCACGTCTGTGTGAAAGATAAAGAAAGATATTAGGAAAGTGGGCAGTGGCACAGTGTCTGACGTGAAAATACCTTAATAAATGTGTAGATGGAAGGTCGTGCTAAAACACAACATTTTTATTTATTTATTTTATAAACAAAAAAAAAACATTTAATACTCTTGTCATACCATTGTTGGAATGTGGGGTCTGTGAGTGATATAGGGAGGTTCTTAATTGTTTGAGTTAGTGATGAAGTGGAAGTAATTTAAAGTGTTGCTGGAACTGGAATAAGATTTTATGGGTGGATAATGCCACGGTGTTATTAATAAATACAGAATGGTTTATTGGTAAAGCAGGGGTCACTAGTCCCATCGGTGAGGGTGTGAAGCATGATTTGGCCTCCAGCTTACATGAGCTGGACCAAAAAATAATCCTGGACCATTATGTGATGCCCAGCTGAAGATTGGGTAGGGCCATGCCTTTATAACATCTGCATCTTTTGAGTACAGTTCTCCTGATTCTGCATGCCCCTTCATTCTACAGAAATAAGTGTTTCTTACATTTACTTGGACTTTTATTTCATTGTAGAGAGTATGAACCTGAGATATTTCACGTTTTGTTTGGTCAACTTTATTTCATTGGTTAATATACAAATTACATTTCTTAATATACAACATAAATTCCTGCATTTTAGGCGTGCAACACATTCCACACTAGGGCTAGTAATGAGCTAAACAATGATGTAATTTTAAACAGGTGATTGAAATCATGATTTGGATCTAAAACAGTATTCACAAGTCTTTAAGGAAACTAGGTCAAAGATAAGCAGAGAATCTCCTTTATCAAGCACTGCAATACACTTACATTCACAAATGTATGTTACATTCACTTTACTGTGAATTTCTGGGTTTGGAGACATTTGGTATGGACCATTATACAGTGGAAATGTATGTTGTGGTCTGACAAGTTAGTATTTTGGATCTTTTTTTGAAAGAAATGGCCGCTCTTTGTGTTGACGAAAAGGACTGTCTAGACTGTTGTCAGCCACAAGTTCACAGTGCTAAATGCTTTTCTGTGCCAACCTCATTGGAATGTGTTGCTAGTTTTAAATGCAGGAATGGATGTATAATAACAAATGAAATGACGTTGACAAGACCAAAATGTGTATACTGTCTGTAATGTAATAAAAGTCAATCTAAGAAATATTGCCGGGTTTTTCTATACAATTCCATTGTGAAACCATCTGGGCCAGGGTCTTTATTATTTTGCATTAACTCATTAAGGGGGCATCTAGATTATGAACACATTTGTGGTCCACCATGGGAGTGTTTAAGACTTGTAGAAATTTGATCATTGCTTCAGGGCTTGAGTTGGGGACCTCTGTACAATCTATTGATCTATACAACGCCAAATAATAAGACTGAAATGTGTCATTGATAGCCTCAGGATTAGATGTCAGTTTACCGGAGGGATCTTTGATTTGTGGGATCAGGTGTTATGTTCCCTGTAGCCGCAGCAGTTGTGCCAGCATTCGATTAGCTTTGTCTCTATATTTGTAGCATGAGTTGTGTGACTGCAGTAACAGGCGCTCTGCGTCAGTTGTTGTGATGAGATCAAATTCATTTTGGAGGTCTAAGCGACGCTTGAGTAGGTGAGGATATTGGGTTATAGAGTATTGTTTATCTATGATTTAAATATCAGAAGTTTTGGCTTTTGCGTATTTTGTTTATTTGAACTGGGTATAAAATTATTTGACTTTATAGATATGCCTTAAGTGGTTCCCAGAGTAAAGAGTATGTTACCTCTTCTGTTTGGTTAGTACTGATTAAGCTATCAATGGGTGAGATAATAAACTTATTGGAATTGTCCTCAGACACCTTAGTCTACAGAGTGATGGGTAGCAGATATGACCATACATTCTAATATTGACTTGGACATGGAAGACATAGTTGATGGCGAAGTGTTTGAGCTACACCTATTAAGCAAAACATTATGACCACCTTCCTACCTGACTGGCCTGTGGCTATGCAGCCCCATACACAACAAACTGTGATGCACTGTGTATTCTGGCACCTTTCTATCAGAACCAGCATTAACTTCTTTAGCAATTTGAGCTACAGTAGCTCATCTGTTGGATCGGACCACACGGACCAGCCTTTGCTCCCCACTTGTATCGATGAGCCTTGGCCGCCCATGACCCTGTCGCCGGTTTACTACTGTTCCTTCCTTGGACCACTTTTGATAGATACTGACCACTACAGACCAGGAACACCCCACAAGAGCTGCAGTTTTGAAGACGCTGTGACCCAGTCGTCTAGCCATCACATTTTTCCTGCTTCTAACACATCAACTTTGAGGATAAAATGTTCACTTGCTGCCTAATATATCCCACCCACTAACAGGTGCCGTGATGAAGAGATAATCAGTGTTATTCGCTTCACCTGTAAGTGGTCCTGATGTTATGCCTGGTCAGTGTAGAGCTGGATTGAACCTGGGAGTTCAGGTCCTCCCCAAAATGAATAGGTTGTTATTTAGATAGGGAAGACATAAATAAGGGTTGTCAAAGTTTAATGCATATATGTTTGCTAGCAGCACAGGGTTCTGAAACAGTTTGCCTACAATAATAAAATTTCTTCATTTTTTTGTCAGCTATTAACTTGGTGACAGAAAACTGAATCACCCTGTTATTCAATCTCTGGCTTTAAAGTTAAAGGTAGAGTGGTATTCGTTTCCTAGATGAGATTCTTGCAAATATATATCAGCATTAAGATGTTTTATGTGGTTTTATGTGATTGGTTAGGCACTTAAGCAGTTTTCCGCCAAAAGAACTCTGGGGCTTGAACTGCTTCTGTTCGCGTTTCCTGAACCTTGGTGTTTTTTAGAGAACTGACCTGCGTTTCCACCAGTTTTTAAGAACCAAGCCTGCGTCATCAACGGTGGGCATTGCATAACAAAAGTTAAGAGTAGTAACATGATGGCGGAGCGTTTAGATTACCTGCGAGTGTTTGTGATGTTGTTACAGATGTTCGCTTGACTATTGCCAATTAGAAGACGTTTGCTCAGCTATTGGCTTGAGCGCTAAAACATCACTAAAGTGTACTACGACACAAACATTTTTGAAATAATCCACAAAGTTGAATCAGTTCATCTGGAAACAAGTTTGTTGTAGAGATACGTTTCGTCACTCATCTGTCACAAACACGCTACGCCAGAAATTAGTTCACCCTAAGGACCGGGTCCCTCGACACAAACAGAGTAACGTAGTGTATGCTGTTACGTGCCGGGAGGATTGCTGGGAACTTTACATTGGGGAAACTAAACAGCCACTGGCGAAATGGATGGCCCAACATAGAAGATCGACCTCTTCTGGCCAGGACTCCGCAGTTTACACTCACCTGCAAGCCAGCGGCTACTCATTTAATGATGAAGATGTGCAGATCCTTGACAAGGAGGAACACTGGTTTAAACGGGGAGTCAAAGATGCCAACTATGTGAAGAGGGAACGACCATCCCTGAACCAAGGAGGGGGCCTAAGAGTACATCTCTCACCATCTTACAACGCCGTACTAGGAACTATACCCCAATCATATGTGAAAGGCACACATTGCCATTGAAATTAATGGTCATTGTGATTTGCATATGGACCTGATCACTGGTTTCATTGTTATGCAATGGGCGGTGATCGGTTGTTATGCAAATCGGCTGCATATAAGGTTGGGGTATTCACCACCAGCTCAGACTGAAAAAGTCACTTGGATGAGTGAAGAAACGTATCTCTACAACAAACTTGTTTCCAGATGAACTGATTCAACTATGTGGATTTGTGTACCGATTATTGAGCATGCATTAATAGATTTATGAAATAACCATCAAACCCAGTCTAAAATTCATATATCTGTTGTTAGTTGTATTTACTTCACGTGTGGTGTTTATGCAGCGCGGGGTTCTGAGAATCAGTCTTGGGAAAGTTGAAAAAGCTTAACGTAAACAAAAAGCTTAACGTGGCTTAATGTACTAAAAGAACAACATAGGAACACTACATTTCCCTCCGTTATTACTGGTTATAAGTGCTCTGTACAATTCATTGCTCGTTGTTTTAGTAAAACATGCTACGTTAAGCGTTTCTCGTACTGTCTGGGTCACTTTTATCACGTCATTTCACACAGGTTATCTCATTTGAGGCACTTTTAAAATATCAGTGGCAAACCGGCTCAAAACTCAAAATCCACGACATTCCAACAGTGGAAGCCATGCCTGAATTCCCAGGTTTGTCCAATGGACTAACCATGTCTGGTGTAGTTATTGGTGGACACAGATGACTTACAACATCCCCAAACCTCCCTATCTCCAACAGCAGACATTTCCCTTGAACATTGCTTACGACTCATTGGACGATTGGTTAGGCACTTAATATACAATATATTGATCTACAAGATTTAACATGAATCCAAAGTGACTATTACCATCCAGTGTCAAATGTATTATTCTAGAGATTAAACAACTGCACACCCGTTTTTTTTTCAAACAGTGCAAAACAACCATTTACTAACAGTTGAATAAAGTGGCATGAGTCATTAACAGGGCTGGGATATGGGTAGGCCCAGCCACTGCCATAAACAGCACCCTGGGGATCCCAATCCTTGCTCTTCATTAAAATAAAATATACACCAATTTTCTGTGCCTTCTGTTGATAGTCTCAGAGTCTTTATATAGTGCTGTGCCTCACTTAAAGTTTTACATTCTTTTTCCGCACCATTGTGTGTTATACGCAGTCAAGCTGGATGAAGAAGACCAAGTATTGCAGACAGTTGCAGGCGAACCTCATTAAAAGCAGCACAGGTCCGTGTTGTTTTCATGGTGAGACCAGGAAAAATAAAAATTCTTCATATACACTGATTAGGCATAACATTATAACCACCTTGTTTCTACACGCATTGTCCATTTTATCAGCTCCACTTACCACATAGAAGCACTTGTAGTTCTACAATTACTGACTGTAGTCCATCTGTTTCTCTACATACCTTTTTAGCCTGCTTTCACCCCACATGGCTACCACAGAGCAGGTATTATTTAGGTGGTGGATGATTCTCAGCACTGCAGTGACACTGACATGGTGGTGATGTGTTACTGTGTGTTGTGCTGGTATGAGTGGATAAGACACAGCAATACTGATGGAGTTTTTAAACACCTCACTGTCACTGCTGGACTGAGAAAAGTCCACCAACCAAAAATATATCCAGCCAACAGCGCCCTGTGGGCAGCATCCTGTGACCACTGATGAAGGTCTAGAAGATGACCAATTCAAACAGCAGCAATAGATGAGCAATCATCTCTGACTTTACATCTACAAGGTGGACCAACTAGGTAGGAGTGTCCTAACAGAGTGAACACTGAGTGGACATGGTATTTAAAAACTCCAGCAGTGCTGCTGTGTCTGATCCACTCATACCAGCACAACACACACTAACACACCACCACCATGTCAGTGTCACTGCTACTCTGTAGTGGTCCTGAGAGAGTCCTGACCATTGAAGAACAGCATGAAAAGGGGGATAACAAAGCATTCAGAGAAACATATGGACTACAGCTAGTAATTGTAGAACTACAAAGTGTTTCTATATAGTAAGTGGAGCTGATAAAATGAACAGTGAGTGTAGAAACAAGGAGGTGGTCATAATGTTATGCCTCATCAGTGTATGTGTTCTTGATGTGCTGCAGTGCTTTCCTCTGACAAAGAATGTTGACTCAGTCAGCATAGTAGTTCATCTTGTCACTATAGCCCTCGGACTTTCTTTTAGTTTAGGCCTAGATCGTAAGGTTCGATGTGCTTTGTCCAAAGTATTTTTAGGATAGTGGAAACGGCAGCTGTGATGAAGGTGTCAGTTTCTTTGGTACTCCAATTATCCAGATATTATTGCACCATGATCTTGCTTCCAATTCACACTCACACCTCTAATTCCTCACACTTCTAATTTGGTCACCGCTTATGTCAGATGGTCCAATTTTGCCTGTTCTGCAACCATGTCATCTGTACAGCTGGACAGAGACTTTGTGGTTTGACTTACTGTACCTTTCACCTTAGACACACTGACCTGTACTGTGACCATGCTGTTTGAGACCTACAGTACATCTTCAAAGCTTGTATTTTGTCTGTTAGCACAGTCAAGTCCTCAGCAAGTGTAGCACCCAGCTCCGATATCTCAGCAATGTCTTTGTGTATGAAAGAACTAATGTCAATTTTCCACTTGCTTCACCACTATTTTTTGAATCGAGGTGCAGTGTTATGGCAGATGGCGCAGGCCTTTGCTGTGTCTGTGATGCATTGCCTGCATTGTTGGTTTTAGGCAGCATTGTTATCAGTCCAATCTTTAAATTAAAGATAGTTAAGCTGTAGTTGGGCAGAAAAACATCAGGCTGAAAATGAAGAAATGTAACCGTGCCTGAAGTCAGGGGTGCCAATCATTTTGACCAAGCAATTTGTTATTTGTTAAAAAATAAGAATATTAGGTCATACAACAAATGTATCAATCAAAGGTATATTTTTGTTCTAAATGTTAAAACTCGATTTTAACTGAGTTCTTTGAGTTAAAGCTTACCAGTTATTTTGGCCACAGCTGAACATACAGTACATACAATACATGACTAAAATAGTATAAACACCTGACCACGAGCTTGTAGGGCTTTAAGTTAAAAAACCAGAGGCAATTATTATACAAACTCCTTTGCAGCTATAATAGCCTATACTACTTTAGAAAAGCTTTCCTCCAGATTGTATCAGTGGTAATGTCTGCCCATTCAGTAAAAAAGCATTTGCAAAATCTGGCTTATAGCTGATGCTTCAATTCACCCCAAAGTTGTTTAGTGAGATTAAGGTCAGGGTCTTGCTCAAACTGTTGCCACAAAGTTGTACTAATGTACTATACACAGATCAACCATAACATTAAAACCACCTCCTTGTTTCTACACACAGTCCATTTTATCAGCTCAACTTACAATATAGAAGCACTTTGTAGTTCTACAATTACTGACTGTAGTCCATCTATTTCTTTACATACTTGTTTAGCCTGCTTTCACCCTGTTCTTCAATGGTCAGGGCCCCCAGAGGACCACCACAGAGCAGGTATTATTTAGGTGGTAGATGATTCTCGGCACTGCAGTGACAATGACATGGTGGTGGTGTGTTAGTGTGTGTTGTGCTGATATGAGTGGATCAGACACAGTAGTGCTGCTGGAGTGTTTAAATCACTCACTGTCCACTCTATTAGACACTCCTACCTAGTTGGTCCACCTTGTAGATGTAAAGTCAGAGACGATCGCTCATCTGTTGCTGCTGTTTGAGTTGGTCATCTTCTGGACCTTCATCAGTGGTCACAGGATGCTGCCCATGGGGCGCTGTTGGCTGGATATATTTTTGGTTGGTGGACTATTCTCAGTCCAGCAGTGACAGTGAGGTGTTTAAAAACTCCATCAGCGCTGCTGTGTCTTATCCACTCATACCAGCACAACACACACTAACACACCACCACCATGTCAGTGTCACTGCAGTGCTGAGAATGATCCACCACCTAAATAATACCTGCTCTGTAGTGGTCCTGGGAGAGTCCTGACCATTGAAGAACAGCATGAAAGGGGGCTAACAAAGCATGCAGAGAAACAGATGAACTACAGTCAGTAATTGTAGAACTACAAAGTGTTTCTATATGGTAAGTGGAGCTGATAAAATGGACAGTAAGTGTAGAAACAAAGGTGGTTTTAATGTTATGACTGATCGGTGTATTTATTATTATTATTATTTGTCATAATTGATTTTATTATTTTTCCACCATTAGAAATAATCATAGCTAAAACATCTAAACTCAACAATTAGGCTAGGTGTCTACATAGCATTCAGCAGGCTGGAAGTCATGTACTGAATGTGAATAGTAATTTACTTTGTTTCAGTCATATCCGATGATCTTTGAGTCATGTATCTTTAACACAGTTGATTAATGATCAGAATTATTTCATGACTTATTCAAATAAAGGACATCATGTCATTTATTTCTGAAATCCTACAATGTACCACCCAGCTGTATGTTTTAAATTAAATTGATCATTTACAGTAACTGCAGGGGTAAACATTCTGCTGATAATTACATTATGTCTTCCTAAAAACACATGGCTTACTGCTGCAAGCCTATAGTAATGTACGCTGTAATAAAGATACATGAATGATACTGCTGTTAAATACAATAAAAAAAGACCTGGAAGCTCACTTTTTCTTAGCACCTTAGTTAAAAAAGGAAACTTAATATATGCTCCACTCTTTGTCCAATATCCCTTTCACTTCCAGGTATGGGTACCCAGAGTACTATTAAATTGCTTCTGAAGACTTTATAGTTTGGTAACAATATATCCTGTTTGTAGGTGGGAGTCTCCAAATGCAATTCTTAATTTAAGACAACGGGGTGGTCTTTATTTCCCATGCTGCTGTTTTTACTGGTTTCTAGGACATTAGATTTAAAGTTTGTGGTCAAGCTGTGTCAGAAGTAAACTTGCTTGAGCTATTGATCAGGTGGTAAATAATAGTGTAATAGTGTTTTTGGAAAAATAAAATAAAGAAAAAGTATTTTTAAAGGTATCTGGGCTCAGTATGCATCAGACCAATAGGTATTGCACAGTGTGGCATTGTGTTCATGTGTGTGCTGTAGCCAAAGAATATGTGAAAATATGTAAACACATTAAGTCAGTAGAATGATTAGCATATAATCATATTTAGATGAATTTAGAGTTTTTCCCCCTGATATTTGTGATATACAGCATGTATACATTTCACATTACAATTCACATTGTGCTGTATATACAGTCACAGAATGAAATCAGCAGATGGAAAATATTTCAGTCTTTTTTGTGCACATAGAGTGTGTATGGCTATTAAGATGAAAAATATTTAAATTACGCTGTTCATACATTCAAAGTTGGCCACCCATGACCCTGTCGCCGGTTTACCACTGTTCCTTCCTTGGACCACTTTTGATAAATACTGACCACTGCAGACCGGGAACACCCCACAAGAGCTGTAGTTTTGGAGATGCTCTGACCTAGTCGTCTAGCCATCACAATTTTACGCGTTCCCATTTTTTTTCTGCTTCTACCACATTAATTTTGAGGATAAAATGTTCACTTGTTGCCTTATATATACCACCCACTAACAGGTGCTGTAATTAAGAGATAATCAGTGTTATTCACTTCACCTGTCAATGGTCATAATGTTATGCCTAGTCATGTATCTATGTACTCTCTGTGTGTGTGTGTGTGTGTATGTGTGTAAAGAAAGGACTACCTCCTAAAAATATCCGAAATTTCAGAATCTGCATTTAAGCCGATAGAATGCAGACATGCAGAGTCAGCAGTCTGAGCGCCCATAGAGACTAACTGTTCACATTGTGGCACACTGGCTAATAAATGATGATGGGTAATGAATCAGTGGAGAACAAAGGTGCATGTTTATCTGTAAATATTCCCTAGCACTGCCATCTGTCTCAATGTCATTCTTTGCACATTGGCCCACCCACACTCACTCCTGCTACTCCTGCTACACCTGCAGCCCTGTCTCCCCTGGGCCTTTGAACTGGCAGATCACCCAAACCTTTTACTTGGTTTGCTGTAAAGTAATTCACTTTTTATTTCTCGTTTTTAACTTTTGGTATTTTCCTTTTCTCCACTTTACTCAGACGTGGTGTGGTTTTTGCTAATCCTTATGTACTGCATGTAGTCTCTTCCTTATTTTAAGTGCATCAGGATTAAGGATTTTATTATTATTATTATTATTATTATTATTATTATTATGTTCTACATAGCAGCCCATATTGGGTATTCTTAAACCACTCACTTAATGTTGAAGGTAATCAGTCAGTTACTAAATCTGTACATGTACAAGCGAATATCAGAAAGTTGGGAAATATGAAAGATACAAAAAGTTTCTTACATTTTACTTTTTTACATTTATTACATTTACTTTTTTACTTTTATTTTTAATACCAGACAATATAAAGGCAGTATATTTGTCTGGTAATTTTATTATTTATTTATTTTTAGCATTTTAAATCTGCCATGCCTTTTTAAAATCTGCTTGTTAGTTGCATGACTTACTGTAACATGTGTAGATCAGAAATCACTGGCTGAAATTTGGTGAGGGCGGCACGGTGGGTATTTGGTGGGTAGCACTGTCGCCTCACAGCAAGTCCTGGGTTCAATCCCCAGGCGGCGCAGTCCGGGGCCTTTCTGTGCAGCTGTACTTGTTCATGATTTTCTCTTGCATTATTCCTGTATTTCATTTTTTTTCTGATCTTTTTTTTATTCATCCTTACTAATATTGGACTAATGACTAAACCTGGTTATATTTTTAAATAGAACACAATTGACTCCATTTGTAAGGCCTCCTTTAGTGTCTGCTAATGGCCATTACTTAAGGCTACCAAATGCAAAACAGTTTTAAAAGTCACTTGACTAGATATGCTTTTTTTTTCACCTTTACTATCTTTTTCTGTCTCTGGGTAACAACAACAGTTTTGCCTCTCCTTTGCTTACTGTAGTATTTCTCCTTCTTACTTCCTTTGTGTCCTTACTGATATTTATCACCATTCTATCTGCAGCTTCAAATAGGCAATTGTGTCCAATCTGTGGTCTTTTACAGGCTTTGCTGGTAGAAAGCTATCATTGAGGCATCGAGTGGTTCACAATAGAGTAGCATTATCACAAGTCCAACAGTGTTTGCTAGATCCTGAGGGAGGCACGGTTGAGAAGCAACAGTTTTCTATCCGTGCTTCACTTCTATAGCAAATCCTACTTTTCAAAATGAATGCCTGTTACACAGAGACCAAAGGGGACATGGAGAGAGGCATACAGACAGAATAAAAGGAGGCAATGAGAGAAGCTGACAATTACAAATCTTACGTTTAATAGCTGGCAGGCAGTATAGACAGGGCTCACTGGTTTGTTGTGGGAGATGCGCTGCTGATCTGGCATGAATGCAAATGAGCAACACAGAATTGCTTCTTTCAGTCTGACATGCATTTTTTGTTTTATGCTCTGTTGCTGAAATTTGTTTCAATCCATTTCTACCACTTTCATTTTCTAAAATATTTGTAATTATGCAGTAGAAAGTTGAAGGTCGAAACTGAGGAAAGTTTGTGTTCTACATTGTTAGATTATTTCTTATCTATTCAATGTTCTTTATTTACTTAGACATCCTTTTGTATTCAGTATCTTCCTTATTTAAATTGCATCATTAAGTAATTAATCAGTAAGTAAATCTGTAATTGCAGACAATATAAACCCAGTTTATTTAATGTTTTGTCTGGTCATTTCTTTTTTCTTTTTGCATTTTAAATCTTCCATGCATTTTTTAAAAAATGCCAATCTGTTTGCTGTCTGTACATGAACCAGCTTGTTAGTTGCATGTCTTATTGTAACATGTGTAGATCAGTAATCACTGGCTAAAATTTGGTGAGGCACGGTCAAGAGTCAAGAGAGGCTTTATCGTCATTTCAGCTATATACAAGTACATATTGAAACGAAACAACGTTCCTCCTGGACCAGGGTGCAACATAGAACAAAAAGTGCAAGACAATACAGTACACAGTGCAGATAGACAACAGTGCAATAAATACAAAAGGCCTAAAATAAATACAAAAGACATTTCTAATCTAAAAAAGTTATTAAAAGAGACAAGACTAGAGACAAGTGTTGGTCAGTACATCCTACTAATTAAATGGTACAAGAGATAGGAAAGCATATTTTGATATGCAGATAGCAGCGTAGGGTTCTTATAGCAGCAGAGATAAGAGAGTAAGGTGCAAAAATGCAAAAAACTTTAAATTGCAATATTGTGCAAAGATCAAGTCAAGTCAATTTGTATTTGTATAGCACTTTTTATAATAAACATTTTCTCAAAGCAACTTTACCGAATCCAGGACCCACAGACCAAAAACCCCTGTTCCCCCAGGGGCTCGGTGGGTAGCACTGTGGGAAGCACTGTTGCCTCACAGCAAGAAGGCCTGTGTTCGATCCCCAGGTGGGGCGGTCCGGGGCCTGTCTGTGAGTTTGCATGTTCTCCCTGTGTCTGCGTGGGTTTCCTCTGGCAGCTCGGATTTCCTTCCACAGTCCAAAAACATGCAGTCAGGTTAATTGGAGACACTGAATTGCCCTATAGGTGAATGGGTGTGTGTATGTGTGTCTGCATTTGATCATTTAATCTTGTAGCTAATTAGTTAGTAAGTAAATCTGTAATTGTACAACCACACATTACAAAAAATTGGGACAGAATAGAAAAAAGTGTTCTATATTTATTACTGTTGATGCATGCTCAATAATCCAGGTACACAAATCCACAAAGTTGAATCAGTTCATCTGGACACAAGTTTGTTGTAGAGATACGTTTTGTCACTCAATCCGAATGACTTCTTCAGTCTGAGCTGGTGTTGAATACCCCAACCTTATATGCAGTTGATTTGCATAACGACCGATCACCGCCCATTGCATAACAATGGAACTGGTGATCAGGTCTATATGAAATTCACAATGACCATTAATTACAATGGCCATGTGTGTCTTTCACACATGATTGGGGTAACGCTCCAATGACGGCGTTGTATGATGGTGAGAGATGTACTCTCAGGCCCCCTCCCCGGTTCAGAGATGGTCGTTCCCTCTTCACGTAAATGGCCTCTTTGACTCCACGTTCAAACCAGCGTTCCTCCTTGTCAAGGATCTGCACATCTTCATCATTCAATGAGTGGCCGCTGGCTTGCAGGTGAGTGTAAACCGCAGAGTCCTGGCCAGAAGAGGTCGATCTTCTATGTTGGGCCATCCGTTTCGCCAGTGGCTGTTTAGTTTCCCCGATGTACAGTTCCCGGCAATCCTCCCGGCACCTAACAGCATACACTACGTTACTCTGTTTGTGTCGAGGGACCCGGTCCTTAGGGTGAACTAATTTCTGGCGTAGCGTGTTCTTGGGTTTGAAAGCAACTGAAACACGGTGTTTGGAGAATATCCGTCTTAATTGTTCCGATACTCCCGCCACATACGGAATCACCACTGGTTCGCCCGGTGGTGCAGCGTCCTGATGACTCCTAGTTTGTGCTCCAAAGGATGATGGGAGTCAAACCTTAAGTACTGGAACAAGTACTGGAACAATTAAGACGGATATTCACCAAACACCGTGTTTCAGTTGCTTTCAAACATTGCTTTTCTCCAATAAAACAAAACACACAGAACAGACCAAACCATAAGTTAAACTGACATGAGATTTGGTCAACATGTGATGATGATTGGGACAGTAGTAGGCTAGTGGGTTACCAAGTAGAAGGTTGTGGGTTTGAATCCCAGCTCTGCCATTCTCCCACTGTTGGGCCCTTATCCCTCTTAACTCCAGGGACATCGTACAATGGCTCACCCTGTTCTTTGACCCCGAAGTAGTAGGGATATGCGGAAGAAAAATGTCATTGAACTGTGCACTTGTATTTGTATATACAGTGGTGTTAAAAAAAATAGCAGTCCAACACCATTAACCTGATAAAACAAATCAAAAAATTTACTTGAAAGTGTAGTAGAGTAATGACAACAAAACAAACCCAACAATTAGGACATGCATGCCGCTCATTCTGAGTAATCGAAGCATTGATTGAAAGTGGGTTGTTCAAAATAATAGCAGTGTTTAATTGGTGAAGTCATTCATTCTGCAGAAGAACGGGTGTCAATATTGGTCCTTATTTAAGGTAGGATGGTGGCAAATGTTGCACAGGTTGGTCATAGCGCATTTCCTTCTGAAATACTGGGTAAAATGGGTTGTTCCAGACATTGTTCTGATGAACAGCGTACTTTTATTAAAAAGTTGATTGTAGAGGAAAAAACATACAGAGAAGTGCAGCAAATTCTAGGCTGCTCAGCTAAAATGATCTCAAATGCCTTGAAGTGACAACCAAAACCTGAAAGACGCAGAAGGAAGCGTGGAACTACTGTTCGAATGGATCGAAGAATAGCCAAAATGGCAAATACTCAGCCAATGATCACCTCCAGAAAGATCAAGGAACATCTGAAGTTAGCAGTGAGTACAGAAGATGATTAAGTGAAGCCAAGTTACCAGCAAGAACTCCTTGCAAAGTTCCGTTGTTAAGAAAAAGACGTGTCCTGAATGGGTTCAAATCTGCCAAGGAACACATTGACTGGTCCAAAGAGAAATGGCTCAACATTTTGTGGACTGGTAAAAGCAAAATTGTTCTTTTTGGGTCTAGTGGCCGTAGACAGTATGTCAGACGATCCCCGATCACTGAATTTAAGCCACAGTACACTGTGAAGGTAGAAAAGCACGGTGGTACAAAATGATGATATGGGGATGTTTTTCATACCATGGTGTTACGTCTATTTATCACATACGAGGGATCATGGATCAGATTAAATATATCAGAATACTTGAGGAGATCATGTTGCCCTATGTCGAAGAAGAAATGTCCTTAAAATGGGTGTTTTAACATGACAATGACCCAAAACATCTTGGTTACAGACAAACAAGATTGAGGTAATAGAGTGGCCAGCCCAATCCCCTGACTTCAATCCCAGAGAGAACTTGTGTTCTGATATCTGAAACACGTTTTTTTGAGGCAAAACCCAAAAATTACAGAAGAACTGTGGAATGTCGTCTAATCATCCTGGACTGGATACCTGTTCAGAGGAGCCAGAAGTTGGTCGACTCCATGCAACACAGATCTCAGAAACAATTGTTATGCCACTAAATATTAGTTATTATTAGTTAAATATTAAAGTAAAGTGAAACCTCAAACATTTTTTTCAGTTTATAGATAAATTTTTTGAGTTTTTAAAGAAAAATGCTGGCACTGCTATTTTTTTGAACAGCCTAATATTCATTTTTCTTAACTTTCTGTAAAGGATTAACACAAACTGGCTAAATGTTGTTAATGTTTTGAATTAGAATTGAAAGTGGAGTATTTTCAGTGCATTTGCATTTATGGAAATAAAAGTTATCATAATGATTTTGTGCTTTATTCACTTTTTTAAAACCACTGCTATTTTTTTGAACACTACTGTATAACAAATAAGGGCATTTTAAATGCCCTGGATTATTTAATATCTATTTACATGTAGTAGTACCCCCACTACTCATGTTCTCGAGCTTACCTTAATTGGCCTGATAATGGCGCTATAGTGTAGCATCAATTCCAAAGTCCATATCTCCAACCTCATGACGTAAAGACAAAATACTTTTTCTACTTGATTACATGTCTCATGCCCTACAAAAAGTTTCAAAAACCATAAAGCTCTGCCCACTATAATTGTGAGCTAATTTGGAAAATATTATGTTTTATATAAACAAATTTATAACGTGTTGCCTGCAATACACTCAAAAAGTTAAGAGAGAGGCATGTTTACTACTGTCTTACATTACCTATATTAATTATACCTTTTTAATCATTTGGGAACTAAGGATACTTAATTATTGCAGTTTTGCTAGTGGGCGGCATGGTGGCTTGGTGGGTAGCACTGTCGCCTCACAGCAAGAAGGTCCTGGGTTCGATCCCCAGGCGGGGCGGTCCGGGTCCTTTCTGTGCAGAGTTTGCATGCTCTCCCCGTGTCTGCGTGGGTTTCCTACGGGAGTTTCCTCCCACAGTCCAAAAACATACAGGCAGGTTAATTGGAGACACTAAATTGCCCTATAGGTGAATGGGTGTGTGTGTATGTGTATGTGTGTCTGCCCTGCGATGGACTGGCGCCCCGTCTAGGGTGTTACTGTGTGCCTTGCGCCCATTGAAAAGCTGGGGTAGGCTCCAGCACCCCCCGCAACCCTAATTGGATAAGCGGTTAAGAAAGTGAGTGAGTGAGTGATTTAAGAATGTGTTGCCTGCAATACACTCAAAAAGTTAGGAGAGAGGCATGTTTACTACCGTTACATTACCTATATTAATTATACTTTTTTAATCGTTTGGGAACTAAGGATACTTAATTACTGCAGTTTTGCTAATGAAGTTCTTTCCCCATTCCTGCTAATTTGAGACTTTAGCTGCTCAACAGTCCACTGATGTCTAATTTGTCCTTACATTTTTATTAGGAGACAGATTGGATTGCAGACAGGCCAGTCAAGAACATGCACTCTTTGCACCTATTGCGTATAGCAGTCTAAATAAACATGTATATGGTTTAATGTTGTTTTTTAGGACACACGCTGGACCACTTCATATATTTTCACTGTATTTTGTTCTATCTGAGATTAGCTCAGGCTTGACAACTTGACAACTTTTTTGTATAATATTGTCATTCTTGTGTAAGTGTAAGTGGCAGCAATTTTCCAAAGTAGTTCTGACCCACATTGCTATATTTACCACAGTAGTATGATGGTTGATTATGCACTGCCATCTGAGGGTTCTATGGTCATGTGTGTTTAATATTATTTTCCAACACTGACTAAATAGTGAGCCTCCACTCATTTTGGCATACAAAGACTGGCCTTTGGTGGATCCATCTTTATTTTTTTTAAGCCAAATTTAATAACCACGTCTGTTAGAAATGTACCTGCTTATTGTGGAAGGATTCAGGACAGTGTAACTCAACTATTGTGTAAACTTTTAATCTTGTTTTATCCCTGTGCCAACGTTTGTACTGTGCACTTTCTATCTATCTATCTATCTATCTATCTATCTATCTATCTATCTATCTATCTATCTATCTATCTATCTATCTATCTATCTATCTATCTATCTATCTATCTGTCTAATATATATAATATATATTATGCAGAGACTTTCCTAGGTACTAACTTTTTTAGGCTTTAGGGAAGTACTCACCATGTTATTTTCTCTATTGAATGGGACCTCTGTGTGTGCTATACCTGGTTTGAGAACATTAACCCTGGTTTTGTGAGGCTTGATGAGGGGACAGTAAATCCCTGGTTTTCGGGCTTCCTCTAGCAGGCTTTAATGACAGCCTCTACCTTTTACATTGTTCGAGTTATTTTTGTCCAATGTGTTCTTTGACCTTACAATGTGAAGTAAAGAAAAGTAAAAGCAAGTCTTAGTGACTTTAAACGTATAAAATTAATCCAGCTGACCCATGTTATTTTCTTTATAAAGCCACCAATTATCAGATATTTTCCCATTTCCAGTACAACAGTGCCAGGCTAGAATAAATGCTATTGCATGGGAACATTACATACATGCATTATAAATCAGCTTATTAAAATAAGCTCTTATTTATTGTTGCATTATATCTAATAGTGTTTATGCTGAGTCACTTGATAGGTCCCTTTGAGCTCTGTGCAAAATCAGCTTTCGCTCATGATGATGACAGTCTTCCATTAATGTAATGATAATCTGAAGGGTTTGTATTAACAATGCTAAAATCATATAGCAGTATAAGCATATAGTTTTAACTGAATCAGAGTATTTTCTTTCCCACCCGGTTCTATCCCCACTACCACCAAATTGCAACTTAACCCTTGATTGTTTGCATGGTATTTGGTCATAATTGTAAGTTGCTCTGGGTGAAAGTGTTTGCTGAATGCTGTAAATGTAAAATGTACATGTAAGTTCAGCACTTGAATGTGCTGATGTGAGTAGTATAGGGGCTGGGGTGTTGTAGGCAGCATTAAACAGTTATTGTTTGGCAATTAATGATGCAGATTTTATGCTGAGGTGCTCTCAAGCTTCAGGTCTTTAATTTTGTAAGCTTGAGATAATCCCAGGGCATGGCTGAAACACACCTAAACTAACCAACAACGAGATTTTAATGTCATACAGTTATCAGAATAAGGGGACCAGAAAAATGTCATTCATAATCTTGTTTTCAATAAATCCATTACCACTGAATATGATTTTTATATTACTTCTCCTGTATAATCAAAATGCGAGTGTTTAATAAAAAAATTAACTAGAATTATACGTTTTTTAAGTGTATATATTCACTTTAACACAAACAAGTCCTTTTGACTTTGTATGTACAAATACAACGATCAGCCATAACATTAAAACCACCTCCTTGTTTCTTCACTCACTGTTTATTTTATCAGCTTCACTTACCATATAGAAGCACTTTATAGTCCATCTTTTTTCGCTGCATGCTTTGTTGGTACCCTTTTATGCTGTTCTTCAATGGTCAGGACTGTCCCAGGACCACTACAGAGCAGGTATTATTTGGCTGGTGGATCATTCTCAGCACTGCAGTGACACTGACATGGTGATGGTGTGTTAGTGTGTGTTGTGCTGGTATGAGTGGATAAGACACAGCAGCGCTGATGAACACCTCACTGTCACTGCTGGACTGAGAATAGTCCACCAACAAAAAATATCCAGCCAACAGTGTCCTGTGGGCAGCGTCCTGTGACCACTGATGAAGGTCTAGAAGATGACCAACTCAAACAGCAGCAATAGATGAGCGATCGTCTCTGACTTTACATCTACAAGGTGGACCAGCTGGTAGGAGTGTCTAATAGAATGGACAGTGAGTGGACACGGTATTTAAAAACTCCAGCAGCGCTGCTGTGTCTGAGCCACTCATACCAGCACAACACACACTAACACACCACCACAATGTCATTGTCACTGCAGTGCTGAGAATGATCCACCACCTAAATAAGACCTGCTCTGTGGTGGTCCTGTGTGGGTCCTGATCATTAAAGAACAGGGTGAAAGCAGGAAAAAAAACATGTAGTGAAACAGATGGACTACAGTCAGTAATTGTAGAACTACAAAGTGTTTCTATATGATAAGTGGAGCTGATGAAATTGACAGTGAGTGTAGAAACAAGGAGGTGGATTTAATGTTATGGCTGATTGGTGTATGTGTAGGTATCTTTTGTGGTTCCAAAAACTTCCCATCGGGGAACATGTGTTGTGTTTTTTTAACATGTATTGTACTGGTTTGAATATTTCAAGTGCAGCAGTGTTTTGGGGATTTTTAAAATACTGTTTAAACTTACAGGCCTCTTCATTAGGAACACATACCCAGTTAGCAATTGTAGTGGTACAGTTAGTATGGTTTCTAAATGTAAAATAAGCTTATTGTCACGAATCCAGCCTCTTTGAGCTTCTGGAGCCATGTTTACGTGCCACGCCCCTGTCTCCAGGAGCACATGTTAGAGGTGTTTTCATTTAGGTTTGAAGCCAATGACCCTCTCTATGATTGATTTGTTAGCTTAGCTTAGGGTTTAGGTTCCTGTTTCATGTGTTTAGCTTTAGCTTTGTTCTTGTGATTTTAGTTAGCTTTAGCATCTAGCTTAGCATAGGTCATGTGTGTTTGTATCTAGTCTTGTCTTGTTTAAACCTGTCTTGTGTCAGCTTGTCTTGTCTTTTGTTATTATTAAACAATTTGTTAGTTAACATCTCTGTGTGTGTCCACTCCTCTTGTCATGTCTAGCCCCTATTTATTACACCAATCTCTGTGCAAGAGACAGACCAACCATTTGGGGGGAACTCTATATTTTAAATATTTTATTTGTGTATTTTTCTATGTATTATTCATGTCATCTGACAGTCATTAAAGCATTTATCTACTAGTTGTACCATGTATTTCTCTATTCTGTTTTTTAGTGTCTGCCCAAATCCTCAAAGCCAGTTTGGACACAATGGAGAATCAGATCCAGAGGCTGGAGAATGACATCCAGAACTTCCCCAAGACAGATGACAAGCGGGATAAGTTTGTGGAAAAAATGTCCATATCCTTAATATTCATTTTTTGACCCAAGTAGGTTTGCATTTAATTGTTTAGGCTATTGTTTATAACAGGTTTGTGGAGGTCCTGTGGTTGCTGTGGGCTGTAGTATGATGGGTATGATGGGTTTTTTTCCACATTTTTTTCTCTGTATAGTAAATGAAACCCTTCTTAGCCATATGTACTCATCACTGTGCTCTGAATTTATCTCCTCAACAGCATCAGGCTGCTTTATCCACTGCTTTTTTATGGTTTTCAACCTTCAAGGCTTCTCCTGTATTTCAATAACATAGTTCTTTTAGTCTGGTGCAGCCACACTTAAGCCTTTATTTACTAAGCAATGCCAGAGTATTTCCAAAAGTCTATTTCAATGAGCATGGGAATATGATCTAATATATATGCAGCCATATTGCGTTTTTCTTAATTACAAAAAAATCAATTCCACTGTGCCATTTTGAAATGACAAATCTAAATGACATGCTGACTTTTCTTCTTTCAGATTCTGGCTGTAGTTTTTTATCTACCTAAGAAATCTTTAATTTATGATTAATAAGTTCTAAAAAAAACCTCATATGTTTCCCTAGAGCAAGTAAGACAATGATTAACCATATTTTAGATCTTTATTAGGAGCTTAAATAGAATATTCATGGTGGCTAACGTGGCATAATGTTAATAGCATCTGTAGAAATTACCAACCATAGCACGTCCATTACCCTGTGTTTTAAGACTATGGAACACTGTGCTCTGCTGATACCTTTCCTAGGCAAGGTTTTTCCTTAACCTGAGTGCCAGTATTGATTAGTTTTGGTCCAGGGAGGATTTGAACCAGAGTGAGGGAAAATTGAGAGGTACAGATATACTGTCTGTGTAAGGCAGTGTCTGGACTTGCTGCATCTCTGGAGATTTTTAAAAGCCAAATGGGCCAGAATAGCGAAATCAGTTGTGGCATCTCACCCCTGGCTTACCTGATCTGTCATTAGAGGCAGCACATAGACTAGGCACAGCAGCAGCAGAGTTTGTCTTCTGACAGATTCAAGGGTAGAGGTATGGACTGTTGGGTGCAGTTAATCATTATTATCCAGATAATAATAATAATAATAATAATAATAATAATAATAATACATATAAATATAACATAAGTAACAAGAATACTACTACTAGTATAAATAATAAAACAGAAGCCAGTATTAGTACTATAATTGTAATATTTCTGATATTTTTTGTCTGATTTGCAAATAAACACATTAATATGTGCAGGTCTTTTGATTGCATTGGTCCAATTATCCCCTAAAAAAGGATCACTGCAAATCAATCAAGTTCTCTCAAAGTTCCTCTGACTTATTACCTGACTAATATGATGGCACATTTTTATCCTGGTGGGAGTGACTATTTCACAGGGTGCAGTAAAGCATTTGATTTGTAACTCTGGTAGCTTTTGGACTGGTATGACAGTACTCCTCATCAATATCATTAACCATTTAGGTTCTACTGGCCAAGGCGTTTTAAATCTGTTGGATGGTTTGGAGTTGCTCTTTGTCTTTGTGACATTCATTGTGTGTGTGTGTGTGTGTGTGTGTGTGTGTGTGGATTTACTTTTGCCTTATGGTAATGGAGCTAATAGATGGTAAATATGTGTCTGGCTAATTAGGAATTGGAACATTTATTTAACCTGCATATTGTTTCATTATTTCTGCTTTAGAAATCATCAAAAACCTATACAAATTAAAAATAGCCTTTAGAAAAGCTAATCAAGTTGATCAGTTATTACATTACCACTGACAATTATTACCCATTCCTTTACAACACATCCCCTTAAACTGGCCATGTAAGCATGTAAAAAATGTTCAACATCTGCAACATTTATTAATATCATTGCTTTATTTTCCCTCCATTACTTTAATGTATGCAAATGGCTGAGTGGGGTGTTTGTTCAGCAGTTTACTGATAGCTATCTGTCAACTGAAATGGGAGCTTACAAAGGCTTTTAGATGAAGTACAGCTCCCAGGAGTACTTTTAACTCAGTACAGATGCTGGTAGTATTACCTAGGGGGAGGAGGACATGAGATGGCCTGTCTCACTTCCTGGGATATGGTCTTATAAGAAGTTTAATGGAGAGTGGAGAGGTCACTGCTGCCTTTGGCATCTGTACCAAAATTTGATGAATGAGGAGGGCGTTGTAATAGATCTTACATCCTTGTATCCCATGCTAAAATCAGTATACTGATATTTAGCTTAACCTTTCAACTCTTTCTGCTGGCAGAACACCAATCAACAGCAATTTTCCTTTACAGCAGTGACTGACAGGCCATCACATGGGTCAGGTTGCATCCTGAAAACTTGAAAATTGTGGTTGAAATAGTACGCAACATGCTCATGAAAAAGATGTATCATTTTTCATGTATTTACATTTTTTAGAAATGCACAACACTAAATGGTTCTGCAATCGTCATTAAATGAATTCTTTCTCTCAACGATAAAAATGCAATTTAGACATGAAGGGTTTGGTTCTGTAAGGAGTCAGCGAAGTGGCACACTTGTTTTTTAATTACCTCTAATGTGGTCCTTTTTCGTATTGGTTAAGAGTGTGCTTTCTTACACCAACCAGACATAACATTATGACCACTGACAGGTGAAGTGAATAACACTGATTATCTCTTCATCACGGCACCTGTTAGTGGGTGGGATATATTAGGCAGCAAGTCAACATTTTATCCTCAAAGTTGATGTGTTAGAAGCAGGAAAAATGAGCAAGCGTAAGGATTTGAGTGAGTTTGACGACTGGGTCAGAGCATCTCCAAAACTGCAGCTCTTGTGGGGTGTTTCCAGACTGTAGTGGTCAGTATCTATCAAAAGTGGTCCAAGGAAGGAACAGTGGTAAATCGGCGACAGGGTTATGGGCGGCCAAGGCTCATTGATACACGTGGGGAGCGAAGGCTGGCCCGTGTGGTCCGATCCAACATCTACTGTAGCTCAAATTGCTGAAGAAGTTAATACTAGTTCTAATAGAAAGGTGTCAGAATACACAGTGCATCACAGTTTGTTGCGTATGGGGCTGTCCAGTCAGGGTGCCCATGCTGACCCCTGTTCACTGCCGAAAGTGCCAAAAATGGGCACATGAGCATCAGAACTGGACCACGGAGTAATGGAAGAAGGTGGCCTGGTCTGATGAATAACATTTTCTTTTATCATCACGTGGATGGCCGGGTGCGTGTTCGTCGCTTACCTGGGGAACACGTGGCACCAGGATGCACTATGGGAAGAAGGCAAGCCGGCAGAGGGAGCGTGATGCTTTGGGCAATGTTCTGCTGGGAAACCTTGGGTCCTGCCATCCATGTGGATGTTACTTTGACACGTACCACCTACCTAAGCATTGTTGCAGACCATGTACACCCTGTCATGGAAATGGTATTCCCTGATGTCTGTGGCCTCTTTCAGCAGGATAATGCGCCCTGCCACAAAGCAAAAATGGTTTAGGAATGGTTTAAGGAGCACAACAACGAATTTGAGGTGCTGATTTGGCCTTCAAATTCTCCAGATTTCAATCCAGTCGAGCATCTGTGGGATGTGCTGGACAAACAAGTCCGATCCATGGAGGCCCCACCTCGCAACTTACAGGAGTTAAAGGATCTGCTGCTAACATCTTGGTGCCAGATACCACAGCACACCTTCAGGGGTTAGTGGAGTCCATGCCTCTATGGGTCAGGGCTGTTTTGGCAGCGAAAAGGGGACCAACACAATATTAGGAAGGTGGTCATAATGTTATGTCTGATTGGTGTATAATAATGTATCTGTTTTATTCTCACCCTAAACATTTTTTTTATTTTTATCCTTGCTTTAAACAAATGTATTTACTTATTTGTATTCATTACTTAGTACGTAGTGGTTTTAGGGTTAAATTTATTATTACAATGTTAATTATAACACAGTTGGTATTGCGCAGATTTGGCATATTATTTTGTGCACTTAATGTGATTTGATATAATGTCTATATGGATGTTTTTGCATATGAATCTTTATAATTCCATTGAAAAAAAAGTTATTTGGACATGTCCAATAATTTAATAATGCCCCCCACCCCCACTGCAAAATCCATAGAAGCCCCCTCCCACACATGTAAAGCTATCAGATCCTTTTTTTCCCCCACACCAGCCAGTGACAGACTCCTACACACAGCTGTTAACACAATGTTGTGTTAGCAACGTCAGGATGTATAAAAGGAATGCCTTAGCTTAGACACAATAGGCAACTTTATTTCAACAAGTCACGGGAGATATCAAGGTTTTAATTAACAAATTATAATAGGCTGTTAGTTGAATAAACAATACCAGACCCAGATAATTGTATTCTCTGTCATTTTACTCAAAGATACTAGGAGCAAAACATGCACTTGGCTCTTATGCCTGTGATTATGTTGATGTCTCACACAGAGATTCGTGTTTATTGGGAAATGTCATCCAAGCCATGTGTTTTTTGTGATATGATTTTGCATATGCTTCCGTCTTTGATTGCCTTGATGTGTGGTTTGGTGGGAGACCAAACCTCTGTTCCTGCCTCTTAAATCCCAGCTCTGAAGCTGAGAGGAAAGTGTTTGTAGAATGTTTGTTAATACTACTAATACAAGAATATGGTGATCCTGACCAGGCTTTGAGACAAATGCACTACAGCATGCATGTGTGAAAGTGTTTTAAGACAACAATTCTATTCATATTTTGAAAGTAAATTACTACTTTTGTATATTTTGGTTTTGCATAATCTTTTCTGACTCTATTGTAGCTTATTATGTGTTTTGAATTTAGTTTGTTACTCTTGTAGTTTCCAGGCTGTTATACTGTTGTACACTTACAGGTTTGCTTACATGATGCTGCTAATTACTGTACAATATAGCTTAGCTGTTCTTTAAGCATTTTATGTGATGTCCCCCAGTTTATAACATTTTCTTGGTCGGCCCTATGGATACTGTATTTCCACTATATGACCAAAGGTATGGACAGCACAGTGACTCGGTTGGTAGCACTGTTGCCTTACAGCAAGAAGGTCCTGGGTCTGATCCCCAGGTGGGGCGGTCTGGGTCCCTTCTGTGAGGAGTTTGCATGTTTCCTCCTGGAGCTCCGGTTTCCCCCCACAGTCCAAAAACATGCAGTGAGGTTAATTGGAAACACTGAATTGCCCTAAAGGTAAATGGGTGTGTGTGTATGTCTGGCGACCTGTCCAGGGTGTTACTGTGTGCCTTGCACCCATTGAAAAGCTTGGAAAGGTTCCAGCATCCCCGCAACCCTAATTGGATCAGTGGTTAAGAAAGCGAGTGAGTGAGTGGCCAAAAGTATTTGAACACCTGACCATTGGCTTGTTGTACATCACAGTTCAAAAACAAATGGCATTAGAATGAGATCATTCTAGACTAATTTTTGCAGCAACTCTTCTGAGAAGGCTTCTCACAAGACGTTCGAGTATGTCTGAGACAGTTTGTGCCCGCTGAAGTTTCTTTAAAGCAAGCTTTTCTTCCCGGCTTCTTCATAGATCTAGTTGTGTACACAGAAACACAGTCATGCTGGAACAGGACAGGGCCTTCCCTTAACTGTTGCTGCAAAATTGGAAGCCACATTATTTTCTTCCTGTTAGCAATCGACATGGCTTTTTTAGTGTGTTTGTTTTGACTATCAATTTTTACTTCTAAGCCTTGATACAACATATGGGCTTAGTTGATAAGTCTACGTATGTGCAAAAGCGGTGCGTAGCTTATATGTTTGTAATTTTCAAGTAAAATTAGATTTTATCTATGAAAAAAGAAATGGCTCTTATCAACCTTTTGCAACTTTGATGGCTGTGTGGGCACATGGATAGATTGATATATGGACAGATATGAATAAATGTATATAAACAGATAGATAAACTAACAGATATATGGACAGAGAAAAAAACACTTCATTAACCACCTAAAAGGCAATTTGGCTTCAGCTATGGGCTAAGTACTTCATAACCTAGTACCTAAGAACATTCTTAAATTTACAAGTGTTTCCCGAAACCCTTCGTAACTAATGTAGTACTTAAAATTGTTCATAAATTACGAGTAGTCTAACCCACTCGTATCTCACTAAGTACTTCTTAACCTGAAGTTTGCGTGCACAAAAACAATAAATGCAGCCAATTTGCCTGAGAAAAACTCAAATTCACTGGTTCTATGCTCTGCATCAGCACATTTATAGAAAATATTAACTCTCATGAATTAAAAAATATATATAATATACACTCATTTATACTCAGGTGGAGCCATTTGACTGAACTGTGCAGAGGAAGGCCCAAGAGATAACCTAGGATTGCTGCAAAGGGAAGATTGCACGAGGAAGAAGGCTAAGGTGGGGTAGATGGGAGCTTATATCTACTCTTTATTGGGCCTAGTATTAAGTGTTTCTTTCTCTTCCACAGTAAGGCCTGTTGCAGATAACTGAACTCCACCTGTCTTAGCCCTCTATTTCCTGAACTGAGCCCTTGTTTGTGCTGTAGGCTTATAATTCATAGGTTTGATATGCAATAGATAGCAATTGCAAATATACTGTTTTTATACCAGTAATTTGAAGACCTATTGGTTATTAGTATTAAAAAAAATTTTTCTTAATGAATTATTTGCTATTTCTGATATAATGATGACGGTGCCTTTTCAGAGGCGGAGTCAACAAAGAACTACTTAAACCTCGTTCGTAATGTCGGAGACTTAAGAGGGCGTCTGGGCAACACTCACAAAATTGGTGTTCTTAAAGTTATGTTGTTCTTAAAGTTTTTTGTTTATCGATATATACAGTCAAAGATATGGGATTCTTTTCCAGTAGCTTCTGTTTAAAAGCAGTTCTGTTTTGAGTTTGATGGTTCCTAAAACAATTTTACTAGTCATCACAAACTCAACCCACAAACAAAGTTAAATACAGTGGATTCAGAAAGCTTTCAGACCCTTTTTACATACACGTTGTGTTGTGGGTTAGATTTAAAATAGACATACTTTAACCCAATAATTCACTCTTTTGTAATGACAAAAAGTTTTTTTTAAATGTATTTAAAAAAATCTACTTTTATTTACAAAACCGTTATTCATTCAGGCCCTTTTTATGGCATGTCAAGGTCAGGTGCATGATCCTTGAGATGTGTCTTAATTGGAGTACACCTGTTTGATCCAAATAGAGGAACATGACTCCTAAAAACCTTCTCCAGTGCAGATGCAAACTCATACAGTGACCTCAAGCATACAGCCAAAACAACACTTGAATAGCTTTGGGCAAGTCTCTATATGTTTTTGAGTGGCCCAGCCAAAGACCAGATTTAAAACCATTTGATCTTCAGGATGGCAGTTCACAGATGACACTTTAGAAGAATCTGCAATTTTATACATTCCAGATAACTACACAGTTGTGCAAAAAGTCTATGGGTTTCACAATTACAGAACGTTCTTAATTTGCCCCTGTCCTTTTTTTTTTTTTTTGCAGGCTTAATTTAGCAATTAGTGTATATTAACAAAAATCTTAAAAGTTGATGAGGTAAAGCAATAAATGCATTTTTATTGTACTATTTTCAATTAAATAAAAATAATTGTCTATAAATGCTTATATTATTACCCTCTAAGATATTAGTGTTTAAAAGTACCAAATAAAGCCAAGTGCTGCATTAAAAGTCCAGAAGTACAAAAACAGAAAGAACAGTCTAAAACAAATGGTAGGTCATTGACAGTATTACTAGAGGGGCTGATTTTTTGCCAGCTGAAAAACAAAAAGTCCTCTGGAGAACTTGGGAACTGATAAAGTCTCCTAACATTTCCCTTTTTATGTGATACTCTGTTCTTGTATGTCCCATTTGGTCACCCTCTGCAGATTACTCTGTGCCAACTACCATTTGTTTCTCCCTCCCAGTTCAACCATGCTTAGACATGAGATTAGCTAGCTATACTGACTTCACTTTCCTTTAATGAACCAATTATCATATTCATTATGTAAATACAGCCAACTAATTATCTGGTGCATACAAATTTATTGTGATCTGTAATGTCAGCATTGGTTCAGGCTTGGTGCTTAGCTTGGTGTTCTGCTTAGAGGTCTGCTTCTAAAACTTTGTGAATAGGCCAGTCAGTAGCGGCTATGCAAATTCTACTTCTTGGTCAGTGTTCTTTAGATGAGGATTAGTAAACTTGGCTAAAGAAATAAGAGCAGCCTGCAAAGTAGGCTCTAATTAAATAGACTTTCTGACCATCCAGAGCACTAACAATTACCAACTGCAATCAGATGTTAATCAGCAGGGGTTCCTTCATTAATTGACAAAATTAGCCTCATCAATCATGCACAGGCGGTAGCTGGGCTGCTCGGCTCTGCTGAATCCTGTCACCATGGGCCTTCACAAGAGGAGCAGCATGATGCTGCCAGTGGAACACAAGAAAACAAATTTACATTCATGAACAAAGATTTAAAAACTTTCAGAAATCTGTCTCTGTCTAGACTCTTTCAGCTCTGGATCCAGAAGGGAACAAACGTAAACTATAAATCGTTCTTGTTAAAAATGGGAAGCAATATAACTAATGCACACACATCCCTTAAATAGTTGTTTAGCAGACATGGATATGAGTTGGATATTTTTCACACAGCTTTCATATCATTTAGCATAAAACATATTTTTTTATTGGAGCCCCTGTAGATTTAGCAGGACTCCTCAGCCTCACAAGTGTGCATTTATTAAAGAGATTCTGTCTTGTTAGGAAATGAGTGCAGCATTGCTGGAGATTTCATGTGGTTATTACTTATTTAGTATAGACTGAGAAGTAAATGGGCATATTTTACAAGACTTGATTTCTAGACTGTGCTCAGCATGTTCATCAATTTTTATTATTTGCCACCTGCTGTGCTCTGTTCTTATGGGTGGGCTAATTGTGACACGTCATATCCGTAGCTGATTCATAGACTTGAGTGGCTTGAAAAATGATGGCTTTGCATGTTTTTCATGTTTGTTAGTTTGCAAAGCATTAGAAAAGTGTTTTAGCCCTGTAAATGTACTGGAATTCTGTCCTCACCTCAAATAGAAATCCCCTAAAACCATGCCTATTTTAAAACCTAGGCTATTTTCTTACATTTTTAATGTGCTTTGTATATATAGTATATGTATAGAAGCACTTTGAAGTTAGGTGGTATTAGTTAGGTGGTGGATGATTCTCAGCACTGCAGTGACAATGACATGGTGGTAGTGTGTTAGTGTGTGTTGTGCTGGTGTAAGTGGATCAGACACAGTAGCAGCGCTGCTCGAGTTTTTAAGTACCATGTCCACTCACTGTCCACTCTATTAGACACTCTTACCTAGTTGGTTCACCTTGTAGATGTAAAGTCAGAGACGGTCGCTCATCTGTTGCTGCTGTTTGAGTTGGTCATCTTCTAGACCTTCATCAGTGGTCACAGGGCGCTGCCCACAAGGCGCTGTTGGCTGAATGTTTTTGGTTGGTGGACTATTCTCAGTCCAGCAGTGACAGTGAGGTGTTTAAAAACTCAATCAGCATTGCTGTGTCTTATCCACTCATACCAGCACAACACACACTAACACACCACCACCATGTCAGTGTCACTGCAGTGCTGAGAATCATCCACCACCTAAATAATATCTACTCTGTAGTGGTCCTGGGAGAGTCCTGACTATTGAAGAACAGCATGAAAGAAGGCTAACAAAGCATGCAGAGAAACAGATGGACTACAGTCAGTAGTTGTAGAACTACAAAGTGCTTCTATATGGTAAGTGGAGCTGATAAAATGGACATTGGGTTTAGAAAGAAGGAGGTGGTTTTGATGTTATGGCTGATCAGTGTATATTTACACTAAAATGCCAGAAAAACTGATACATGAAACTATGCATAATGCATTTATGTCTTGCATTCATTTTGATAGGTTTGGCCTCTTACAACAACACAATGTGCCGCCACACATGTCTAGATGACAAGAGTTTGAGTTTTTGCCATTCCCACCTAAGTCACTAGATCTTAGCGTTATCAATCTCTTCTGAGATGCCATGCAATGTGCTGTGAAACACAGAAATCCTACATTTCGAAATACGACAGAATTGTGGACCATTCTGCAGGAAGTAATGGGTGTTCATTGCTTAAAGAATATTAGCTTTTGGAGTCCATGCCCTGTCGTATTTCTGCGGTCCTACCCTCCCGTGGGGGACCTACCAAGTATTAGACTGGTGTACCAGTTTTTCTGGCACTCATATATATCCTGTCACATCTCCATGTCAGCCTTCAAAACAACACCTATACTTTTTACTGCTCACAGTTCTGCCCTCTGTGTTAAAAATTGTAGAAGTAAAAATAACATGGTTTAACTTTGGTGTGAGTTAATGAGATATATTTAATGCTGTTATTCTCAGTTTATTATTAGACTTCTCCTTATTGTTACAGAGAGTTTTCTATTAAATTGAAGGGTTAGTTTTGGACAATTGTAACTATATCTGAGCTATATATGTACTTTATCATTTCTCTTCTAAGACAACTGGTCCTCATTAACCTAAGAACAAACACAATTAACAACTTATTACTGTACTTTAATTATTAATGCTACAGCATTATACTGTAGTCATGTCTATGTATTATTATTAGCACATGGGAAGATGTGCTCACAAATGCATTCAATTATTATTATACAATCACATAGCATTAAATTACTAAGTCAAACTCCTCTCAGTGCTGTAGATTACTATACAGGTCCTTCTCAAAAAATTAGCATATTGTGATAAAGTTCATTATTTTCCATAATGTAATGATAAAAATTAAACTTTCATATATTTTAGATTCATTGCACACCAACTGAAATATTTCATGTCTTTTATTGTTTTAATACTGATGATTTTGGCATACAGCTCATGAAAACCCAAAATTCCTATCTCAAAAAATTAGCATATCATGAAAAGGTTCTCTAAACGAGCTATTAACCTAATCATCTGAATCAACGAATTAACTCTAAACACCTGCAAAAGATTCCTGAGGCTTTTAAAAACTCCCAGCCTAGTTCATTACTCAAAACTGCAATCATGGGTAAGACTGCCGACCTGACTGCTGTCCAGAAGGCCATCATTGACACCCTCAAGCAAGAGGGTAAGACACAGAAAGAAATTTCTAAACGAATAGGCTGTTCCCAGAGTGCTGTATCAAGGCACCTCAGTGGGAAGTCTGTGGGAAGGAAAAAGTGTGGCAGAAAACGCTGCACAACGAGAAGAGGTGACCGGACCCTGAGGAAGATTGTGGAGAAGGGCCGATTCCAGACCTTGGGGGACCTGCGGAAGCAGTGGACTGAGTCTGGAGTAGAAACATCCAGAGCCACCGTGCACAGGCGTGTGCAGGAAATGGGCTACAGGTGCCGCATTCCCCAGGTCAAGCCACTTTTGAACCAGAAACAGCAGCACTGGACTGTTGCTCAGTGGTCCAAAGTACTGTTTTCGGATGAAAGCAAATTTTGCATGTCATTCGGAAATCAAGGTGCCAGAGTCTGAAGGAAGACTGGGGAGAAGGAAATGCCAAAATGCCTGAAGTCCAGTGTCAAGTACCCACAGTCAGTGATGGTCTGGGGTGCCATGTCAGCTGCTGGTGTTGGTCCACTGTGTTTTATCAAGGGCAGGGTCAATGCAGCTAGCTATCAGGAGATTTTGGAGCACTTCATGCTTCCATCTGCTGAAAAGCTTTATGGAGATGAAGATTTCATTTTTCAGCACGACCTGGCACCTGCTCACAGTGCCAAAACCACTGGTGAATGGTTTACTGACCATGGTATTACTGTGCTCAATTGGCCTGCCAACTCTCCTGACCTGAACCCCATAGAGAATCTGTGGGATATTGTGAAGAGAAAGTTGAGAGACACAAGACCCAACACTCTGGATGAGCTTAAGGCCGCTATCAAAGCATCCTGGGCCTCCATAACACCTCAGCAGTGCCACAGGCTGATTGCCTCCATGCCACGCCGCATTGAAGCAGTCATTTCTGCAAAAGGATTCCCGACCAAGTATTGAGTGCATAACTGAACATAATTATTTGAAGGTTGACTTTTTTTGTATTAAAAACACTTTTCTTTTATTGGTCGGATGAAATATGCTAATTTTTTGAGATAGGAATTTTGGGTTTTCATGAGCTGTATGCCAAAATCATCAGTATTAAAACAATAAAAGACCTGAAATATTTCAGTTGGTGTGCAATGAATCTAAAATATATGAAAGTTTAATTTTTATCATTACATTATGGAAAATAATGAACTTTATCACAATATGCTAATTTTTTGAGAAGGACCTGTACACCGACAAGGCATAACATTATGACCACTGACAGGTGAAGTGAATAACACTGATGATCTCTTCATCACGGCACCTGTTAGTGGGTGGGATTTATTAGGCAGCAAATGAACATTTTATCCTCAGAGTTGATGTGTTAGAAGCAGGAAAAATGGACAAGCGTAAGGAGTTTGACAAGGGCTAAATTGTGATGGCTAGACAACTGGGTCAAAGCATCTTCAAAACTTCAGCTCTTTTGGGGTGTTCCCAGTCTGCAGTGGTCAGTAGTGGTCCAAGGAAGGAACAGTGGTAAACCGGCGACAGGGTCATGGGCGGCCAAGGCTCTTTGATTCATGTGGGTAGCGAAGGCTGGCCCGTGTGATTTGATCCAACAGATGAGCTACTGTAGCTAAAATTGCTGAAGAAGTTAATACTGGTTCTGATAGAAAATTGTCAGAATACACAGTGCATTGCAGTATTTTCATATGGGGCTGCATAGCCACAGACCAGTCAGTTAGAAAGGTTGTTATGCTTGATCGGTGTACATCAAAATAGCATTCTGATTTTAGCTATATGACCTCTGGGTAGTGTTATCAATATATTAGGACTTCACCATATGTGTGATTTCATTAGCAGCAGTAACGTCCGCTGGTTTGGGGCTTGCTAGGTTGTGTGGCAGGCTGTTGTCACTTGGCACGGCTGCACAGGCTAATCCCTGTCATTGAATCTTTACTTGGAAGACAGAGCTGTTGCAGCTGCCTGAACCAATCCTGACCTTGGATTGACACTTGATGATGAAGACTTAAAGTTGATCTCCTGGATTTCTGCTTTTGGTCCAGACCAAAAAACAGGAAATAGGCCGGTGATCCCAAAACCTCTATGATTTCAGTAGTGATAGGAAAGGTGTATTATAACTGCAAATTACTTCTATTTTCTCCAATGTGTAACAGCTCTTTCTTCATCCTGCCCTTTACATTCATCTCTCTCTTTTTTTTATCATTAAGCTTTAATTAAAGTAGCTATTTTCTATTTCTATTAGTAATTTATTAAATACAAGACTGACGGCTGTACTATTAGTCTGTGCTTGCATCTGCTTAAACTCAGTTTTCTGTACTGCCTTAATATAGATACTTCACCTGCTTTTTAAAAAAGCAAAGTCTTGATCTTGCTAATCATCTATCTTTTTTTCTGTCTACCTTGCTGTGTGTTTACCTGTGAATAAGGACTTTTACACTTAGGGGATTGGTAAAGTGCCAAAAAGTGGCAAAGAATGACCATGAACAAATGATAGCCAGTGTAGCAATGGATATGATGGAAGATACAAACCCTATTTTCAGAAAAAGACGCTTTCTAAAAATGCTGGAACACACAGAGACAAAATTAAGACTAAGGTAATACAAGTAACACTTGCATGGAAGGTTATGGAAGGTTCCACAAATAGCAGTTTAACTGGTAACTGGTAAGGTACTGGTAAAGGAGAATACACTAAAGGCATAGACTTTGCAAACAAGGAATAGACGTGGTTCACATTTTATAACACACTTTATGAGAGAATTGTCAGTCAGTTCAAAGACAATGTTTCTCAGCACAAGCTTGTAAAAAATTCAGTAGTTTATAATATCATTAAAATTTTCAGATAGTTAGGGGGGATCTTGGTGTGTCAAGGCCAAAGGCAGAAACTGAAAATGTGTGACCATTGAGCTCTCATGCAGTGGTGTTTGAAAAAACACACGTCATTCTACCACCACATGGGTTTGGGAATACTATGAAAATCATTGTCATCTGCCCCTGCATCAAGAAACTGTATTATGCAAAGAGGAAGCCATATATAAATTTTGCACAGAAACACTACTAAGTTCATATGAGGTGAACAAAAAGACAGTTTGAAAAGACAGACATCATTCAGATTGTTATCAACAAAAGTACAAACAAACAGCATCTGTGAAGTAATAGGGGTGAATAACTGCACACAGAATGGGTGATCTGCATATACGTGATGATACCAGTGATGTGGAAGCTTACATTGGTATTTTGGAAAGACATATGCTGCCAGGCCTCATTCTGTGTAAGTTAAAACAGCATGGGTATGTATGCAGACAGTGCATGTGCTTAACTGGCCTGCCTGCAGTTCAGATCTGTCTCCTATTAAACATGTATGGTGCATGAAGAGGGGATTCAGACAATGGTGACCGTATTATATATATACACCAACCAGGCATAACATTATAACCACTGACAGGTGAAGTACATAACACTGATTATCTCTTCATCACGGCACCTATTAGTGGGTGGGATATATTAGGCAGCAGATGAACATTTTATCCTAAAAGTTGATGTGTTAGAAGCAGGAAAAATGTAAGGATTTGAGCGAGTTTGACAAGGGCCAAATTGTGATGGCTAGATGACTGCAGCTCTTGTGGGGTGTTCCCGGTCTGCAGTGGTCAGTATCTATCAAAAGTGGTCCAAGGAAGGAACAGTGGTAAACCGGCAACAGGGTCATGGGCGGCCAAGGCTCATTGATGCATGTAGGAAGCAAAGGCTGGCCCGATGCCGCTCAGGTGGCGCAGCGGTAAAAAGACACGCTGCAACCAAAGCTGGATTCTCAGTACCTCGTGTAGAATCCAGCTCTGCTTCACTGGTTCGAAGCTGAGTGGCTGTATAAGCAACGATTGGCAGGTTGCTCAGTTGGGGGGTGGGACAAAGAACCGGATGTGGGTCTCTCTCTGTCAGAATGCGATTACGACCTCTGCCGGCTGATTAGAGGCGCCTGCACAAGAGATGAGGAAGAGTGCCCTTAGGGTGTGTCTCTCCGCATGCAACGCTAGGTGGCACCAAACTCATAAATGTGTGGGTGGCAAAAATGCATCCGGCTGCTGCTCATGTTTCGGAGGGGATACGGGTTAGCTTCAATGTCCTCGGTCAGGGCAGGGTTCGGTATAGACAGAGAGGAAGCATGATGCAAATTGAACAATTGAATGCGCTAAAGGGGGAGAAAAAGGGGAAAAATTAAATAAAAATAAAAAAAATAAAAAAAAATAAAAAAATAAACCAAAAGGCTGGCCCGTGTTCGGCATCCAGCAGGCAACTGTACATCTCGGTGCCAGATACCACAGCACACCTTCAGGGGTCTAGTGGAGTCCATGCCTTGACGGGTCAGGGCTGTTTTGGCAGCAAAAGGGGGACCAACACAATATTAGGATATTAATATTAATTAATTAATTAATAACCATAATATTAGTGGTCATAATGTTATGCCTGATTGGTGTATATATAATTGTGTTACATGCTGAATGCTTTGTGAGTAATTACTTGTGTTCAGCATTACTGGAGTGTTCCCAGCATTGTGGCATTAGCCCCTCCTTTATGCTGCTTGTCTCTAAGTGTCTAAGTCACTCAGAAAAATGCAGCTTTTCGTCACTCGATGCTGCCCAGATTCAGTAGTGGAGCTTACAAGGAAAAAAGAAAAGCTCATTCTGCTTATCTTGGGTTCTAGCTCTCTGCCTGCATATCATATACAAAAACAATATGCCATTCTGGCTTAATTTGATCTGCAGAACAGTAGGTTGTTTAAACATTTAAAGACTGAGAATATTTTCTTTATTTTTGCTAACAATAGCAGCATTCTATATTGCTACTCCATCTGCCCACAAATCCATCTGATTCTCTTTATTATTGGCCTTGTGTTTAACCATAGGAAAGATCATCTCTCTCCCCAGGGCTTTATGCTGCATCGATTTATGTTCCAGTCACCCTCACATTCTGGCAATTATCCTCTAGTCATGACCTATAATCCCTCAAGTCCTGGAGTTTAACTGGCACCCACTTACTTGGCCTTAACTAAGCTTATGTATGTGCTATTTCAAATCCTTAAGGCAAATTAGCATGCAAGAATGAAATTGTCCCATGCTAGTTAAAATGGAATCCTTAGTAACATATGGCTTTAATGAGCTTTCTCTAAAAAATAAAGACTAACAGTCTTAATATTTGTATCTGTATGTTTTATGGGTGTAAAATACATTAGTATCATTATTTACACTCAATTGTAAAGTATATGTTAATTATTAATGTAAGGTTTTACAGATTTGCTGATTCCTGATCAGGCAGCAGAGCTCTTATACATCAATTCTCAATCATTTTTGTATATGTTTCTTATCTGATATGGTCATGTTTGTTTGTTTATTTATTTATTTTTATTTTAGGCATATTACATTAATTTTCTGTTTCTGCTTTAAGTACGTCTAAAAGTTTGCCTCTGTAGTATAACACTTTTATATACAACCCCAAATCAGAAAAAGTTGGGACAGTATGGAAAATGCAAATAAAATAAAAATGCAGTGTTCCTTACTTTGACTTCCTGCATTTCAGGCCTGCAACACATTCCAAAAAACGTTGGGACGGGGGCAATTTAGGGCTAGTAATGAGGTGAAAAAACTAAATAATGATGTGATTCCAAACAGGTGATGTCAACAGGTGATTGTAATCATGGTTTGGTACAAAAGCAGCATCCAGGCATGTAGTCTTTGATGAGCAAAGATGATCAGAAGATCTCCAGTTTGTCAACAAATGCATGAGAAAATTATTGAAATGTTTAAAAACAATGTACCTCACAGAAAGATTGGAAGGAATTTACATATTTCTCCCTCTACAGAGCATAATATCATTAAATGATTCAAGGAATCGGGAGGAATTTCAGTGCACAAAGGCCAAGGGCGTAAGCTTAAAAAAAAGTACACTGAGATTTTAAAGCAACATGTGCTGCCTTTAAGACATCGTCTTTTGCAGGGACGTCCATGCATTTTTCAACAAGACAATGCAAAACCACATGCTGCACACATTACAAAGGCATGGCTGCGGAAGAAGAAATATGGATGCTGGACTGGCCTGTCTGCAGTCCTGAGCTGTCCCCAATAGGGAATGTGTGGAGAATTCTAAATTGAAAAATGCGACAATGGCGACCCTGTACTGTCGCACATCTTAAGACATGTTTGCAGGAAGAATGGGACAAAATAAAAACTAAAACACTAAATCGCTTGGTATCCTCAGTGCCAAAACATCTTTTAAGTGTGGTGAAAAGGAATGGCAACATTACAAAGTGGTAAATGCTTTACTGTCCAAACTTTTTGGAATGTGTTGCAGGCCTGAAATGCAGGAATGGATGTTTATTAATAAATGAAATGAAGTTGAGCAGACAAAACATGAAATATCTCAGGTTCATCCTGTCTGCAATTAAATAAAAGTCTTAAGAAACACTGTGACGCCAAACAAACAGCTGCAAACTGGTTTAAGTTTATATTTCAATTTCAAAGATTTCTTTGTTGACAAGCTTTAAAAGACATAATATTTTCATTTCAGTACAATGAGGACAGATGGCAAAACGTGAACTTTTATGACTGTTAAAAGAGAGATTGTGTGAAAGTTTGACACTTTAAAACAGTTTGTTTTAAATCAGCAGATGAGCTCTCTTGTAATTACTACGCAGTCTACTACATTTAATAGAAATAGAAGGGAAATGTCATGACTTTCTGCTATTCTCATTTATTCTGACTATCATTGTTGATTATTTTCAAATAAATACACATTTTTAAGGATTTATTTATATTAAATAATAGCATATATTGCCCCTGAAATATATAAGAAAACATCAGGAAAAGAAGGTGTAACAACACATTTAAAAGCTGAAAAGTGTTATTTACAAAAATTAGCACCAGTTAGCATTAATAGAAAGACCTATTAATGCTAAAGTCATTCCTTGTACTAAAAAGTGTCAGTGAGTGCACATATGTACTTGATCTAAATAGAAATATGGTTTGAATTAAGATTCTGTTTATTACATCATTTCTGCTATTAATTTATTTCTCTGCCATCTGTAGGTGTTGGCTGGCATTTTGACAAATACAGCAACTATACTGGTGGAATCTGAAGCAGATTACTTATGTCCACACTGCTTAAGCTGTATACACAACACACATCGATACTGCAGCAGTGCATATAATCAATTGCCCTTATTTCTTTTCTCTTGGATGGATCGATTGCTGTTAGTCTGCGAACAGAGCCTGTCAGGTTTCATGTTTCATATCTGGTCTTTGTAAGGTTCATTTTCGATTCTTAGGAAGTGCTCAGCCTAGTCCTCCGAGATGTGTGCTTGAAAAATAGATGTAAAAAAACTCTTTTTTTTTCTGGAGGTTGAAGACAGTCTTTTTAAAATGTCAGTTTACCAGGCAGGTATCAGGCTTGCAAGAGAGTGCTGCACATACTTTGTTGAAATGTAATTATATATTTATGGATTTCTCTCACTTTTCCCTGGCCCTAATCAAAGTTTATACACTGTGCATTCAGCAAAGCATTGCTCAACCATTGCACTGTCGAAAAACTACTCCATCTGAAGGGTTTCTTCTGGCCCACGACGCTCTCAGTCTTGCTTAAGTGTAACTGAAGATAATGACACCAGAATACACCAGATTTGGCATTATGTAGTGTTAAACATGCTGTAGCATATGGCGTAATTTAGTTTAAATATTGTGGTTGTGGTTAAAGTACTGAATTAGTGATCAGAAGGTTGCTAGTCCAAGCACCACCACTACCAATAATCTACTAAATACCACACCTGTTAAATGTAAGTGCAAAAACCCTGTAATTTTTACTTCTTTCCCTTTAATGCTTGTGGACATTGTAACTGTAGTTACGCTTGGCTAGGAGTGATTTATTTTCTCATGGTGTTATTCTTTATTCTCTGAGTGGGTGCTCGGGTTCAGAGAAGAGCTATGTTTAGTGGCTGCATTGATTTTCTTAAAGGTTGCGCAGTGGGAGGTAGGTAGCCTGTCAAGTCAGTCTTACACCCCACGTACTACACTATCAATGCTAATTGTACATTCCAGACATGCAGAAGGTAAACAAATAGATGTTGTATGCAGACAGTTAAAAAGTTCCACTTCTTGACTGTCTGCTTACAATTTAGCATAAAAAATTAGTTTTTGTCCATGTAATACATGTAATAGATGAGTGTGTGTGTGTATGTGTGTGCTTGTGTTGTGCTTGAAAACCTTTTTATTGTTTTTATTTTTATTTATTTCAAGCAGTTTGTTGCAAGGCTCCAGCTGTGTTTCTGTTTGTTCTCCTGTCTCTGTGCGACATCGAAAAGCTACAGTGGAGTGGATATGAGATAATAGCCAGAGAGGAGAAATGTGAAGGGGAGGTGCTGAGTGACAGTGAGATAGAAGGATTGACAGATGGTTTTACATGAATATGCTGCTGAAACAATGTTTAAAAAGCATGGATGAGAATGTGAGGAAGGGAGGAAGGGTGAAAAGAGGGATGGGGCAGGCAGATAGATGCTGAAGGGAAGCAGAGGGTAACATAAGATTTTTAGCTACATTTATAGCTTGGGGCAATTCATCACCTGTCAGCACTATTTCCCTCTTTTTGCACTACAGGAGTCAGCTTCTCAGGGCTTGAAGTGGATCTATCTGAGCCAGAAGAGCTTTTTTCTCACCTTCCTCTCCCTCATCTTAGCAGTAAACACAACCAACATACAAGAAAACAAGTTTTACTAGACTCAGCCAGATTGCTGGGTTTTAGATGAAAATATAAATGGGATATATGAATTTTTGATTTGTTTGTGTTAGCCGGGCTTGGACACTATATTTCCGCTCTCTGTTTTAATAACAGCTGCATCTTTGATGCAAAAATAATGTGTTTCTGTGTGATGCATGAGCATGTACTCCGACAAGGCATAACATTATGACCACTGACAGGTGAAGTGAATAACACTGATTATCTCTTCATCACGGCACCTGTTAGTGGGTGGGATATATTAGGCAGCAAGTGAACATTTTATCCTTAATGTGTTGATGTGTTAGAAGCAGGAGAAATGGTGAGGCGTAAGGATGTGAGCGAGTTTGACAAGAGCCAAATTGTGATTGCTAGATGACTGGGTCAGAGCATCTCCAAAACTGCAGCTCTTGTGGGGTGTTCCCGGTCCACAGTGGTCAGTATCTATCAAAAGTGGTCCAAGGAAGGAACAGTGGTAAACCGGCAATAGGGTCATGGGCGGCCAAGGCTCATTGATGCACGTGGGTAGAGAAGGCTGGCCCGTGTGGTCTGATCCAACAGATGAGCTACTCACTCACTCACTGACTCACTTTCTTAACTGCTTATCCAATTAGGGTCGCATGGGGGTAGGTGCTGGAGCCTATCCCAGCTTTTCAATGGGCGCAAGGCACACACTAACACACTGGACGGGGCGCCAGTCCATTGCAGGGCAGACACACATACACACACATACACACACCCATTCACCTATGGGGCAATTCAGTGTCTCCATTTAACCTGACTGCATGTTTTTGGACTGTGGGGGGAAACCGGAGCTCCCGAAGGAAACCCACGCAGACACGGGGAAAACATGTAAACTCCAGACAGAAAGGACCCGGACCGCCCCACCTGGGGATCAAACCCAGGACCTTCTTGCTGTGAGGCGACAGTGCTACCCACCGAGCCAGCGTGCCGCCCCCAGACGAGCTACTGTAGCTCAAATTGCTGAAGAAGTTAATGCTGGTTCTGATAGAAAGGTGTCAGAATACACAGTGCATTGCGCCCACAATGAGCACGTAAGCATCGGAACTGGACCACGGAGCAATGGAAGAAGGTGGCCTGGTCTGATACATGGAGGCCCCACCTCGCAACTTACAGGAGTTAAAAGATCTGCTGCTAACATCTTGGTGTCAGATACAACAGCACACTCTCAGGGGTCTAGTGGAGTCCATGCCTTGACGAGTCAGGGCTATTTTGGCAGCAAAAGGGGGAACAACACAATATTAGGAAGGTGGTCATAATGAATACAAAATAATTGAATACAAAATAATTGAATACAAAATCTGTTAGAAAGACAGTCCACACAGTTTTAATTTGTGTGCTCTCATTTTCACTGACAATGAAGAGCATTGATGTAGGGAATCGATAGCCCTTTTCCACAAATCTCTTAAACGTTGTGTCTTTTATACATATATGGCCTTAATTTAAACTCAAAAGACATGTGATAGGACAAAATAAATACCAAATGATATGTACCTGATTAATGCTGTAAACACTACATTTAATTCTACGATTGTTCTTCAAAAAGTTGCAGCACTTTTTAAACTCTATTTATTACGAATTGCAAAAACAAATGACATCACTTTTCTACATAGTCACCTTCCGATGCGTTTTTCCCAGCGTCGTACCAACTTTTTAATGTCATCAGCAAAGAATGTTTTTGGTTAAGCGCATAGCCACTGATGCTCCGCTGCTTTCACATCATCATCACATGAAAATCTTCTTTCCCCTAAAGTTTCTTTGAACGGTCCAAAAAGGTGGAAATTAGATGTCGCTAAATCCAGACTATAAGCTCTCTCAGACACTACCAATTACTACACCTCCCGCCCTCACCGTTTCCAACTGAAATATAAAAGTGCAGATTTCTTGTAGTTTCTTCATTACTACAATTTGAAGACACAAACAAGAGCATGTGGTTTCCTACCATGTCAGCAGTGAATGGTTAGAAAGATGGTTAAATAGCTGTGAATTGAGATTTAGCTCAGCTTCTCAGATGACAATCAGTTTGTGGGAGCTTGCTGTAGCAGATTTAGATTTAGTAACAGTATACGTTTATACCAAGAGCATGCCAAAGCAGTACCTAGTAGTGTATCTATATTTAAATACTAGTCAGTATAGTAGTGTGCAATTTGGGACAGAGCCTCTGGTTTAATAAGTGTGTATAAGATGCAGTCTTGAACAGCAGTAAAACTCAACTTTATTTACTGGTATTGGGGTGATTGTGTGATTGTTTGTTTGTTTATTAGGATTTTTTACATCATGTTTTACACTCTTTGGTTACATTCATGAAAGAAACGGTAGTTACTCGTTACACAAGATTCATCAGTTCACAAGTTTATTGTCAAACACACGGTTATGGACAATTTTGTATCTCCGATTAACCTCACTTGCATGTCTTTGGACTGTGGGAGGAAACTGGAGCTCCTGGAGGAACCAAGGACCTTCTTGCTGTGAGGTGACAGTGCTACCCACTGAGCCACCGTGTCATATTTTAGGTTCTACAGTATTAAAAGTTAATAATTTGATATTTGCTACATCATTGAACTGAACACTTTTCATTCTATCCATTCATTTTGTTGTGTGCCTTTGTTCTTTGAAGTCAGCACAGACTGCAAGAGACATTAAGCCTAATGAGACTTACTGTGGTACAACTGTGACTAAGACAAGATTTCTTTACTCAGTTATTTATAAATAGTTCTTCTAATGAAAACAACATATCCTAAAAATAAATAGTAAAATGTGTGTTAGCTGTTCTCAGATGCTCTCCTAAGGAAGCATATTGTAACACTCTTAGCTGGTAAATTTCTGAAAAAAAATGGCATGTTTAAATTTGGAAACATTCAGCGTATGCTAAACACTGCTGATCAGTCTAGTCTGTGATGCTGTTTGCACATCATAAATCTGCTTATAAATGTGCGTAGGTAAGAGTAGCAGGTTGATTTTGCCAGAAGCGAGCTTAGGATGTCTGAGGGTTTAACATATTGTCTGTTGTGTCACAAACATATATACTGTGGGTGCCCGCCACTCATCACTGACATTAATAATTAACAAATCCACTTTCCTCAGTGATACATGTTTCATTAGCACTGTCAATTAGCTTTGCTGCTCTAGATGTCTTTCTGGAGAACTTCCATTTCTAAAAGACTCTAGCTCTAAGACAGTGGAGAGGGATGTAAGGGGTCATTTTATCTTACCCTTGATTGCCAGACAATTATCAGTTAATTATTTAGAGCCTTAAATTAATTTGCTAAAAATAGTCTCTGTGCCTTCTTGTCTCCAGTGGAGATGGTTTCATTATTTCAGTATGTTCTCGTGCTCTTTACATGAAATACACGTTTAATTTTATTTACATAATGTCTACATATGCTGCCCTACACAAATCGGGCAAATAAATAACATTAATCATAACTAAACGTACTTTAGGAGCTTAGTGTCTATTTGAAGACTGGTTTAATTTTAACCTTAGTCTTTTGTCTGAACATTTTTTGGTTGTATGTTTATACACTGATCAGCCATAACATTAAAATCACCTCCTTGTTTCCACACTCACTGTCCATTTTATCAGCTCAATTTACCATTTAGGAGAACTTAGTAGTTCTACAATTACTGATTGTGGTCCATCTGTTTCTCTACATAAATTTTTTAGCCTGCTTTCACCCTGTCCTTCAATGGTCAGGACCACCACAGAGCAGGTATTATTTACAGTGCCTTGCAAAAGTATTCAGCCCCCTTGAACTTTTCAACCTTTTGCCACATTTCAGGCTTCAAACATAACGATATGAAATTGTAATTTTTTGTGAAGAATCAACAACAAGTGGGACACAATCGTGAAGTAGAACGAAATTTATTGGATATTTTAAACTTTTTTTAGAAATAAAAAACTAAAAAGTGGGGCGTGCAATATTATTCAGCCCCTTTACTTTCAGTGCAGCAAACTCACTCCAGAAGTTCAGTGAGGATCTCTGAATGATCCAATGTTGACCTAAATGACTGATGGTGATAAATAGAATCCACCTGTGTGTAATCAAGTCTCTGTATAAATGCACCTGCTCTGTGACAGTCTCAGAGTTCTGTTTAAAGCGCAGAGAGCATCATGAAGACCAAGGAACACACCAGGCAGGTCCGAGATACTGTTGTGGAGAAGTTTAAAGCCGGATTTGGATACAAAAAGATTTCCCAAGCTTTAAACATCTCAAGGAGCACTGTGCAAGCGATCATATTGAAATGGAAGGAGTATCAGACCACTGCAAATCTACCAAGACCCGGCCGTCCCTCTAAACTTTCAGCTCAAACAAGGAGAAGACTGATCAGAGATGCAGCCAAAAGGCCCATGATCACTCTGAATGAACTGCAGAGATCTACAGCTGAGGTGGGAGACTCTGTCCATAGGACACAATCAGTCGTACACTGCACAAATCTGGCCTTTATGGAAGAGTGGCAAGAAGAAAGCCATTTCTCAAAGATATCTATAAAAAGTCACCTGGGAGACACACCAAACATGTGGAATAAGGTGCTCTGGTCAGATGAAACCAAAATCGAACTTTTTGGCCACAATGCAAAACGTTATGTTTGGCGTAAAAGCAACACAGCTCATCACCCTGAACACACCATCCCCACTGTCAAACATGGTGGTGGCAGCATCATGGTTTGGGCCTGCTTTTCTTCAGCAGGGACAGGGAAGATAGTTAAAATTGATGGGAAGATGGATGGAGCCAAATACAGGACCATTCTGGAAGAAAACCTGTTGCAGTCTGCAAAAGACCTGAGACTGGGACGGAGATTTATCTTCCAACAAGACAATGATCCAAAACATAAAGCAAAATCTACAATGGAATGGTTCACAAATAAACGTATCCAGGTGTTAGAATGGCCAAGTCAAAGTCCAGACCTGAATCCCATCGAGAATCTGTGGAAAGAGCTGAAAACTGCTGTTCACAAACGCTCTCCATCCAACCTCACTGAGCTCGAGCTGTTTTGCAAGGAAGAATGGGCAAAAATTTCTGTCTCTCGATGTGCAAAACTGATAGAGACATACCCCAAGCGACTTGCAGCTGTAATCGCAGCAAAAGGTGGCGCTACAAAGTATTAACGCAAGGGGGCTGAATAATATTGCACGCCCCACTTTTCAGTTTTTTATTTCTAAAAAAAGTTTAAAATATCCAATAAATTTCGTTCCACTTCACGACTGTGTCCCACTTGTTGTTGATTCTTCACAAAAAATTACAATTTCATATCGTTATGTTTGAAGCCTGAAATGTGGCAAAAGGTTGAAAAGTTCAAGGGGGCTGAATACTTTTGCAAGGCACTGTAGATGGTGGATCATTCTCAGCACTGCAGTGACACTGACATGGTGGTGGTGTTAGTGTGTGTTGTGCTGTTATGAGTGGATCAGACACAGCAGCGCTGCTGGTGTTTTTAAATACCGTGTCCACTCACTGTCCACTCTATTAGACACTCCTACCTAGTTGGTCCACCTTGTAGATGTAAAGTCAAAGACGATCACTCATCTATTGCTGCTGATTGAGTTGGTCATCTTCTAGACCTTTATCAGTGGTCACAGGACGCTGCCCATGGGGCGCTGTTGGCTGGATGTTTTTGGTTGGTGGACTATTTTCAGTCCAGCAGTGACAGTGAGGTGTTTAAAAACTTCATCTGCTTTGCTGTGTCTTATCCACTCATACCAGCACAACACACCCTAACACACCACCACCATGTCAGTGTCACTGCATGCAAAAAAACCCCAGATGGACTACAGTCAGTAATTGTAGAAAGTGCTTCTATATGGTAAATGGAGCTGATAAAATGGACAGTGAGTGTAGAAACAAGGAGGTGGTTTTAATGTTATGGCTGATCGGTGTAAGGATTTTAAAGTCATGTTTTACATTTTGATAGTTAGTTAACACATGATTCATTAGTTAAATGTTAAGTTAAATGTCAAACACCAGTACATGCAGTTTTGTGTCTCTAAATCATAGCTGAGGTGATAGCTCAGTGGTTAAGGTACTGCACTAGTAAACAGAAGGTTGCCGGTTCAAGCCCCGCCACCACCAAGTTGCCACTGTTGGGTCCCTGAGCAAGGCCCTTAACCCTCAATTGCTCATTGTGTTCCGCTCACTGTGTAAGTCGCTTTGGATAAAAGCGTCTGCTAAATGCTGTAAATGTAAATGTAAATCACCTTACTTGCATGTCTATGGACTATGGGAAAAAACAGAGCTCCTGGAAGAAACCCGCACTGACACACTGATTGCTCTGCATAGAAATCAAACCCAGGACCTTGCTAGCCACAGTGATACCCACTTAACATACATGTGAATGGGTGTGTGTGTATGTGTATGTGGCATATTATGCCAAATTGAATAAGTTTGGTTAAATTTGCTTTTGTCAATAATAAATTGATATTAAGCTAAATACATACTGAATTTTATTTCCCTTTTAAATATAATGTCATGGACCATATTTGTAAAATAAGATCCATGGAATTATCATAAATGTGTATATGAATACATTTCCTAAAAGAAGAAAATAATAATAAAACATTCATATACATAATAACATATTCCTTAATACTTTATACCTGTGGCCCATGTATGAATCATACTTTATTGAACAATTATATACATGTATTCATTCATTATAGTTATTTACAGAACAATAAATATCTAATACTATACATCATATTACTATATCTAAAACTATAAATCACTGTAAACCACTGCTGGATTTATTTACTGTTGAAAGTAAATTCACACACTAGTAATTAAAATAAAATTATAAAGCATGGTGTATGTTGTAGCAGTTAAAAGTAATCTTATAGCAGTTAATATGTTTCTATTATACACTTCTGTATGGTATTTTTTGGACAGTTCATTAGGCTTAAAGTGCTTTGAATAAAGAAAACATGCTCTGTAATGTTCTTTAATGGGAATCATTGGCTTAAACAATCGAAAACTATCCCTATGGTCTGCAGTTGGGGTTTGACCTAGTGCTATGCCAAGCCTAAAATAACGATAATTCCATTGAATGGAGCTGTTGCCTGTCACAGCTTTCTGCAGGCCCTCGACTGGGATCAATACTCCCCTGTCACTCTTTTTAACGCAAATCTGCAGCTCTCACCAAATCTCACAGTTCCGTTTCTTTCTCATTTTCTCTCTCATTCTTTTGTCAGCAAATATAGCAATTGTTTAACTTTATCTGTCTGGAAAATTCTGACAACCTGATCAAATTAGTTGCACTTTTAGTGTCAGGATTTATTTTTCCAAATAAATATAAAAGCACATCCAAATTAAAATAATAATAAAAAAATACTACAAATACAGTCTAAAAAGACAGCAATTCAGTTAGAAAATACAGTGGGGCCAAAAAGTATTTAGTCAGCCACTGATTGTGCAAGTTCTCCTATTTAGAAAGATGAGAGAGTAATTTTCTGTAATTTTCTGTAATTTTCATCATAGGTACACTTCAAAATGAGAAAAAAAAATCCAGGAAATCACATTGTAGGATTTTTAAAGAATTTATTTGTAAATTATGGTGGAAAATAAGTATTTGGTCACCCACAAACAAGCAAGATTTCTGGCTCTCACAGACCTGTAACTTCTTCTTTAAGAAGCTCTTCTGTCCTGACCTGTATTAATGGCACCTGTTTGACCTCGTTATCTGTATAAAAGACACCTGTCCACAGCCTCAAACAGTCAGACTCCAAACTCAACCATGGCCAAGACCAAAGAGCTGTCGAAGGACACCAGGAAGAAAATTGTAGACCTGCACCAGGCTGGGAAGAGTGAATCTACAATAGGCAAGCAGGTTGGTGTGAATAAATCAACTGTGGGAGCAATTGTAAGAAAATTGAAGACATACAAGACCATTGATAATCTCCCTCGATCTGGGGCCCCACGCAAGATCTCATCCCGTGGTGTCAAAATGATCATGAGAACGGTGAGCAAAAATCCCAGAACTACACGGAGGGACCTGATGAATGACCTGCAGAGAGCTGGGACCAAAGTAACAAAGGCTACCATCAGTAACACACTACGCCGAGAGGGACTCAAATCCTGCAGTGCCAGGCGTGTCCCCTTGCTTAAGCCAGTACATGTCCAGGCCCGTCTGAAGTTTGCCAGAGAGCATATGGATGATCCAGAAGAGGATTGGGAGAATATCATGTGGTCAGATGAAACCAAAATGGAACTTTTTGGTAAAAACTCAACTCGTCATGTTTGGAGGAAGAAGAATGCTGAGTTGCATCCCAAGAACACCATACCTACTGTGAAGCATGGGGGTGGAAACATCATGCTTTGGGGCTGTTTTTCTGCAAAGGGGACAGAACGACTGATCCATGTTAAGGGAAGAATGAACGGGGCCATGTATCATGAGATTTTAAGCCAAAACCTCCTTCCATCAGTGAGAGCATTGAAGATGGAACGTGGCTGGGTCTTCCAGCATGACAATGATCACAAACACACTGCTCGGGCAACGAAGGAGTGGCTCCGTAAAAAGCATTTCAAGGTCCTGGAGTGGCCTAGCCAGTCTCCAGACCTCAACCCCATAGCAAATTTGTGGAGGGAGTTGAAAGTCCGTGTTGACCAGCGACAGCCCCAAAACATCACTGCTCTAGAGGAGATCTGCATGGAGGAATGGGCCAAAATACCAGCTACAGTGTGTGCAGACCTGGTAAAGACTTACAGGAAACGTTTGACCTCTGTGATTGCCAACAAAGGTTATGTTACAGTATTGAGTTGAACTTTTGTTATTGACCAAATACTTATTTTCCACCATAATTTACAAATAAATTCTTTAAAAATCCTACAATGTGATTTCCTGGATTTCTTTTTCTCATTTTGTCTCTCATAGTTGAAGTGTACCTATGATGAAAATTACAGACCTCTCTCATCTTTCTAAGTAGGAGAACTTGCACAATCAGTTTTTTTTTTTTTATAAAAAGGCCTACAACTGCTTCTGTTTTAGCAGCTGTACAAGACCATTGCAAATTTATTAATATTATTATTATTTTTTGCAATGTGTGTAAATATAGCTTATTAGACATGAAAAACTATCAATGTAAGAAATACTGAGCAATCGTTATAAGAGAGGAACTTATGTACTTATGAGTAAAACATGGTGTAGTGAGCAGCTACACTTGTACACTAATACAAATATATACACAGATCAGCATAACATTATGACCACCTTTCTAATATTGTGTTGGTCCCCCTTTTGCAGCAATTTGAGCTACAGTAGCTCGTCTGTTGTATCGGACCACACGGGCCAGCCTTTGCTCCCCACGTGCATCAATGAGACTTAGCCGCCCAAGACCCTGTCGACGGTTTACCACTGTTCCTTTCTTGGACCACTTTTGATAGATACTGACCACTGCAGATCGGGAACACCTCACAAGAGCTGCAGTTTTGGAGATGCTCTGACCCAGTCATCTAGCCATCACAATTTGGCCCCTGTCAAACTCGCTCAAATCCTTATGCTTGTCCATTTTTCTAACACATCAATATTGAGGGTAAAATTTTCACTTGCTGTCTAATATATTCCACCCACTAACAGGTGCTGTGATGAAGAGATAATCAGTGTTATTCACTTCACCTGTCAGTGGTCATTATGTTTTACCTGGTCGGTATATATATATATATATATACAGTGTATCACAAAAGTGAGTACACCCCTCACATTTCTGCAGATATTTAAGTATATCTTTTCATGGGACAACACTGACAAAATGACACTTTGACACAATGAAAAGTAGTCTGTGTGCAGCTTATATAACAGTGTAAATTTATTCTTCCCTCAAAATAACTCAATATACAGCCATTAATGTCTAAACCACCGGCAACAAAAGTGAGTACACCCCTTAGTGAAAGTTCCTGAAGTGTCAATATTTTGTGTGGCCACCATTATTTCCCAGAACTGCCTTAACTCTCCTGGGCATGGAGTTTACCAGAGCTTCACAGGTTGCCACTGGAATGCTTTTCCACTCCTACATGACGACATCACGGAGCTGGCGGATATTCGAGACTTTGCGCTCCTCCACCTTCCGCTTGAGGATGCCCCAAAGATGTTCTATTGGGTTTAGGTCTGGAGACATGCTTGGCCAGTCCATCACCTTTACCCTCAGCCTCTTCAATAAAGCAGTGGTCGTCTTAGAGGTGTGTTTGGGGTCATTATCATGCTGGAACACTGCCCTGCGACCCAGTTTCCGGAGGGAGGGGATCATGCTCTGCTCAGTATTTCACAGTACATATTGGAGTTCATGTGTCCCTCAATGAAATGTAACTCCCCAACACCTGCTGCACTCATGCAGCCCCAGACCATGGCATTCCCACCACCATGCTTGACTGTAGGCATGACACACTTATCTTTGTACTCCTCACCTGATTGCCGCCACACATGCTTGAGACCATCTGAACCAAACAAATTAATCTTGGTCTCATCAGACCATAGGACATGGTTCCAGTAATCCATGTCCTTTGTTGACATGTCTTCAGCAAACTGTTTGCGGGCTTTCTTGTGTAGAGACTTCAGAAGAGGCTTCCTTCTGGGGTGACAGCCATGCAGACCAATTTGATGTAGTGTGCGGCGTATGGTCTGAGCACTGACAGGCTGACCCCCCACCTTTTCAATCTCTGCAGCAATGCTAACAGCACTCCTGCGCCTATCTTTCAAAGACAGCAGTTGGATGTGACGCTGAGCACGTGCACTCAGCTTCTTTGGACGACCAACGCGAGGTCTGTTCTGAGTGGACCCTGCTCTTTTAAAACGCTGGATGATCTTGGCCACTGTGCTGCAGCTCAGTTTCAGGGTGTTGGCAATCTTCTTGTAGCCTTGGCCATCTTCATGTAGCGCAACAATTCATCTTTTAAGATCCTCAGAGAGTTCTTTGCCATGAGGTGCCATGTTGGAACTTTCAGTGACCAGTATGAGAGAGTGTGAGAGCTGTACTACTAAATTGAACACACCTGCTCCCTATGCACACCTGAGACCTAGTAACACTAACAAATCACATGACATTTTGGAGGGAAAATGACAAGCAGTGCTCAATTTGGACATTTAGGGGTGTAGTCTCTTAGGGGTGTACTCACTTTTGTTGCCGGTGGTTTAGACATTAATGGCTGTATATTGAGTTATTTTGAGGGAAGAATAAATTTACACTGTTATATAAGCTGCACACAGACTACTTTTCATTGTGTCAAAGTGTCATTTTGTCAGTGTTGTCCCATGAAAAGATATACTTAAATATCTGCAGAAATGTGAGGGGTGTACTCACTTTTGTGATACACTGTATATGTGTGTGTGTGTGTGTGTGTGTGTGTGTGTGTGTGTGTGTGTGTCAAAAACACAATTAAATGTAAATAAGTAATTATTGCACATATTGCAATTGCAGAAGTGTACGTATTTATGAAGCTGATCATGCTCTACAGTATTACTGGTTGCATCATATACCTGTAACTGGCATAAATCTGATTGATAGTAAAATAATTCTTTATTTCATAAAATGTTGGTACAACAGTCAACCAGTGTGACTCAGCTGTTCTAAATCTGCACTAAATATGTGTTTTGATGCACCACTGACATCCGATGAGCTGATGGCACAAACACAAGAGATGACCTTTAGTGAAGTGTCCTCAGGCACACTCGGCAGATGTTTAGATTGTAAACACCCCGCACTCCCATCGCTGTGCTTTCACCGGAGAGAAATTCCACCAGGTCCTTAGAATCAAGGCTTTTTCATGACAGCATTCTTCAAAACAATAGCAGCTTAAGCCACAAAATCTGCCCGGGGATAATCAAATCAATCTTCCATTAAATCTTTTAGTATACTTCACATTTGAGTTGGTCCTGTAAACAACGTGATTATTCTGTTTGGATCTGGCTTTGCTGATATTAATATTTGATTGTTTGTGGGTCTATTTCTATTGGGATTCATCTCCCTGTTAATCGAGTAGAGATAAGTGACAACACACCACATTTACTGCATTAAATTAGATTTTTTTTTTTATCTTACAACATATTTTACCTGCCTTGCTTTAGATGAATAGATGCTATTAGTTTAGCACTACTGTGCACCCTCTTTGTCTGTCCAACATTATAGGCTCATTAATATTTAAATACTAAAATGTTTAGGTAAATGAACTTTAATTTTAGTATTCATTTTATAAGACAGTGATGAATGCCAACATAAGGATGTGCTCCCACATATATTTATCTTTATTTACATAACATATTTTATAAAACTAGATCTTAAAAACAGTCATAAGTCGAGCAGTTGTAGGGTACTGGACAAGTAATCTGAAAGTGGTTCAAGCCTCACCATTGTCGGGCTGCCACTGTTGGGCTCCTTAGCAAGGTTGTTAACCCTCAGTTACTTAGACTGTATACTGTCACATGTCTGCTAAGTGTTGGTTCTATCAAAAGTGGTCCAAGGAAGGAACAGTGGTAAACCGGCGACAGAGTCATGGGTGGCCAAGGCTCATTGATGCACGTGGGGAGCGAATGCTGGCCAGTGTGGTCTGATCCAACAGACGAGCTACTGTTGCTCAAATTGCTGAAGAAGTTAATGCTGGTTCTGATAGAGAGGTCAGAATACACAGTGCATCGCAGTTTGTTGCATATGGGGCTGCATAGCCGCAGACCAGTCAGGGTGTCCATGCTGACCCCTGTCCATCGCCGATAGCGCCAACAATGGGCACGTGAAAATCGAAACTGGACCACAGAACAGTGGAAGAAGGTGGTCTGGTCTGATGAGTCATGTTTTCTTTTACATCACGTGGATGGCCGAGTGCGTGTGCATTGATTAACTGGGGAACACATGGCACCAGGATGCACTATGGGAAGAAGGCAAGCCAGCAGAGGCAGTGTGATGCTTTGGGCAATGTTCTGTTGGAAGACCGTGGGTCCTGCCATCCATGTGGATGTTACTTTGACACGTACCACCTATCTAAGCATTGTTGCAGATCATGTACTCTCTTTCATGTAAACGGTATTTCCTGACGGCTGTGGTTCAGGAATTGTTTGAGGAGCACAACAACGAGTTTTAGGTTTTGACTTGTCCTCCAAGTTCGCCAGATCTCAATCCAATCTGCTGCTAACATCTTGGTGCCAGATACCACAGCACACCTTCAGGGGTCTAGTGGAGTCCATGCCTCGATGGGTCAATATTAAGAAGGTGGTCATAATGTTATGTCTGATCGGTGTTTATGTATATAAAAACTAGACTAATTCTGTTGAACAAGATTTGTACAAGATTTTCAGTATTTTAGAATGACCAGTTTTTAATAGCTTATGTGCACATACTATATTTGTCACCATAGCATGACAGTTTATTATGCACTGCCATCTGAGGGCTTAAAGGTCATGCACATTCATCAGTGGTTGTATGCTAAAGTGTGAATCACATATTATTTTCTATCTTGCATTGACAAATGCTTTTTTAAACTGGTTGATTAATTTGACACAGTGTGATGTGCCATAACTAAAAGATTGAGACTTTGGTGGATCCTCCTTTTATACCCTTACTTATTACCAATTCACCTGCTTATTTAATTTGCCAGCTAGTTGTTTAATCGGACTTTAACCTATGTTTGTTGACATAGTTACAGTGGGGCCAAGAAGTATTTAGTCAGCCACTGATTGTGCAAGTTCTCCTACTTAGAAAGATGAGAGAGGTCTGTAATTTTCATCATAGGTACACTTCAACTATGAGAGACAAAATGAGAAAAAAAAATCCAGGAAATCACATTGTAGGATTTTTTAAGAATTTATTTGTAAATTATGGTGGAAAATAAGTATTTGGTCAATAACAAAAGTTCAACTCAATACTTTGTAACATAACCTTTGTTGGCAATGACAGAGGTCAAACGATTCCTGTAAGTCTTCACCAGGTTTGCACACACTGTAGCTGGTATTTTGGCCCATTTTGGCCACGCCTGGCACTGCAGGATTTGAGTCCCTCTCGGCGTAGTGTGTTACTGATGGTAGCCTTTGTTACTTTGGTCCCAGCTCTCTGTAGGTCATTCATCAGGTCCCTCCGTGTAGTTCTGGGATTTTTGCTCACCGTTCTCATGATCATTTTGACCCCACGGGATGAGATCTTGCGTGGGGCCCCAGATCGAGGGAGATTATCAATGGTCTTGTATGTCTTCCATTTTTTTACAATTGCTCCCACAGTTGATTTATTCACACCAACCTGCTTGCCTAATGTAGATTCACTCTTCCCAGCCTGGTGCAGGTCTACAATTTTCTTCCTGTTGTCCTTCGACAGCTCTTTGGTCTTGGCCATGGTTGAGTTTGGAGTCTGACTGTTTGAGGCTGTGGACAGGTGTCTTTTATACAGATAACAAGGTCAAACAGGTGCCATTACTACAGGTAACGAGTGGAGGACAGAAGAGCTTCTTAAAGAAGAAGTTACAGGTCTGTGAGAGCCAGAAATCTTGCTTGTTTGTGGGTGACCAAATACTTATTTTCCACCATAATTTACAAATAAATTCTTTAAAAATCCTACAATGTTATTTCCTGGATTTTTTTTTTTTCATTTTGTCTCTCATAGTTGAAGTGTACCTATGATGAAAATTACAGACCTCTCTGGCTGACTAAATACTTTTTGACCCCACTGTACCTGTCAAACCTGTCAACAGTATTTTCTAGTTCTTCGGTTTTCGTGTGTTTGTGTGTTTGTTTGTTTGTTGGTTTCCTACCTTTTGTCTAGTGAATTGTATCCACCATAACCCTGAGTAGGATAAAGCAATGGTAAAAGACAATAAATGAAAGAATGTTTATATTTATAATAAATCCAATTAGCTAGTTGTATTTATGTAAAGTTGTATTTATATGTGTAAAGATTATTTGTTTTATTTGGGTAATACATTTTTGGTACTATATTATGACAGTGAAACCAGTTTTTCATTTTTGAAAGGATTTTAGCTTTGATTTGATGTGATCCAGCTTGTGGTAACAGGGGGTTACAACCTCTTGCAGGAGGGAGAAATTCACTTATCTGGCACTTTGCCATTATTTTTGACATGTCCCACTGGGGATTGGGAAGTGGGCCCAGGCTGTAATTATTAGTCAATGTGGAAGGGTGAAATAGCACCTTGATCAGTATGTGTTCTTGGGGAAATGTGGAAAACAGTGTTCTGATTGAGACTGCCTCTGCCACTGCACAGCTGATCTACATGCAGAACTTACTCGCAGCTGTCAGCTTTGCTTGCTGACCAGGGACTTTAAAAATCAGAGAAAAAGGGCTAAAACCTGTCATTTCCATTTAATTGTTTTGTATGGGCTGTTGTGTGTGTTGTTTGTGTGCATACTTAAGAATCTGAGCAGTGTGTAAATGTGTGATTTTTAGTAGATTGTATATACAAGGGTACCTTGAAACTCAATGCCAGTTGGTTCTGGGACTGGCATTGAGTTTAAAAGGCGTTGCGTTTCAAGGTATTTTTTCCCATAAGGATGTATGGGAAACCTGTTAATGAGTTCCATGGTCCCGTGGACTTGCATATTGGCTAATGTAAAATAATGGGGTTGTTTTTGACACTTCTGCACTGAAGATAACACAAATATAATATAAAACACAAATAAGAAGCTGATTCTTACAATTTCTCAGCACCCCGAGCTGTAACACAAGTTTAAAAGTTAAACAATGAGGAAAATCCAGCTAAACACAGATACATGTGGAGCTTCCAGAGTGAATCTGATGGTTATTGCACACAAATGCAGTTTCGTCTCATATGCACACTTTGCAACTGTTTATTGTTCATTTGAAATGAAATTACTTAAAAAAAAAAAACTGAACACGTTGAGTTTAAGGGAAACATTGAGTTTAAGGGTACAAATTTCTTGATGAAGGGTGTTGAGTTTCAACGTTTTTGAGTTTAGGATATGCTGAGTTACAAGGTACCACTGTATATGTTTTACTTTTTGTGATCTCTGATTAGAAAAATGCTACTACTGAACCTATGTACAGCTAATCTAAATGTCTCCTACCATTTTTGAGCATGCTGGGGTTTTACGCTCTTTGTACTACAAACAATACATGTTTTTATCCACACCAGACCACCAATAAATTTTTTTTCTAATTAATATTCTGCAGTGAATTGTGTGAATCAGCTCATGCATATCCATTCTTTTTTATATGTTATACTTTTATTATTATTTTTTGAGTGCTAAAATTACTCAACACTTTACAAAATGTAGTATTAAAATCTTAGACCTCATCATTGCTGCCACAATTTCAGATAGTGAGCGGCATGGTGGCTCAGTGGGTTGCACTGTCACCTCACAGCAAGAAGATCCTGGGTTCGATCCCCAGGCAGGGTGGTCCGGGTCCTTTCTGTGCAGAGTTTGCATGTTCTCCCCATGTCTGCGTGGGGTTTCCTCTGGGAGCTCCAGTTTCCTCCCACAGTCCAAAAACATGCAGTCAGGTTAATTGGAGACACTGAATTGTGGTGAATGGGTGTGTTTATGTATGTGTGTCTGCCCTGTGATGGCACCCCATCTAGGGTGTTACTGTGTGCTTTGCGCCCATTGAAAAGCTGGGATAGGCTCCAGCACCCCCTGCGACCCTAATTGGATAAGTGGTTAAGAAAGTGAGTGAGTGATTTTAGATAGTACTTTCATAATTAACATTTAAATCAGCACATACAATGCTGTGAAAAAGTACTTGCCCACATCTGATTTCTTCTTTTTTAGCTAATTTGTCACATTTAACTATTTCAGATCTTCCAACTAATTGTATTATGATAAAGACAACTTAAGTAAACACAAAACCCAACTTTTAATGAGCATCTATTTATTGAAGGTAAAGATTTATTCAAACCCTATACCACCCATGGGCAACACACTGGCGCAGTGGGTAGTGCTGTCTCCTCACAGCAAGAAGGGCCTTTCTGTGTACAGTGCATGTTTTCTGTGTTTCTTGCGTCAGTTTTCTCCTGGTTCTCTGGTTTACTCTCACAAGTCCAAAGATATGCAGTCAGGCCAAATGGAGGTCCTAAAAAATACCTTAAGTGTCACTGTGTGTATATGTCATTGGATGGTGGGGGTTGCATGTATTTCTGCCCTGTGATGGACTGGCAACCTGTTTCCTGCCTTTTGCCTAATGAGACAGACCTACCACAACCCTGACCAGGAGAAAACAGTGGTAAATGTAGACGCTAAATGAATGAATGAAAAAATGAATGAATAAATGAGGCCTGTCACTTATGGGAGGGTTCATCACTGTTCCAATGACTCTTACTGTGGTTTGCTATATTGTGAGAGCATTAGCGATGGCTTTTTAACCCTTTTTTAATGCATTTTCTCCCTTTTCCCCCGATTTTTTAGCATGTCTAATTTTTACCCAATTGCGTTATGCTTCCTCTCCACTGGAGCTGACCCCTGCCCCGACTGAGGAAAGCAAGACTGACACACTCCCCCTCTGACACGTGTGCAGTAGCAGACTGCATCTTTTCACCTGCACGAGGCGATTTCATATGCCGATCAGCTTTGTGCACGGAGAGCCACACCCCGATCAGCATTATTCCTCGACTCTGTGCAGATTCCATGAACCAGTCAGCAGAGGTCGCAGTTTGCTCAGTCATGAGGAGTCCTTATCCGGCTTGTCCTACCCTATGAACAACAGCCAATCGTTGTTCATGCAGCCGCCCAACCGAGCCGGATGGCAGAGCTGAGATTTGATACGATGTATTCGAAATCCAAGCTCTGGTGTGCTAGCGTGTTTTACAACTGCACCACTTTTTAACCCTTTTGAGACTGGCAGATTTCAGTGACTTTGTTTCGCATATTTATTTAAATATCTTTTTGTAAATTGTGGCATTACAAGTTTTACATGACCTTCTAGCCTGTCTAACATTGCCAGACATGTTCTATTTTTGTGATGCTTAGATTCAACAGATCTTAAACCATAAATGGCTGTGGCTAATGAATAGAACCCCAATCATCAATTGAATTTGATTAACTAGTTGATTTAGTAGCTAAGGTGGCAAGTCATTTTTCACATAGGGTCAGGTAGGGCTGAGCAGCATTCATTTTTTAATAAATCATCATATATCTTATGATCTGAAACATGTAAGTGTGGCAAATATGCAAAAGAGGCAAACAAAGTGTGGTCTGTATTGGCGCATTGATCAGTAGATAGCTTATAAAAAATTGATCCAATGAATAGTTTACAGTTTGCTCAGCTGCTGATTATTTTGTGGCATACTTTCACATGACGGAATCATGAGAGATGTAATCTGACAATCACGGCTGTGTTGACAGCTTTCAGAAGGTGACAGGACCATGACTGTGCTATGCAGGAACAAGTAGTGTTGAGTCTGTCTGCAGCAAACTGTTGATCCATATTCAAGGTGTCGTGTTAATTACTTTGGATCCTATCCAGAAGTGCTCTGCAGTGTGGTGACATTCAGTTGGTACAATTTTAATTGTTTTTACTATGTTCACTGAGCCAGTTTCTTGTATCTTTTTATCAGCCACTATAGACAGAAGACTAAAGGAGAGTTTGGTTGAATATCTCGGTAATTTTGTTGTTATAACTGTACCACTATTATAGGCAGTATCACATATTTACAATTTGTCATAACATTTTGCGTATCTCATGGCCATTTTGACCAATGACCGACTTTCGGAGGCATTTCATTCTAGAGTAAATTTTAAATTAAATTTCTTAATAATAGTAAAAATTAAATAAAATATAAAATAAATAAAAATAAATAAAATTCACCAGCTATCAGGTATTTCAAAAAGGAAAAAAAAAATCATAGAACATGGCAAAGGTGAAAAAAACTATATATCACAATATAAATGGCAAGTGAATGAAGTGCCCTTCAAAAGTGAAGCTTTCAAGCTGCTCATCTCCTGTATACATTCAGTTAAGATCAGTTTTTTACCACATTTGTGCTGTAGTGTGTGCTCTCTGCTCTGGGGGAAGCCAGCCGTTCTTGTAACTTTTTCGTCTCGACATTCAGCATGTGAGTAGGGCTGGGTGATATGACTAAAAAACTCATATCTTGATATGCTTTTGAGAAGTGGCGATATACGATACAATATAACGTAAACTTAAAGTACAATGGCAGGTCACTGCCTGTATTTTAGCTTATTTTGTTTACAATTTATATTAAAAACACAAAACATTGTAGGTCTTATAAATTCTGACAGAATTACAGTATTTACATTGTGTATCATTACACGGCTGTATACATGTATGTATAAATATTGACAATATTGACAATATTTATATCAAACAAACCAGCAGAATCTCACGATCACATTTATGTTATCCGCTTTACTTCAAATAAATGAGCATAAAAAAAAAAAAATCACTACCGCTGCTTACCTGAGCTTCTCTTCTTCAAATTGAGACCAAATCTATATTTGTGTGTTGTTCCATTAGGGATGTAATCCACTTGTTTTTCTTTTTGTATGTTTCCAGAATATTTACAGAATATATAAACCTATATCCAACTGTGTTTGTCCACCTAACTAACGAAAACTGTCTTAGATCATTTATTCTCTCGGCTTTCACGGTAAAAAGCTTAAACTGGTAATTCGTTCACTAAACTTTCACTTATGAATCTACAACCAATAAAGAGATTGAAATCTGAATTTGGAAGTTCTGATCGGTTTATACAGTTGTTTTTCAAGGCCTGGACCACGACTGAATCTCTTTAACAAGTGAACCGATTCATGGAGTCGTTTACGCACGACTCCATAATGAAATAGAGTGAGCATAACGGATGAATCTTTAGCATAAATGAGAGCACAGCTCCCTGATTCGATTCCAATGAATAATTAGTGAGCGCCGAGTCAGTACTTTGTCAGGGTGGTTTTGTGTTTATGATCAGTCGCTGTGCTCAGGTACTCTGCAACAGTGTACTGTTGATTTAGGGCCAGATAACTACATCTTTGTACTGTAGTTTCATTTTCCAGTGGTTGCAGTACATTTGCATTTGTTGTGTTATGATTTAGTAATTGTAACAGGTTTGTGGCCAGGCTGGTCAGGAAGTGCTGTGCTGTTAGTGTGTGTTGGGGAGTTCAGATTCAGGACCAGCTCTGTAAGGGGACTTGGCACAGCTCTTGGCATTGCAGAACTTTGGCATTGTATGATTCTGGATCACTTCTTTTCACATGTAAATGGAATCTGCATAATTCTGCTCTGCATTATGTGTGGTATTTTTGTGAACTAGTAGAATGATTTTGCAGAATTCAGTACGAGCAATTTTTTTGGATGTTTGTCCCATTTTATTAAAGCTTTGGTAAATGTTCCCCAAACCTCTTTACAATGCAAAGCAATGGGTTCAATTACTGGTTCATATAATTCTAGCCAGATTGGAATAAAAATTTGAATGGGTATTTGGTGTTTGATAGTGTAGAATGATCTGTGTGCTTTCAGTTCATTGACTGCTGAACTAAATCTTGTGAAGAGTATGTGTATTCTTTTCAGCTTTCTATTGTATGTGTTCCTAGGATGAAGTGTGAGTTTAAGATCTGACTCTTTTCTGGAATGTTTAAGTTTTATTTCTTTTTATTTTTTTTTTCACTTTGACTGTCAGGACCCAGGTTTGACAGGTCCAAGTTCTGCTGCTGACCTTACCTCCCTTTCACCCTCCCTCCCTTTCTCTGTTCTTTCTGTAAGCAGTTAATGCTCCTTCTTCTTTGGTTGACATGCTCTAGATCTAAACAAGAGCTTCTGACTACTAGACTTGTACATTTGCAGGCCAGTGATTATGTAACCTTTTCGCCCAATTTGCAATGAGTTTGGCCAGAAGGCTCTGACAGTGTTGTGAGAGAATAGAAGTCTCTCCACCAGGCTCTTAAAATAAAGCTAGGGGCCTCGCAGGACAGCATTAAATCAACATTAATGGAAGTGGGTTGGAGAAGATTTATTAAGGCGACTTTTGGCCTCACCTATGGGAAAAGTGCACTACTTTATTAACTCTCACATACACAAAGGTAAACAGGGTAGATAATTTATACTGGTCCTTAAACGTAGCAGTGTTGCACTTAGCTTTCGAAAGAGGTTTAGATATGTTTTAGTTAAGACTTCTTTGTATATAAAATGTTAAATGTTTTGCTGTAATTTTACAGTGTGGGGAACAAAATATGCATGTTGATCAGTGTGTCTGGAATACTTTTAATGTTTATTTTTCAGATTTTTGAAATAATTTACAACCCCAAATCAGAAAAATGTTGGGACAGTATGGAAGGTGCAGAAAAAAAGCAGTTCAGTTTTTAAATTAACTTTTACATCATTTCAGACAGTATGAACCTAATATATTTCATGTTCTGTCTGGTCAACACATTTTTTGTTAATATACATTTATTCCTACAATTTAGGCCTACAGCACATTTCAAAAAAGTATGGACAGTAAAGCATTGACCACTTTGTAATGTTGCCATTCCTTTCCACAATACTTGAATCTTGTTCCATACTTCCTGCAAACATAGGGTTGTTGTTTTCATTTTAAAATATGGGGTTGTCATATTACGTTTTTCATATTAAAATTCTCTACACATTATAGTTGACTGGTCAGGATTGCAGACAGGCCAGTCCAGTACTCGTACCCTATTTTTTCACAGCTATGCCTTTGTAATATGTGCAGCATGTGGTTTTGCATTGTCTTTTTGAAAAATTCATGGACATCCCTGGAAAATATGTCGTCTTGAAGGCAACATATGTTGTGCTATAATATCAATGTACTTTTCTGCATTAATGCTGCCATCACAGTAAAATACATTGGGCGCTTGGGCACTGACTCAACCCCATACTATGACAGATGCTGGTGATTAAACTTTGTTGGTAACAATAGAGAGATAGATAGTAAAGAGTTTCTTTTACTCTTTGGACCAGAGAACATGATGTTTATTATTTCCGAAAGTAATTTAAAAGGTGGACTCATCAGACCACAGGATGTTGTCACTTTAAGAGAATTTGCTGACATTTCTGGATGTTGCACCTCCCAACAGCACAGTAAATATTTATGATGCATTTTTATATGCAGTTCCCTAACATCAACAACAACATCTATTATCATTTAACTGTCGCTGCAGTAATTAACAGATTATTAGGCTAAGCAAGCTAATTCAGTTCACACCAGCACTAACTAACAACAGCCACATAAGGCATATCACTAAAAATAAAGTAAATGCTTTTTAGTTTAGATTTTCTTGTACATTTTTATGACGATAAAAAAATCTGTGTATATTATGGTATAACAGTTATACTGTTAATAATTTTGCAGCATACATGTTTAATAAAAAAAATTGGTCTTTACTGAATTTAACAATAATAGACAAATTGGCAAGCCTATAATGACAAACTAAAAATATGTATTTTAACACATTTTTAATGGTTTACAGAGTAGACTTGGATGGATATGTAAACTCTTGGCTATGATTTGACAACAGTGAGGTGTTCCAATTAAAGCTTAGTCCAACAATGCACACACAGTGCAGGTCTGATTTTCTTAAAAAAGTTTGGTTTATGCGAATCGTTACTTAATTAAAACAAATTTTAGAGAAGTTTAGAAAAATAAATTTTAAGACCTGGGTGTTTACAATTCATAATACAACCCCAAATCAGAAAAAGTTGGGACAGTATAAATAATGCAAATAAAATAAAAATGCAGTGTTTCTTACATTTACTTTGACTTTTATTTCCTTGCAGACAGTTTAAACCCGAGATATTTTTTTGTCTGCTCAACTTCATTTCATTTGTTAATATACCTCTATTCCTGCATTTCAGACCTGCAACACATTGCAAAAAAGTTGGGATGGGAGCAATTTAGGGCTAGTAATGAGGTGAAAAAACTAAATAATGATGTGATTCCAAACAGGTGATGTCAACAGGTGATTGTAATCATGGTTTGGTACAAAAGCAGCATCCAGGAGTCTTTGATGAGCAAAGATGATCAGAGGATCTCCAGTTTGTCAACCAATGTGAAAGAAAATTAATGAAATGTTTAAAAACAATGTACCACAAAGAAAGATTGAAAGGGATTTGCATATTTCTCCCTCTACAGTGCATAATGTCATCAAACGATTCAAGAATTTTCCAGGGATGTCTATGCATTTTTCAACAAGACAATGCAAAACCACATGCTGCACACATTACAAAGGCATGGCTGCGGAAGAAGAGGGTACGAATACTGGACTGGCCTGCCTGCAGTCCTGACCTGTCCCCAATGGAGAATGTGTGGAGAATTTTGAAACGAAAAAATGCGACAACAACAACCCCGTACTGTTGTACATCTTAAGACGTGTTTGCAGGATGAATGGGACAAAATAAAACCTAAAACACTAAATTGCTTGGTATTCTCGGTGCCAAAACGTCTTTTAAGTGTGGTGAAAAGGAATGGCAACATTACGAAGTAGTAAATGTTTTACTGTCCCAACTTTTTTGGAATGTGTTGTGGGCCTGAAATGCAGGAATGGATGTTTATTAATAAATGAAATGAAGTTGAGCAGACAAAACATGAAATATCTCAGGTTCATCCTGTCTGCAATCAAATAAAAGTCAAAGTAAATGTAAGAAACTCTGTGTTTTTTTTTATTATTATTAGCATTTTCCATGCTGTCCCAACTTTTTCTGATTTGGGGTTGTAAAACAAAATCGTTCTGATTTGTATCATTAATTTTACCATCCTGCAAAGAACACACACCTTGTTCATTTGTCTTCTAGTAACAATGCTTATGTCTATATTGTAGTGCTTATGCAAAAAAAAAAATATGTGCCTGTTTTGTATTTCTATATTTTTGTTTATGCACATAAAAGTAGGTGGTGGTAATTCATGCTATGCCAGTAAATAGTGAGGTTACACATTTTGGACAGAAGCTGCCAATAACAGTTCAGTAAAATGCTGTAAAATGCAATGCATGCAGACTGATCCCACTTTTGTGCCAAGAATCCATGAAACAATTACTGCCGTCAGCTATTCCCTCCACTATCTGTGTTTGTACTATGAATACAAAATGCTTTTCTGTCACTCCTCTGCTATAGGTATTAGTATACTCTGGCACTGACAAGTCAGATAAAGATGGTTATGAAAAAGGCACATGCCTTTTTTTTCTTATGTGACCTTGATGTTAATTATAAAAGGTGTGTATGTATGTATGTATGTATGTATGTATGCATATCTGTTTGTTCTGTAAACCCAGTTTCTTGTTATTTTTCCATTAACTGACTCCTTCTCACGGCTTTGCCAAACATTCTCGAGAGCAGTACGAAAAGCTCTCCACCATGCACAAGAACATGCAGAAGCTTTATGAGAGCCTGGGGAGCTACTTTGCCTTTGATCCACACTCTGTCAGCGTTGAGGACTTTTTCGGGGACCTGGCCAATTTTTGCACCATATTCTTGGTGAGTCCAGAGCCTTTTTTAATTTATTTATTAATCTGCACTTCTTTTAGGTCAAATACAGGAGAATATACTGGTTCTTTTTTTCCAGCCATCTCAGTGTCATTTTTGTTTGTTTTTATAAAACATGCCGCTCAGGTGGCGCAGCAATAAAACACTCTAGCACAGTGGTCCCCAACCTTTTTTGCACCATGGGCCGGTTTCATATAAGAATTTCACTGATCGGCAGGGGATTTAAAATGTAATTTCTGATGTAGCAATCTCAAATTATTTCTGTGCGGCCCGGTAATAAATGACCCACGGACTGGTACTGGTCCGCAGCCCGGTGGTTGGGGACCACTGCTCTAGCACACTAGAGCTGACATTTCGAACTCATCGGTTTGAAACTCAGCTCTGCCATTCGGCTGGACTGGACGTCTATATGAACAACGATTGGCTTGTTGTTCATACAGGGAGGGAAGAGCCAGATAGGGATCTCATAACTGATGCAATTACGACCTCTGCTGGCTGGTTGATGGCGTCTGCACAGAGTTGGGGAATAATGCAATTAGGGTGTGGCTCCTTGTACACAAAACTGTTCTGCATATGAACTCGCCTCGTGCAGGTGAAAAGATGCAGTCGGCTACTGCACACGTGTCGGAGGGGGAGTGTGTCAGTTCGCTGTCCTCAGTTAGGGCAAGGGTCAGCACCAGTAGAGAGGAAGCATAACGCAATTGGGTAAAAATTGGACACGCTAAAAATCGAGAGAAAAGGGGAGAAAATGCATTAAAAAAAGACAGGTGAAGTTTTCAAAGATTTAAGATTGTAATTAATTTTGTAGCATTTTAATTTTATGCATATTAGATCAGGTCAGTGCATCTTATGAAAATCGAAAAATCCCTTTACTTAAAAATTCCTTTGTCATAATTAAGTTTTAAATGCTGATTTTTAAATGCTGATCAATTAAATTAAAATATGTTTTGTAAAAATCCCACATCAAACCTATCAGTTGGCAGTATATATATATTTTTTTTGGTTGAAGAAATTGGACTGCTTGGATTTCTTCAAAAACTAATTCATATACATTTCAAAATTGGATTAAATCAATTTATTTAACCATATTTTTTATTGTTCTGATTTTATTGTTCAGAAAAGTTGCAGCCATTATATCAAGTCATGCATCTTTGTGCATTGGCCTTTAATAAATCAGGTTTCTGAATGGCAGCCTTCTATGAATTGCAATTTTACAAAGCTCATTACATGAAGACTTTGTAACACAGTGTCTGTGTGTTTGTGTAAAACATGCTTATTTTTCTACTTTGGTAGAATTATCTTAATCTTTATCTTAAATTAGCCACTATTGATAAGTAAGCATATCTAGTTAGCACATACGATAAGTAATCTATGCTATGAATGTGTTGTACAAGCTATGACTGAACGTCTAGGTTCCAAACTGCAGTTGCATAATCCCTTAAATTTATTAGTTTGAGGTGGAATGTGTCAGCGTGGTGCTGCATCACCACATGGTCTCCCCCAGCTTAGGTGGTTTAGCTAAACTGGTTATTGGTAAAGTCAAAAAAGGCTTTTAGAGCTTTTTAACTATACATCTTAATGTATAGATTTTAAAACATTGCAATGTAAAAGAAAATATTTAATTAAATTTCCCAATCTCACAGCCCAACCACTTCCCTGGCAAAACAAATAGATGAAAATAGGTCAGAGAATAGATATACTGTCCATAAGGTATGCTCAGTTTTCAAAATCAATTACTGTGAATGGCAAGGTCTTCTTATCTGAGGAACACTGTCACATATCCCATATTTCATCCTGCTGATCAAAGCCTAGCTACACATGACAAGGCACTCCCTCAAGGATTCAGCACAGCATGGCTATAAAAAGATTAGTCTTTGAAAATAAATTTATTTTCTAGCAAATTGTGTTTTGTAAATTACCGCATTGTAAAGGCAGCATTAGAGTAGAAAAAGAAATACATCTGGATGATCGGTGGTGGCATTAAGTACTTCCTCTGGTCATTCTCTCTTTTCTTTTTTCGCCTGACTAATGGCGCCAAGGCACACACAGTACAGAGAGTCACATTTTCAAGTACATTGCCCTTGACCTTACTCTGGGCATCTAATGAAGGCATCTAATATGTGTGGCTGCCTTAAGCTGGCAATATATTTTAAATGATGAAAGAAATAAAAGAAAAAGTTTTAAAAGAGACTTGACCCTGTTTGAGCACACAGTGTTCAGAGTAAAGTATTATATTTTAAATTGCAAGTATATACTGTATACAGTGTATCACAAAAGTGAGTACACCCCTCACATTTCTGCAAATATTTCATTATATCTTTTCAAGGGACAACACTATAGACATGAAACTTGGATATAACTTAGAGTAGTCAGTGTACAGCTTGTATAGCAGTGTAGATTTACTGTCTTCTGAAAATAACTCAACACACAGCCATTAATGTCTAAATGGCTGGCAACATAAGTGAGTACACCCCACAGTGAACATGTCCAAATTGTGCCCAAATGTGTCGTTGTCCCTCCCTGGTGTCATGTGTCAAGGTCCCAGGTGTAAATGGGGAGCACGGCTGTTAAATTTGGTGTTTTGGGTACAATTCTCTCATACTGGCCACTGGATATTCAACATGGCACCTCATGGCAAAGAACTCTCTGAGGATGTGAGAAATAGAATTGTTGCTCTCCACAAAGATGGCCTGGGCTATAAGAAGATTGCTAACACCCTGAAACTGAGCTACAGCATGGTGGCCAAGGTCATACAGCTGTTTTCCAGGACAGGTTCCACTCGGAACAGGCTTCGTCAGGGTCGACCAAAGAAGTTGAGTCCACGTGTTCGGCGTCATATCCAGAGGTTGGCTTTAAAAAATAGACACATGAGTGCTGCCAGCATTGCTGCAGAGGTTGAAGACGTGGGAGGTCAGCCTGTCAGTGCTCAGACCATACGCCGCACACTGCATCAACTCGGTCTGCATGGTCGTCATCCCAGAAGGAAGCTGACGCACAAGAAAGCCAGCAAACAGTTTGCTGAAGACAAGCAGTCCAAGAACATGGATTACTGGAATGCCCTGTGGTCTGACGAGACCAAGATAAACTTGTTTGGCTCAGATGGTGTCCAGCATGTGTGGCGGCGCCCTGGTGAGAAGTACCAAGACAACTGTATCTTGCCTACAGTCAAGCATGGTGGTGGTAGCATCATGGTCTTGGGCTGCATGAGTGTTGCTGGCACTGGGGAGCTGCAGTTCATTGAGGGAAACATGAATTCCAACATGTACTGTGACATTCTGAAACAGAGCATGATCCCCTCCCTTCGAAAACTGGGCCTCATGGCAGTTTTCCAACAGGATAACGACCCCAAACACAACCTCCAAGATGACAACTGCCTTGCTGAGGAAGCTGAAGGTAAAGGTGATGGACTAAACCCAATTAAGCACCTGTGGCGCATCCTCAAGTGGAAGGTGGAGGAGTTCGGTGTCTAACATCCACCAGCTAAGTGATGTCATCATGGAGGAGTGGAAGAGGATTCCAGTAGCAACCTGTGCAGCTCTGGTGAATTCCATGCCCAGGAGGGTTAAGGCAGTGCTGGATAATAATGGTGGTCACACAAAATAATGACACTTTGGGCACAATTTGGACATGTTCACTGTGGGGTGTACTCACTTATGTTGCCAGCCATTTAGACATTAATGGCTGTGTGTTGAGTTATTTTCAGAAGACAGTAAATCTACACTGCTATACAAGTTGTACACTGACTACTCTAAGTTATATCCAAGTTTTATTTCTATAGTGTTGTCCCATGAAAAGATATAATAAAATATTTGCAGAAATGTGAGGGGTGTACTCACTTTTGTGATACACTGTGTATACTGTATATATACAGTATATATATATATATATACGTATATATATATATATATATATATATATATATATATACAGTATATACACAGTCATGTGAAAAAGTTAGGACACCACAAGAAAACCTTTGTCTTTTTAAACATATTTAAACATGTGAACATTTGAGCGTCATTTATACAAGTATTGAGAGATGGAGCTTATATAACTAAACAAAAAAATGTTAAAATTACTTTTTAACACAAGTTGTAAAATGTAATGAACAAAAATGGAAATTTATTGTGAGGATAAAGTTAGGACACCCCCACATTTATTACTACTTAAAATGTCTAAAATTAGAATCAGGTGTACCACATCAGCTGCAATGATTAGACCAACGTTAGAGGAAATTGGAGTTTTATTTAAACCTCAGACATTAGTTTGGTTTGCTCTTGAGTGTTGAAGTGAGTGGTATCATCATGGTAAGATCTAAAGAGCACTCAGAAAGAGTGAGACCTTCAGAAAGAAAGTTGTAGCTGCATATGAGTCTCGGAAGAGATTTAAAAAGATCTCAAAACCATTAGAAATCAGCCATTCCACTGTCCGGAATATAATGTACAAGTGGTGAACATTTAAAACAACTGCCAACATGGCCAGATCAGGCCGTCCTAGCAAATTCAGCCCAAGAGCAAGATGTGTAAAAAAGTCTCCAATAATCCTACATTATTATTACATCATCATGGGACCTACAGGTAGCTCTTGACACAGTTGATAGCAAGGTACATGCATCTACCATCAGAAAGAGACTGCACAAGTTTGATTTTCATGGGAGGTGTACAAGGAGGAAACCCTTGCTGTCAAAAAAAAAAACATCAGGGCAAGACTAAAGTTTACCAGAGAACACCTAGACAAAGACCAGGACTTCTGGAACAATGTGCTGTGGACAGATGAATCCAAAGTTGCATTATTTGGGCACAGTAACAGAAGACATGTTTGGCATAAACCAAACACAGCATTTGAGCACAAGAACCTCATACCAACTGTGAAGCATGGAGGTGGAAATGTCATGGTTTGGGGCTGCTTTGCAGCAGCAGGGCCTGGCAAGCTCTCCATTATAGAACCCACGATGAATTCTTCACTGTATCCGAGGGTGCTTGAGGATAATGTAAGAGCATCTGTCCAAAAACTGAAGCTGAAGCGGAGGTGGACCATGCAACATGCCAACGACCCCAAACACGTAAATCCAGTAAATCCATGAAGGAATGGCTCAAAAGAAAGAAATGGAGAGTTCTGGAATGTCCAAGTCAAAGCCTGGATCTTAATCCTGAGATGCTGTGGGGTGATTTCAAACGGGCTGTGCATGCAAGAAACTCCTCAAACCTCATACAGCTGAAGAAATTCTGCATGAAGGAGTGGGAAAAAACTTTCTCCCAGTTGATGTCAGAGACTGGTAGATGGTTATAGGAAATGTCTAATTAAGGTTATTTCAGCCAAGGGGGGAAATACCAGTTATTAGGGCATAGGGTGTCCTAACTTTTTCCTCACAATGAATTAAACATTTTTTTTGTTTAGTTATACAAGCTTTATCTCTCAATAATGTTCAAATGAAGCTTAAATGTCCATATGTTTAAATATGTTAAAAAAGACAAAGGTTCTCATGAGGTGTTCTAACTTTTTCGCATATATATAGTGCCATTAATGAAGTAAAGGATGAGGCAGTAGAAAGCATTTTAGAAAAAAATTGCTCTTGATTTGAATTCAATGCATGAAAAGACATCTGCAGTCACTACATAAAGGTATACAGTTTAACGACACAAATAATAACACACTTAATTTAACATCAACAATAATGTTTACATTTTTATGTAATATCTACAATATTTAGAAGCTAATGTGGCCATTATTTATGAATGTTTATTCTCTGATTAAATATAACGTCAGATTGTTTTTTTTTTTTAATTAGGTATATTTTTACTTTTGTTTACTATTGTGTCATATCTACTAAACTTTACTGTTTAAAAATGCTAGATCTTCGTCTTTTTCTGAAATGCTTAATAAAATATGCTACACGGCTGAATGAAAACCATTTAAAGTGGTAATTGAGCATAAAGACGTAATGAATTAAGATACTGTCAAATGAGATGGTTATTTTTAGCTACTTGATTAATGTGAAATGTTGTGTAATAACAGAGGTGCAAAGTGCATAATTTACTAACAAAAGTGTTGATAAAAGCTATATACTGTATATATATATTGATAGATAGATAGATAGATATCCTTTATTTGTCATATATACTTATACAGGTGTACAGTACAATGAAATTCTTTCTTCGCATATCCCAGCTTGTTTAGAAGCTGGGGTCAGAGCGCAGGGTCAGCCATTGTACGGCGCCCCTGGAGCAGACAGGGTTAAGGGTCTTGCTCAAGGACCCAACAGTGGCAACATAGCAGAGCCTGGATTTGAACCGCCAATCTTCCGGTTGATAGCCCAAAGCTCTACCCACTAGGCTACCACTGTCCCTACATATATACATATATATACAGATTAGGCATAACATTATGACCACCTTCCTAATATTGTGTTGGTCCCCATTTTGCTGCCAACACAGCCCTGACCCATCAAGGCATGGACACCACTAGACCCCTGAAGGTGTGCTGTGGTATCTGGCACCAAGATGTTAGCAGCAGATCTTTTAACTCCTGTAAGTTGCGGGGTGGGGCCTCCATGGATTGGACTTTGTTTGTCCAGCACATCCCACAGATGCTTGATTGGATTGAGATCTGGGGAATTTGGAGGCCAAGTCAACACTTCAAACTCGTTGTTGTGCTCCTCAAACCATTCCTGGACCATTTTTGTTTTGTGGCAGGGCGTATATACAGTGTATCACAAAAGTGAGTACACCCCTCACATTTCTGCAAATATTTCATTATATCTTTTCATGGGACAACACTATAGAAATAAAACTTGGATATACAGGGGTTGGACAAAATAACTGAAACACCTGGTTTTAGACCACAATAATTTATTAGTATGGTGTAGGGCCTCCTTTTGCAGCCAATACAGCGTCAATTCGTCTTGGAAATGACATATACAAGTCCTGCACAGTGGTCAGAGGGATTTTAAGCCATTCTTCTTGCAGGATAGTGGCCAGGTCACTACGTGATGCTGGTGGAGGAAAACGTTTCCTGACTCGCTTCTCCAAAACACCCCAAAGTGGCTCAATAATATTTAGATCTGGTGACTGTGCAGGCCATGGGAGATGTTCAACTTCACTTTCATGTTCATCAAACCAATCTTTCACCAGTCTTGCTGTGTGTATTGGTGCATTGTCATCCTGATACACGGCACCGCCATTGGATGCACATGGTCCTCCAGAATGGTTCGGTAGTCCTTGGCAGTGACGCGCCCATCTAGCACAAGTATTGGGCCAAGGGAATGCCATGATATGGCAGCCCAAACCATCACTGATCCACCCCCATGCTTCACTCTGGGCATGCAACAGTCTGGGTGGTACGCTTCTTTGGGGCTTCTCCACACCGTAACTCTCCCGGATGTGGGGAAAACAGTAAAGGTGGACTCATCAGAGAACAATACATGTTTCACATTGTCCACAGCCCAAGATTTGCGCTCCTTGCACCATTGAAACCGACGTTTGGCATTGGCACGAGTGACCGAAGGTTTGGCTATAGCAGCCCGGCCGTGTATATTGACCCTGTGGAGCTCCCGACGGACAGTTCTGGTGGAAACAGGAGAGTTGAGGTGCACATTTAATTCTGCCGTGATTTGGGCAGCCGTGGTTTTATGTTTTTTGGATACAATCCGGGTTAGCACCCGAACATCCCTTTCAGACAGCTTCCTCTTGCGTCCACAGTTAATCCTGTTGGATGTGGTTTGTCCTTCTTGGTGGTATGCTGACATTACCCTGGATACCGTGGCTCTTGATACATCACAAAGACTTGCTGTCTTGGTCACAGATGCGCCAGCAAGACGTGCACCAACAATTTGTCCTCTTTTGAACTCTGGTATGTCACCCATAATGTTGTGTGCATTGCAATATTTTGAGCAAAACTGTGCTCTTACCCTGCTAATTGAACCTTCACACTCTGCTCTTACTGGTGCAATGTGCAATTAATGAAGATTGGCCACCAGACTGGTCCAATTTAGCCATGAAACCTCCCACACTAAAATGACAGGTGTTTCAGTTATTTTGTCCAACCCCTGTAACTTAGAGTAGTCAGTGTACAGCTTGTATAGCAGTGTAGATTTACTGTCTTCTGAAAATAACTCAACACACAGCCATTAATGTCTAAATAGCTGGCAACATAAGTGAGTACACCCCACAGTGAACATGTCCAAATTGTGCCCAAATGTGTCGTTGTCCCTCCCTGGTGTCATGTGTCAAGGTCCCAGGTGTAAATGGGGAGCAGGGCAGTTAAATTAGGTGTTTTGGGTATAATTCTCTCATACTGGCCACTGGATATTCAACATGGCACCTCATGGCAAAGAACTCTCTGAGGATGTGAGAAATAGAATTGTTGCTCTCCACAAAGATGGCCTGGGCTATAAGAAGATTGCTAACACCCTGAAACTGAGCTACAGCATGGTGGCCAAGGTCATACAGCGGTTTTCCAGGACAGGTTCCACTCGGAACAGGCTTCGCCAGGGTCAACCAAAGAAGTTGAGTCCACGTGTTCGGCGTCATATCCAGAGGTTGGCTTTAAAAAATAGACACATGAGTGCTGCCAGCATTGCTGCAGAGGTTGAAGACGTGGGAGGTCAGCCTGTCAGTGCTCAGACCATACGCCGCACACTGCATCAACTCGGTCTGCATGGTCGTCATCCCAGAAGGAAGCTGACGCACAAGAAAGCCCGCAAACAGTTTGCTGAAGACAAGCAGTCCAAGAACATGGATTACTGGAATGCCCTGTGGTCTGACGAGACCAAGATAAACTTGTTTGGCTCAGATGGTGTCCAGCATGTGTGGCGGCGCCCTGGTGAGAAGTACCAAGACAACTGTATCTTGCCTACAGTCAAGCATGGTGGTGGTAGCATCATGGTCTTGGGCTGCATGAGTGTTGCTGGCACTGGGGAGCTGCAGTTCACTGAGGGAAATATGAATTCCAACATGTACTGTGACATTCTGAAACAGAGCATGATCCCCTCCCTTCGAAAACTGGCATGTTTTCCAACAGGATAACGACCCCAAACACAACCTCCAAGATGACAACTGCCTTGCTGAGGAAGCTGAAGGTAAAGGTGATGGACTAAACCCAATTGAGCACCTGTGGCGCATCCTCAAGTGGAAGGTGGAGGAGTTCAAGGTGTCTAACATCCACCAGCTCCGTGATGTCATCATGGAGGAGTGGAAGAGGATTCCAGTAGCAACCTGTGCAGCTCTGGTGAATTCCATGCCCAGGAGGGTTAAGGCAGTGCTGGATAATAATGGTGGTCACACAAAATATTGACACTTTGGGCACAATTTGGACATGTTCACTGTGGGGTGTACTCACTTATGTTGCCAGCTATGTAGACATTAATGGCTGTGTGTTGAGTTATTTTCAGAAGACAGTAAATCTACACTGCTATACAAGTTGTACACTGACTACTCTAAGTTATATCCAAGTTTTATTTCTATAGTGTTGTCCCATGAAAAGATATAATAAAATATTTGCAGAAATGTGAGGGGTGTACTCACTTTTGTGATACACTGTAGATAGATAGATTCTTTTTTGATCCTTTGCAGGAAATTTCTTTGTTACAGCAGCTTACATCAGACAACAACAACTTGTATACATACAACATTCACTTACAGTATAAAAACAAGCAATACGAATAAAAATGTACAGTATGGTACTATATACATGTAATCTTTTTATGGTGTATGCATAGCATACAAAAATTAGTATTTATTGAGGTATGTATTATTATTACAATATATATTATTGGTTTTATATTAAGCAGGGGCAGAACTTTCAATAATCATTTTGGTGGCACAATTTGGCATAAGAGTGAATATATGCACTGTATCATCTGTTTAAAACATAAATCAGTAACTCTCTTATTTGTTTGTAGTTGCAACAGTGCCAACAGTGAATCTAAATACTAGATGCTTTGTGGTAATGTCTTTTTAGTATTTGTTTAAAGTATTAAACATTTGAATATTTGTAGCTGGTGCTTTTCAAGTATAAGTGGGATTGTAAATCTCATGACCATGTTTTAAAATGTGAAATTCAGTTAGGAACCTAATAAAATCTGCAATACTGCCCTGGGCAAAAAACAAACAAACACACAAAAACTGTGCATAACAAAAAAGCAAAACATTGCCATGGCAGTGAGAGTGTTTGCATGTTTTATTAGGGCAAAATGATTATGTTGTATAATCATGTTTGCCATCAAAACTGTTTGTACATTTACTGGGGAAACATTTCTCGCCTGAAGAAATTAATTTGTAGCTATGCATGAAAATTAAAAATCATAATATTTGGCAGATAGTTTTGCTGATTTCGATTGTTGTTTGAGATTTGCAAACTGCTCAGAATGTATTTGATTAGTTTACATCAAATTAAATTCAAAAGTATGCAAAAGTTGGTAACATCCCATGTTTAGTTTAATATGTTATCATCTGACTTCTATAAAATTATACAATCCCAAATCAGAAAACGTTAAGACAGCATGAAAAACTCAAATAAAAAAAAACACTAAGTTTCTTACATTGACTTTTATTTGATTGCAGACAGGATTAACCTGAGATATTTCATGTTTTGTCTGCTCAACTTCATTTAATTTATTAATAAACATCCATTCCTGCATTTCAGGCATGCAACACATTCCAAAAAAGGTTGGGACAGTAAAGCATTTACCACTTTGTAATACTGCCATTCCACTGTGTGATGGTCCATCCTAGATGCCTCTGAGCCCAGAGAAGTCGACGCTGCTTCTGGACATGGTTAACATAAGGCTTCTTTTTTGCAAAGTAAAGTTTTAGGTGGCGTTTGTGCATGTAACTTTGTACTGTAGTGCTTTACAAAAGTTTGCCAAAGTAATTAATTGCCCATGTGGTTATATCAGCTATTGTTAAGTGGTGGTTTTTGATGCAGTGTCGTCTGAGGGATCAAAGATCACGGGCGTTCAGCTTAAGCTTGCGCCCTTGGGCTTTATGCACTGAAATTCCTCCCGATTCCTTGAATCGTTTAATGATGTCATGCACTGCAGAGGGAGAAATATGCAAGTCCCTTCCTATCTTTCTTTGAGGTACATTTTAATTATTTGCTCACGCATTTGTTGACAAACTGGAGATCTTCTGGTCATCTTTGCTCATCAAATACTCAGCCTTTCCTGGATGCTGCTTTTGTACCAAACCATGATTACAATCACATGTTGACATCACCTGTTTAGAATCACATCATTATTTAGTTTTTTCACCTCATTACTAGCCCTAAATTGGCCCAGTGTGTTGCAGACCTGAAATGCAGGAATGAAGGTATATTAACAAATGAAATGAAGTTGATCAGACAAAACATGAAAACATATCTTGGGTTAAATCTGTCGGCAATCAAATGAAAGTCAAATTAAATGTAAGAAACACTGCATTTTTATTTTATTTGCATTTTCCATACTGTCCCAACTTTTTCTGATATGGGGATGTACTTGGTTGTATTGGAAAATGATCCAGTATTACATAAATGTGGATGACAGTCAGGTGTAAGTTGACACTCTGTTGTATTTAAAGATTGTGGATCTATTAAAGACTGATTTTCAAAACATGATTGTGGAATTGTATCATGGCATAAACTAATGAGATGCCTGACGACCTCAAAAAAAAAAAAAAAAAGACTCCAAGAACAAGGGCCGTAATAGCCAGTAAATCCTCTCTCATATTGGTGAACACAATTTTGGACTCATTAGCCTAAAATATTAAATTTATTTAAGATTTATGAGCCATGATGTCAGTACACCGGGTGTGCGCTGCTTATTTTAAATGACATGCTGTCAGGACTGCTCTGTTTAGCTCAAATCTGATCACCTGTCTGACAACAGATCATAATATATTACGGTTCTGTTGTAGTGTTCTACACAGCAAAAACAAATTCCTTGTATTTAATGATTTATATGCACAGCCATTGCCTTATATTGCATTTCTTTCTCTTCTCTATTTATTTCTATGGCATCCGTGGGTTTCTGTCTCCTGTTTCTGTCAACATGTATGATGCATGTCTCTCTCCATCAGCAGAGTACAAAAACAATATCTTTCACATTTCTACAGAATACGAGCTCAGTAGTTGTAATAATCTCGGCATGGCAGCTTTCTGGAGTTCTGTTGCAATTGTGTGTTCACAATAGTGTATTTCGGTTGACATTCAGTTAGTGATATGTGGAGTGTTATTTTTGTGCTGCAGAGGCAGACATACTTTAGTTTTGTGCTGTGAGCAGTGGGTGTCTCATTGTGCTGGGATGCCACAGAACACCAGCGCAACTCGGGTCCATGTATTTTCTCTCTCTTATCCCCTTATTTTCTGACTTTTTCTCTTGTTCACTCTCTGTCTCTCTCCCTCTCCAGGAGGCTGTGAAGGAGAACCACAAGAAGAGGGAAATGGAGGAGAAGATCAAGAGGGCCAAGCTGGCGAAGGAGAAAGCTGAGCGGGAGAAGCAAGAGCGGCAGCAGAAGAAGAAGCAGCTGATTGACATGAACAAAGGTACAGTGCCTGTGTCCTACTGGAGCTGGCTGCAGCCTCGAATACTATTTCACACAGCGGTGAACACAGTAGAGGGCTGTAAAAAATCACGCACTGTTCCCTGCTTTTACACAAAACAAAGATTAGTAAGATTATGATAGTTTCAGAAGCTATCTCAGTTTAGGCATATGGGTAAGATATGAAATCAAAGGCGCATGAATTAAGCTGTTAATTATGAGGCAGCAATTATGAGACACTACAGGGGTATCATTTGTTATACTTAACATCACTTGCATATAATGAATGATTGATATATTACATACATTGACCCACATTTAGCTAATGTGCAGTTGTTTGTCTAGCTGCCATTTAATTTATCTGGCCGCTAAGATTATACCATTATAAACAGATTAATAGTAGGCTGTCATTGTCTAAAAGTCATCCATAGTAGTCGACCATATGACTAAAAACAGCAATACATGTGTGCTTAGTAAGCAGCATAAAGTTTAGAATTATTGCTCCCATTAATGGCTCTTGTTTTGCCATGGTACATTGGCAGATTAGCAAAATTTTGAAGATTTATGAGTTGTTGAGTGAGCTGCAGCTTTGGTAATAGCTTTGTTTATGTGTTATCTAATTGGTCTTATATCACTTTTCTGGCAATAGTGGTTTGTTCTTCATTCTTCAAATTACTTAATCATTACTCTCTTATGATTTTTATGTGTGCTGTTCAAATTCAGATATTATTTTAGGGCTAATCCCTATAAAACAGTGTAAACAGTTTAGATAAATATATTGACATTAATAGCATTTATATACATGTATTTTTTAAAACTTAAAAATATAGCTGCTCAGGTGGTGCAGCGGTAAAATACGCTAGCACACCAGAGCTGGGATTTTGAATACATCGTATCGAATCTCAGCTCTGCTATCCGACTGGGCTGGCCGGCTACATGAACAACAATTGGCTGTTGTTCACAGGGTTGGAAAGCCGGACCAGGGTTCCTCATAGCTGGTGCAATTACGACCTCTGCTGGCTGATTGATGGAACCTGCGCAGAGTTGGGGAATAATGCTGATCAGGGTGTGGCTCTCTGGGGCACAAGGCTGTTCCGCATATGAACTCGCCTCGTGCGGGTGAAAAGATGCTGTCGGTACTGCACACGTGTCGGAGGGGGTGTGTGTCAGTTGTGAAGCTCCTCAGTCAGCAGTGAAGGGTTGTATCGGTAGAGGTGAAGTGTTACACAATCAGGGTAATTGGATACGACTAGATTAGGGAAGAAAACTGGGGAAAAAAATGGAGAGGAAAAAAAAACAAAAAACTACAAATATATAAATTATATTACTCGTAGGACAAGACTTTTAAATACATCTAGTTATTCTCTAAAGTATGAACATACAAGGAGTTTTTAATATAATTGATTTATTTTTCTTATCTTTCCACATAATTCCACACAGAGTTTTCCAGTGGGCTTACTTTATTGTGTGTATCTAACATAAAGTAAACTGCAGGACATGCCTTTATGGTAATTTTGCTGTAACTGGATAAACTTAACATACACACTGGATGTTTATAAATGTATAAAAATCAGTACAAATGATGCCATCTCATCAACTTATACATTGATCAGCCATAACATTAAAACCACTTCCTTGTTTCTACACTCACTGTCCATTTTATCAGCTCCACTTACCATATAGAAGCACTTTGTAGTTCTACAATTACTGACTATAGTCCATCTGTTTCTCTGCATGCTTTGTTAGCTTGCTTTCACCCTGCTGTTCTTTAATGGTCAGGACCCCCACAGGACCACCACAGAGCAGGTATTATTTTGGTGGTGGATCTTTCTCAGCACTGCAGTGACAATGACATGTAAATGTAAATGACATGGTGGTGGTGTGTTAGTGTGTGTTGTGCTGGTATGAGTGGATCAGACACAGCAGCGCTGCTGGAGTTTTTAAATACCGTGTCCACTCACAGTCTACTCTATTAGACACTCCTACCTAGTTGGTCCACCTTGTAGATGTAAAGTCAGAGACGATCGTTCTTCTATTGCTGCCCTTCAGGACACTGCTCAGGGGCCCTGTTGGCTGGATATTTTCCAGCAGTGACAGTGAGGTGTTTAAAAACTCCATCAGCATTGCTGTGTCTTATCCACTACACACACTAACACACCACCACCATGTCAGTGTCACTGCAGTGCTGAGAATAATCCATCACCCAAATAATTTCTACTCTGTGGTGGTCCTGTGGGGGTCCTGACCATTGAAGAACAGCATGAAAGGGGGCTAACAAAGCATACAGTGAAACAGATGGACTACAGTCAGTAATTGTAGAGCTACAAAGTGCTTCTATATGGTAAGTGGAGCTGATAAAATGGACATTAAGTGTAGAAACAAGGAGGTGATTTTAATGTATTTGCAAACTGTATACAACTGCATGTCTGAATTTATACACCTGTTAGCCTAAGACATGGCTTAATCATGCTGTAAAAACTTTAGAGAACCTTTAGAACTGCATTTTTTCAGAACTGTAGTTTTCTCAGTATTTAACTCTGCCCTTTGCCCCTTAACACCCTTGGTTCAAAGCTGCCTATAAAAAAGCAGGTCTTTTTACCTTTCTAAATACAGAAGCTTTTTTTAACTTGCTGAAAAGTTTTAAAGAAAATGGACACATTTGAGCTGCTAAAAAAAGGGCAGCACAGTGATGCAGCAGACATTTTGGAACCCTCCAGCTACAGTCTTATGTTCTATGTTGGTAGTTCTGCTTTCCATCATGCCTTTGAAAACTTGAAGAACAGCTGGATTGGTTTGGTAGACTGGTGCCATGTTCAGAGTAGGGCTGGGCAGTATATCGTAAATATCGATATATTTGATTATATTTTTTACACGATGTTAAAAATGACCATATTCGATATATCGAGTATGAATAGAATACACAGGTTACCATTTGAGAATGTTTAAAATACAAAAGCGCTAAGCGGAACGCTTTCCTTTGCATATGAGCATGGAAACTGAATCTATTTAGACGAATTATTCATTGGAATTGAATCAGAAAACTGTGCTCTTATCTATGGTAAAGACTCATTCATTTCTGTGGGCAAAACAACTCTGGTTCAAGAGATTTAGTTGTATATCTGAATATATGCGGTTGTTGTATAATTGACAGATAAGTGAACAAATTACCAGTTTCAGCTTTCAACTGCGACAGCCGAGAGAATAAACTAGGTTAAATGATCTAAGACGGTTTTCATTAGTTAGGTGGATAAACACAGTTAAATATGGATTTTTATATTCTGGAAATATTCTGGAAACATACAAGATGGGCTCCAAGGTAAGCTGCGGTTATGATTTTATACTGCTGTGTGGTTGATCTGGGTCATGGTACTGCTATTTACTGTGCAATTTCATTTTGCAATCATAGCAAAGCATTATCAAATATGAAACGTTTTTGGGATTTTTTTGATGCTCATTAATTTGAAGTAAAACAGAGTATAAATGTGATCCTGCTGGTTTGTTTAATATAAATGTTGTCAATATAAATACAAATACAGCCTTGTAATAATACAAAATATAAACACTGTAATCAGTCAGAATTTATCAGAAATACAATGTTTTGTGTTTTTAATATAACATAAACAATATAAGTTAAAATACGGGCAGTGGCCTGCCGATGTACGTACTTTACGTTTATATTATATCATATCATATCGTATATCGCCACTTCTAAAAAGCATATTGACTTTTTTAGCCATATCTACCAGCCATAGTTCAGAGGTATGTTTTCACTTGTTTGAAGTATATAAGCAGCTTGTTTTCCGGGTTACAGGCATTTTCACTGGACATTGAAAGCCATACTTATAAAACTAATTTTCATTATTTGTTGGAAATTGATTTAAACCTCTTTTAATAGATATGCTTAATAAAATGCATAGTTAATACATGCCTACTTTAATTTAAATTGGTTGTTGAAGGGAACTTGTTGAACACTGACCGGTATTTTGTTTAAGATTTTTTATTTTATTTTTTTTACCCCTTTTTCTCCCCTTTTTTAGCGCATCCAATTGTTCAATTAGCATCGTGCTTCCTCTCTGTCTATGCCGAACCCTGCCCTGACGGAGGTGATTGAAGCTAACCCGTATCCCCTCCGAAACACGAGCAGCAGCCAGATGCATCTTTGCCACCCACACATTGACGAGTTTGGCGCCACCTAGCGTTGCATGCGGAGAGACACACCCTAAGGGCACCCTCTCCCATCTCTGTGTAAGCGCCTCCAATCAGCCGGCAGAGAACGCAATCGCATTATGACAGAGAGAGACCCACATCCGGTTCTTTGTCCCACCCCCCACATGAGCAACCGGCCAATCGTTGCTCATATAGCCACTCAGCTTCGAACCGGTAAAGCAAGGCTGGATTCGATACCACGCTCTCAGAATCCAGCCCTGGTTGCAGCGCGTTTCTTTTTACCGCTGCGCCACCTGAGCGGCTTTGTTTAAGATTTTTAAGACAATTTGTGAATGTTCACTTAAAGTTGCCTTGAATTTACGAATATTGCGTTACACAATGACCGTAGCCATATGATTGATATTCCTTACACCCGGGGGCTAAATTTGTTTTTCTTTTGCAAGACTAAAAAACCTAATATAGGAAATTGCTTATGAAATCATTACCCAGCCTCCCATTTGTTTTAATTAGCTGGAAGTAAATTTCTATTTTCTTATATATTGACAAGATGTTCAGCAGTCACCAAATTACTTTACCACAGAAAGTAAATGGGGAATGCTGTAAAATAGGACTAAATCTGTGTAATCCTTCTGTCTCTAATAGGGAAAGATGTTTCATCCCAGCAGGGCAGTCATTATGCTGGCAGATATGAAACACTCTCACAAAGAATATGCTTCGTCAAGAGAGAAAAGTAATGAGTAAGAGATTAGTTGTAGCAGTAATGTAACTCATCCTATGGCAGCTCCAAAAGCTGGAGTATGAATAGAATGGTAAAGGCTGTCTCCTTCCCTAGTCTTTGCCTTTTTTTAATTACTGTTTGCTGGCAGTGCCAAGGTCACAGCAGAGGCCTTTGCAAGTGATCTGCTGGCATATGACACTGGCCCTATTTAAATTTGCTCCAGTTCAACCAGTTTACTTAACAGACCAGCAAAGCATACAGCCTGTCTGTTATAACAAGTATGCACGAAACAAATACACACGCTTGCTAAGTGTCTTTTTGCCAGGTTTAGTACCTGACCTGCAGACCTACAGATGCATTCACATGTAAAAGGCACATAAAGCTAGTGATAAAATATTCATTGGATATGTGCTGCATACATTTTAGGCTTTTTCCCAACCTTTTTTGATTTTGGGTTTAAATTTTATTCAATCTGTTTCATTTATCCAATTCAGGGTTGTGGCAGATCAGGTTCCACTAGAAAACACTCTGCGCAAGGCAGAAATACCCTATAGGCATCACATCAACCCTTTCTCTCTCAATTAGACATAGCATAGCAACCATGTCTGTGTAGATGCCTGGCTGGCCAATAGCCAATGCACTAGTGTAATAGACTGTCCTCCACCCAAGCGCTGGAGGACATAGGTATTGTTGTATTTGGTAAAAAACTACCATATCATACTAAAATACTTTTTTGGTCTGCTGGTCTTGGATTTTGTGAAGTTGCTTTGAGACAATGTCCATTGTAAAAAGCACTATACAAATAAATTTGACTTGACTACAATACCAACAGTCCAATATAGTGATCGTAGTGTACTGCTGTGTGAATGCTTTGCTGCTTTACACCCTTGAGTGACTTGCCATAACTGATTAAACAATTTTTATCCACACTGGATATCCTGAAGAAGAATGAAACCTCTTGGTTTGTATTATATAGCTTAAGTTTAGATTAGTTATGCAACATGCCTATAATTCAAATTACAGCAGCAAGTTCATCTTTAAATAGCACGAAATATGCAAAATGAATCCAGCCTAGGCTGAATTACAGCTTAAGTCATCTGGCAGTACACTTAAGCAAACAATACTGCTTAATTCATTGTTCAAATGAGAGCCAAAATGAGCATATTTCAACAGCTCATAAACTCCTTATGTCAAAAAATGCCATTCCAATGTTCTAACCACATTACCTCCAGACATTGAGCTATCACACATTAAATTTTCTTTCCAAAAATATTTATAGCATTTTTGGGAATTAGCATGGCGACTCGGGTACAGTTTGGTCAAAACTTTCATTCTAGATCAACATTGTACCTAAACTACACAAGAGTTGAAGGTGACCTTTTTTATGAGATGGTAATGTGGGAACAATTCATTGAAATGATTTATATATATTTTTTTTCTTTTTCTCCGATTTTTTCCCCCCAATTTTCTCCCCGAGTCTAGTCGTATCCAATTACCCTTATTGCGTTATGCTTCACCTCTACCGATACAACCCTCCACTGCTGACTGAGGAGCTTCGCAATTGACACACACCCCTTCCGACATGTGTGCAGTACTGACTGCATCTTTTCATCTGCACGAGGCAAGTTTATATGCGGATCAGCCTTGTGCACAAAGAGCCACACCCTGATCAGCATTATTCTCCAACTCTGCACAGGCGCCATCAATCAGCCAGCAAAGGTTGTAATTGCACCAGTTATGAGGAACCCTAGTCCGGCTAGTCCCACTCTGTGAACAACAGCCAATCATTGTTTATGTAGCCGCCCAGCCAGATGGCAGAGCTGAGATTTGATACGATGTATTCGAAATCCCAGCTCTGGTGCTGAGCGGGAATGACCCAATTCTGATATGAGCAGGGTTGTCGGTGTGACTTAAGGACCTTTCGTGTTGATGTTGAAAGCAGAATTAAACTGAAGTAACTGGTGATGTGTCTGTGCACTTTCTCAGGATTTATTAGTTTTCATATGATTAATGCTGCCTTTGTCAATGTTCATGGCAATTGGCAAGAAGGGCCTGGGTTCGATCCCCAGGTGGGGCGGTCCGGGTCCTTTCTGTGTGGAGTTTGCATGTTCTCCCCGTGTCCTCGAGGGTTTCCTCTGGGAGCTCCGGTTTCCTCCCACAGTCCAAAAACATGCAAATGAGGTGAATTGCAGATAAAAAAAATTGTCCAAGACTGTGTTTGATATAACCTTGTGAACTGATGAACCTTGAGTAATGAGTAACTACCGTTCCTGTCATGATTGTAACCAAAGTGTAAAACCTGACGTTAAAATCCTAATAAACAAACAAACAATCATGGCAATTGTTGTAAAATAGTAACATTTAGTAGCATTAACAGTTCAGCTTCCAAGTAGTAGGTCACACTACCATTAAACTTTAAAAAACTCTTATAAATCATTCTTCACCACCTGTCAGTCTGATAGATGAACTTGAATTTGCTGTTGACAGGAGAACACTATTTGCCTAAATACATGGGGCCAAATGAAAAAAGAATAATAGTACTGCAAGGTTTTGTGTAAATGAATTTAGGTGACAGTACCCTTTGGGATGAATTGACACACTGTTTATAAGCAAAGCCTTATTACCCAGTAAAAGTGCCCAGCTACGGTAATGTTTTTTTGGTTAAAGGAGAAAGATTGTAACCTCTTCCCAAAAAAGTTAATGTATTCTGAGTGTAGGATTAGATGTTTAACAAGCATGTATGGATGAATGATTGATTGTCCACATGCATTTGACCTCATATATTACACATATTAAATGCTGTCCGAAAATCAAATGTTGATTTTAAATGAATGTAACTACCATTTTTACTCAGAAGTCTATATTTACTCACCCATAGTAATTGTATGTAAACTGAATATTTACTAAAATATTATTACATTATTGAGCCACTTTGGCAGCAGCACAGCTGCAGTTCCTTTTTGATACATCTCTACAAGCTTTGCACACATAGTCTTGGGCAGTTTATCCCATTCTTTATGGCAGATTGGCCAGGTAATGTGCTATGTCTGTTTTTCACTAGACATAGTGCTTGCTCGTTCTGCCAAAAGTTCATTTTCTTGTCTCATTAGAGAATTGTTTTCCTCATTTCGCCTTTTATTTTGAGTTATTTACATATCGTCATATCCCTGACCAAAGCACTTCTTGTTTGGATTCATAGGGCCGGACTCACGCTACATAAGGCAGATGCCTCGTGATACTAAACAGGGTCTTTACACGGCATTGGAGACCCCACCCACTTTATAGTCCGGTCTTTTCTCACACAGCAGCCTAGTTTCCAATTTTGTCTTCTGCAAGCATTGTCAACTGTGCCTGCTAGAGGGTGCCCAGCCGACCAGTAGCAGAGTCAAGTTTCAAATTCAGGTGTGCTAGCAGAATATCCCATTGCACCACCTGGGCACCACTGGATACACAATGGTGCCATATGACCAACTCTATGGAAGTTCATGGTAATGCTAGGCATATTTCAATTCTAAATTAGGGCGGCCTGGTGGGTAGCACTGTCGCCTAACAGCAAGAAGGTTCTGGGTTTGATCCGCAGGTGGGGCAGTCCGGGTCCTTTCTGTGTGGAGTTTGCATGTTCTCCCCGTGTCTGTGTTGGTTTCCGCTGAGAACTCCAATTTCCTCCCACAGTCCAAAGACATGCAAATTAGGTGAATTGGAGATACTAAATTGTCCATGACTGTGTTTGACATTGAGCTTGTGGCAATGAAGTCCTTGAAACGCACAAAGTCTTAGGTATGGTTTTGTATCCTTGCTGTGATCTATGCCTTGTCACAATTTGATATCACAGATCCATAGACAGTTCCTTGGACTTCATGACCTGTTTTTTGTCCTGACAATGCAATATAAACTATGGGCCCTAAAGTCCCAGGTGTGTGTCTTTCTATGCCCAATCAATTCAGGTTGCAGCAGGGTGGATTCCAATATGTGACAATGGGGCACATCTCAAGGATAGATAAAGAAAACAGCATGCAGCTGACCCTTATTTGGAGCGATTGATTGATTAGTTGTTTTGTGCAGTCAACTTTAATTAAGCTGGTACTACTAAATGCCCTAATCTTTTTAAGTATGTTTAAATTAATTTAGTTGGTGCTTCTCTAGATCAGTGTGAAATTGAGAGCCATTCCCCCTAATCAACAACACCTCTCTTTATATCTATATATTTTAGTGTGCAGTATTTTTTTATAAAACCATGAGCAGCAATGGGCATTGCTTTATACTGATAAGTCTTTGTTAAACGTTCAGACCTGAACAGATAATTCACTATGAGACATATTTGGTTTGGCAATGCAGTTGTTCTTGCAGGCATGTGTGACATTCAGTGGTCTAGATAAGATAATTGTAGAAAGAAATATACAGTGGTACCTTGAAACTCAACGTCAATTGGTTCTGGGAGTTTTTAGGTATTTTTTCCCATAAGGATTTATGGAAAACCTGTTAATGCATCCCATTGTCCTGTGGAACTGCATATATAGGCTAATAATGGGGTTGTTTTTGACACTTATACACTGAAACTAACAGAAGTATAATATAAAAACACTGAAATACAAGTTAAAAATGAATAAAAAATACAATAAAACCTGCTCTTTACCTTTACTTCTTTATTGTTTTCTTATGCTTCTTAATTAGTAGATAGAACCTATGAGCAGTAATAATTACGAGAGGTTTGGTGTTTCTATGTCGTTCTTTTAATACATTAAGTTACATTAAGCTTTTTTTTTTAACAATAAACTTTTTAGACTCTCTCGGAAAAGCTGATTCTTACAATTTCTCAGCACTACGAGCTGTAACACAAGTTTAAAAGTGGGACATTGAGGAAAATCCAGCTAAACACAGATACATGTGGAGCTTTCAGAGTAAATTTGATGGTAATTCCACACAAATGCAGATTTGTCTCATATTCGCACTTTTATGTTGTTTTATCGCATCGCTCAAGCCGAGTGCTAAACAAAGCAGCAGTCGCACACACGTTGAGTTTAAGGGAAACGTTGAGTTTAAGGGTACAAATTTCTCAATTAAAGGCATTGAGTTTCAAAAATTTTGAGTCTAGGGGACGTTGAGTTACAAGGTACTACTGTATAATAATTAAAATATATTGTTACATGATTAACCAACTGTTTTATACTACACTCACCAAGTCAACATTTCAACAAATGTCACTCTGCCTGTCCTCTCCTTCCTAATCATAATTTTACAAATGCAGGATTTTGACACTTAGAATTAAACGCTGGTGAACTTGCTTTTCTTTTGTTTGAATATAACAGTCTGGGACCACTTGTGTAAGTTGAACTCTGTACTTGCCCAAACTACTGCAATGTGTGTGATTTAATACAGTTTCAAAAACGCTTCTGAGAACCAATGTAAACTGTACTGCGCTTCGACTATGGCAAGAAAGCCATTCTACCCTAATTGTAAAAGCACATGTAATAGGTGGTCTTAGTTCACCTTAAAGTGAACTCTTGTTTTACACATTTTGCACATTTTCAAGCTGACCTTTATCCTTCTTGTAGGAAATGGGTTCCTGCTTCCAAGATATCCTCAAATGTGGTTTAATTGCATTAAACAGTGCAACCCTTATTTAATCTACATTGCAGAAAGTAAACCAAATATAATAATAATAATGTGTTATTGATGGTACCTATTTACGGTTTAATTGTTTGTATGATTAATGATTAATGAATGATTTCAATGTACAAGTCCATGTCCAGTGAGCTTTAGCCCAGAAAATGTTATCTTTATTTGTAATTGTTGTTCACAAAGATTTCTCCTTAAATTCCCTGCAATCATTAATTAAAAATGTTGAAAGTTTATAATGGGAGTACAGAAATCAAGTTGTACAAAAGTCATTTAAAAATAAATACATTAGCCTCTCAGGTGGTGCAGCGGTAAAAACACACGCTAGCACACCAGAGCTGGGATCTCGAATACATTGTATCGAGTCTCAGCTCTGCCTGCCGGCTGGGCTGAGCGGCCACATGAACAACGATTGGCCTGTTGTTTATATAGAGGTGGGGTATTTAGCCTGATAGAGACTCTCTCATGACTGATGCAACTGCGACCTCTGCTGGCTGATTGATGGCGCCTGCACAGAGACAGGGAGAAAGTGCGGATCAGCTTGTGTCTCTCCATACGCAGAGCTGGTCCGCGGCTGATCTCATCTGGTGTAGGTGACAAAATGCATAAGGCTGCTGCCCACGTGTCGGAGGGGGTGGGGGTTTAGTGGAGAGGAAGCACGACGCAATCAGACAATTGGACGCGCTAAAAAGTAGGGAGAAAATGCATAAACAATATATATACAGTGTATCACAAAAGTGAGTACACCCCTCACATTTCTGCAAATATTTTATTATATCTTTTCATGGGACAACACTATAGAAATAAAACTTGGATATAACTTAGAGTAGTCAGTGTACAACTTGTATAGCAGTGTAGATTTACTGTCTTCTGAAAATAACTCAACACACAGCCATTAATGTCTAAATGGCTGGCAACATAAGTGAGTACACCCCACAGTGAACATGTCCAAATTGTGCCCAAAGTGTCAATATTTTGTGTGACCACCATTATTATCCAGCACTGCCTTAACCCTCCTGGGCATGGAATTCACCAGAGCTGCACAGGTTGCTACTGGAATCCTCTTCCACTCCTCCATGATGACATCACGGAGCTGGTGGATGTTAGACACCTTGAACTCCTCCACCTTCCACTTGAGGATGCGCCACAGGTGCTCAATTGGGTTTAGTCCATCACCTTTACCTTCAGCTTCCTCAGCAAGGCAGTTGTCATCTTGGAGGTTGTGTTTGGGGTCGTTATCCTGTTGGAAAACTGCCATGAGGCCCAGTTTTCGAAGGGAGGGGATCATGCTCTGTTTCAGAATGTCACAGTACATGTTGGAATTCATGTTTCCCTCAATGAACTGCAGCTCCCCAGTGCCGGCAACACTCATGCAGCCCAAGACCATGATGCTACCACCACCATGCTTGACTGTAGGCAAGATACAGTTGTCTTGGTACTTCTCACCAGGGCGCCGCCACACATGCTGGACACCATCTGAGCCAAACAAGTTTATCTTGGTCTCGTCAGACCACAGGGCATTCCAGTAATCCATGTTCTTGGACTGCTTGTCTTCAGCAAACTGTTTGCGGGCTTTCTTGTGCGTCAGCTTCCTTCTGGGATGACGACCATGCAGACCGAGTTGATGCAGTGTGCGGCGTATGGTCTGAGCACTGACAGGCTGACCTCCCACGTCTTCAACCTCTGCAGCAATGCTGGCAGCACTCATGTGTCTATTTTTTAAAGCCAACCTCTGGATATGACGCCGAACACGTGGACTCAACTTCTTTGGTCGACCCTGGCGAAGCCTGTTCCGAGTGGAACCTGTCCTGGAAAACCGCTGTATGACCTTGGCCACCATGCTGTAGCTCAGTTTCAGGGTGTTAGCAATCTTCTTATAGCCTAGGCCATCTTTGTGGAGAGCAACAATTCTATTTCTCACATCCTCAGAGAGTTCTTTGCCATGAGGTGCCATGTTGAATATCCAGTGGCCAGTATGAGAGAATTGTACCCAAAACACCAAATTTAACAGCCCTGCTCCCCATTTACACCTGGGACCTTGACACATGACACCAGGGAGGGACAACGACACATTTGGGCACAATTTGGACATGTTCACTGTGGGGTGTACTCACTTATGTTGCAGCTATTTAGACATTAATGGCTGTGTGTTGAGTTATTTTCAGAAGACAGTAAATCTACACTGCTATACAAGCTGTACACTGACTACTCTAAGTTATATCCAAGTTTCATGTCTATAGTGTTGTCCCATGAAAAGATATAATGAAATATTTGCAGAAATGTGAGGGGTGTACTCACTTTTGTGATACACTGTATATATATATATATATATATATATTATATATATATATATATATATATATATATATATATATATATATACTATATAATAAATACATTAATTAATGCTTTCTGCTCCTCTCCCCCTAACTATTTTAGAATTGGGTTTGTTCATTTATACCAACTTCATTCATTCACATTATGAACTTATCCCACTTAGAATCTTAGACATACTCATGGCCCAACTGGAATCTGACATGCCATATTCTGCTCTAAAGTTTTATAGTTCTGCAACTTGTACGTAGACATATTTAAATAGTTTCAAATTAAACATTTCTATCTTACTGGCATTAGACGGTACATAAGGGAGATTGAAATAAGATAAAAAACTGAATTGAGGTAGAGGAGGAAAAGGCAGAGATACAGCTGCATCTCCTTCCTGCTCACTTTCCTCTCATCCTGGCATGGGGCTGCACAGTATGTGTCCAGATGGAAGCTTTATTTTTGTTTTTGTGTGTTTACTTATTCATACTTCAAGCTCTTCAGGGTAGCTTTTTTCCTCTGCCATGACTGCAAATAGCACACTGGCTAAAGCACTTTGATCTGCTTCTAGTCAAATGCCTTGGCTGATGTAAGAAGCAAAGTAAACTAAAACATGGTAGTTTGCAGCTCTGAATCACTTCTATAAAATCAGGCATCGTAATGTTTACATTAGCCTGTTGGTTAATCTGGAATAACTCTATGCTGACATGTTTTGAAGGTCAGCCCTCCTGGTGCCTCTTGCTTTCTGATGTAAGATAGGCTGTAAGAGCATTTGTAATTAAATTACACTCAGACATAAGCAGGTTTTATGTCAACCTATCCCAGCAAAACGTCTTTCTAGTGACACATTCATCTTTTTTATTTTTGCTTAGGCCCCAGCATGCTCCCACACTTCTGGACTCACTGCTGGAATTATTTTCTTCTTTCACATTCACTGCTTATAGGAGTACGTGCAGGTCAAGGTGTCAGCTTGAAAGTAGGGCTTTTATGGGAGACAACAGCTCATAACAGTTGATGTTGACCTTGCTGCAGTCTTGCCTTCTTTGCTGTTAATGCACCACCAGTGATTGCCCTGACAGAGATTTAAGACAGACAGGCCTGAAGATGTCTCCACTGCAAGGAATTAACATAACCAGCAAAGAATAAAGCATGTATCTCTTGCACTGTGTACAGATTATGCACAAGATTAATTGCAAAGGTTACTTTCCACTGGTCAACAACTGGGGTAAAATGTGGTATTTGCAAGTGAGACATGAGACAATAATACAACCTGAGCTGTTTTGTTATTTTGTATTATTAGTTGTTTTGTTATTAGTTGTTTACATGTTGTAAAGTGAGTTTTAATGAAATATCTTTAAACCTCTACAAAACCAATAAGAGATAAAGGTCTGCAGGAAATATACACCGATCAGCCATAACATTAAAACCACCTCCTTGTCTTACACTCACTGTCCATTTTACCATATAGAAGTACTTTGTAGTTCTACAATTACTGACTGTAGTCCATCTGTTTCTCTACATACTTTTTTTAGCCTGCTTTCACCCTGTTCTTCAATGGTCAGGATCCCCACAGGACCGCCACAGAGCAGGTATTTAGGTGGTGGATGATTCTCAGCACTGCAGTGACACTGACATGGTGGTGGTGTGTTAGTGTGTGTTGTGCTGGTATGAGTGGATCAGACACAGCAGCACTGCTGGAGTTTTTAAATACTGTGTCCACTGACTGTCTACTCTTTTAGACACTCCTACCTAGTTGGTCCACCTTGTAGATATAAAGTCAGAGATTGCTCATCTATTGCTGCTGTTTAAGTTGGTCATCTTCTAGACCTTCATCAGTGGTCACATCAGTAGGCTGGATATTTTTGGTCGGTGGACTATGCTCAGTCCAGCAGTGACAGTGAGGTGTGTAAAAACTCCATCAGCATTGCTGTGTTTTATCCACTCATACCAGTACAACTCACACTTACACACCACCACCATGTCAGTGTCACTGCAGTGCTGAGAATGATCCACCACCTAAATAATACCTACACTGTGGACAGTGATTGTAGAAACAAGAAGGTGATTTTAATGTTATGGCTGATCAGTGTATTTGCTTGATTGCACCACTAACTAAAAATCCAAAGTACCCTTTCAGCTGCACACAAACGTTAAATCACAGAACAATGACAAGTGGTGGAACAGTGTAAAGCACACCCCTGAACTTTGGTGTAATAAATAATGCTTTATTATCAGGCAAACTGACAGACAATTTTCTGTTCAGAAATCAAAGCTGGTAACCTCATATTTGGCTAGCAGGCTGCCTGTAAAGAGGACTATAATGAAGACTTACTCTTAATTTATCATAAAAATGCCCCTGTGGACAAAGAAGCCTGCATAAAAATGTTGTGCTAAGTTTGTAAAGAAATCTTGCACAAAGTTCTGGCTTGTTAGACTCATCTGGTATAAACTGCAGTGTCAACTGTAAGCAAGTCTAGCTTAACATTATAGCAGAAAATCAGAGTTTCAGATGAGTTTTTTGTTGCGGATTATGTTTATGTTCTATTTTGATGATAATAGTCAGTCATTTCAATATTTAGTTCATGATTTATTTGGATACTGATATTCTCTATAATGAGCTTGAGTAGGAAAATAAAGCCCTGTGCGTTCTAGCACAAAAGCAGTGTTTTCTTCTCAATCAATCCTTTTTGTTTTTGTGGGCCGCTTTTTAATGAGGTAATAGATTGTAATTGATTTTATCAACAGACCATGTTGAGCCTTCTGAATAATTACAGCATGGATATGGTTGTTTAAAAAGGATGCATGATTTGGCTTTTAAATTATGTTATAGTTGCCTTCTAGATAAAGGATTTTGGTGGATTGGTTGGCAGTATTTATGTTGTCTCTGCTTTAGAATGCAGTTATTGTTTGTTAAGAACTCTTAATTTGTGTTTTGTTAATGTAATTATATAACCAGTTGTGTACTGCTGTTTAAAAAGTGAGTTTACTGCAGCACTCTCTAGAAAGCAAATGATTGAATTTTTATCCACATTATTGAAATCTGTCAAAAAGCGCTTTGTTGTCAATATGTTTGTGGGTGAAGTTTATTACTGGAAACTCAAAATGTAAACCACATACTGCATATTAAGTAGCAGGACTTTGTTGGCAAGAATCATTGTTTTGAACTAAACGCTGGCAGCTACAGAAAGCCAGTGAAGAGAACGCAGCAGTGAGGTGATGTGGCAGTGTTTGGACTGGTTAAAAATCAGGTGGGCAGCTGTGTTTTGAGTCAGTTGCAGGGGTTTAATAGTGGACATGTGAGCACCTGCCAGGAGGGAGTTGCAGTAGTCTAGCCTTGATGACAGGTGATTGGACAAGAATCTGAGTGGCTTACACAGAGAGAAATAGTCAAATCTTTTTAATGTTGTAGAGCATGAACTGGCATAAACAGGACAGCTGGCTATCCAGGACAACACCAAGGTTGCATACATTATCAGATTGGTCAGTTTGATCTAGGAGTTATTAGGAGAAATGACTAGGCCTTGGGTTGGAGCTAATAGTAAGATGTCTGCCAGACTTGCTGAGATGTGGGCTGTGTTTTTTGTGTCTGAAGGAGGGAACGAAGGAATGAGTCTCATCTGCATAGTGGTAAGAGAAGCCATGCAAACATGTGACCTTACCAAAAGAGCCAGTGTATACTCATATTATCCAATCATTTAAGTATACTACTCATTTTAGTGGCGTGACATTACCTTACTCTTGATCCTTAAACAACAGTCTTTATCATGCAGACTAAGATAAGGACATGCTGTTCTGACACATTTAAGTGGTGCAGTTCTTGTTCCCATTAACAACCTGAGCTGAGATTTGTGAAAGTCTAAAGGAGTTCATTGGCATGCCCAACCTTGCCAACCCTCTTCTCATAATCCTGTTGATTTGGTTTAGTTGCTGAAAAGTCAGTGTGTGTGCAGCACTCAATCACGTATACAGTAGCAGAGAGGCATTCTAAAGCCCCTAAGCTGGTGATGAGGATGTGAGAAGAGAGGAGAATATGAGATGAGTGTGTATACGCATATGTTGTCCAAATAATTAAATGTCAGGCATCCTGCTTCATTAAGTGTCTTGCCAGAAGTTTTCTCACACTCCTTGTGACCTCGCCCTGACTTTACCATGCATATACGCTCTTTGGCATACTCTTAGTTTTATAGACATTTGCAAACCAAGCTGCATACATTCGAAGCCTTTCCATTTTTCCCGTACATGTTCAATTGTTTGCTGATCTTATTCTGCTAAAAACTATTTGGGTTTAAGCAATTACATTTACTCTGTCATACAGCTGTTTAAATGATTCCTCGAATTGGATTTGTTTTAGGATATTGTCCATATCAACACTCTCAGTTACATTCTCAACTCACTCTCATCTTGCCCTCTGTACAAAATGTTTCCACTAGTTTGTCTATTAACCAAATGATACAATTTGGCTTCTGATAGACTAAACACACCCATGTTTAATAAGTGATTAAAGCAGAAAAAAACTGGCTAAAGGTTTTAATAAGCAGCACACCATGTTGTAAGTTAATTCTTTAAGACAAGTTATTAAAATATTTCAATCAAAAAAGGATCACAAATGACTGAAATCCCAGCTTAACACAAAAGAGCCATTGTCTTTAAATAAATAAAGCTTGTTTTTTATATATATATTACAATAATACTATTTATTACAACCCCAAATCAGAAAAAGTTGGGTCAGTATGGAAAATGAAAATAAAATAAAAATGCAGTGTTCCTTACATTTACTTTTTGAACTCAAGATATTTCATGTTTTGTCTGCTTAACTTCATTTAATTTGTTAATATCCCTCTATTCCTGCATTTCAGGCCTGCAACACATTCCAAAAAAAGTTGGGACGGGGGCAATTTAGAGCTAGTAATGAGGTGAAAAAACTAAATAATGACGTGATTCCAAACAGTTGATGTCAACAGGTGATTGTAATCATGGTTTGGTACAAAAGCAGCATCCAGGAAAGGTTGAGTCTTTAATAAGTAAAGATGGCCAGAGGATCTCCAGTTTGTCAACAAATGTGTGAGAAAATGATTGAAATGTTTAAAAACAATGTACCTCAAAGAAAGATCGGAAGGGATTTACATATTTCTCCCTTTACAGTGCATAATATCATTAAACCATTTAAGGACTCGGGAGGAATTCAGTGTGTAAAGGCCAAGGGCGCATGCTTAAGCTGAACGTCTGTGATCTTCGATCCCTCAGACGGCACTGCATCAAGAACCGCCACTCAACAATAGCTGATATAACCACATGGGCAAGCGATTACTTTGCCATACTTTTGTCAAGCACTACAATACGGAGTTACATGCACAAATGCCACTTAAAACTTTACTGTGCAAAAAAAAGCTGTATGTTAACCATGTCCAGAAGAGGTGTCAACTTCTCTGGGCTCAGAGGCATCTTGGATGGACCATCACACAGTGGAAACATGTATTGTGGTCAGATGAATCAAAATTCCAGGTCTTTTTTGGAAAAAATGGACACTGTGTGCTCCGGACCAAGATGAAAAGGACCATCCAGACTGTTATCAGCAACGAGTCCAAAAGCCAGGGTCTGTCATGGTATGGGGCTGTGTCTTTGGCCTTGGCAAAGATAGTTAACACTTCTGTAATGGCAAGATTAATACAGAAAAGTACACTGAGATCTTAAAAAAGTACATTGATATGCTGCCTACAAGGCGTCATCTTTTCCAGGGACGTCCATGCATTTTTTAAGAAGACAATGCAAAACCACATGCTGCACACATTACAAAGGCATGGCTGTGGAAGAAGAGGGTACAGGTACTGGACTACAGTCCTGACCTGTCCCCAATAGAGAATGTGTGGAAAATTTTAAAACAAAAAATGCGACAATGAAGACCCCGTACTGTTGCACATCTTAAGACGTGTTTGCAGGAAGAATGAGACAAAATAAAAGCTGAAACACTAAATCACTTGGTATCCTCGGTGCTAAAATGTCTTTTAAATGTGGTGAAAAGGAATGGCAATGTTACAAAGTGGTAAATGCTTTACTGTCCCAACTTTATTTAGAATGTGTTGCAGGTCTGAAATGCAGGAATGGATGTTTATTAATAAATGAAGTTGAGCAGACAAAACATGAAATATCTCAGGTTCATCCTGTCTGCAATCAAATAAATGTCAAAGTAAATGTAAGAAACTCTGTGTGTTTTTTATTATTATTATTATTATTTGCATTTTCCATGCTGTCCCAACTTTTTCTGGTTTGGGGTTGTAAATATTACAATAATAGTAATTATTATTTCTGGAATCAATATTTAAAATTTGAAATATGCAGTGTATATATCTTTATTATACAACTCTTTTAACTTTTGCTGCATAATATAGGGCTGTTAACCATGTGCATGTAAACAGACTTTTTTTCTTCTGATCAAATGCAAACTGGAAACTGGATTTTTTTACTGAAACTGCTACAGCATAGTGAGAACTGTGTGCTTTTTGTGCAATTTGTGAAAACAGTTTGGGAAAAAAACTTTTTTTTTCTGTTTCATAATGACTATGACCCAGCACAGAATGTAAAGTCCATAAAAATGGTTTGACAGTTTGATGGGGAGCAAGTTGACTAGCCTGCAGAGAGCCTGACATTAACTAATTTAATATCTTTGGAATTATCCTCCAATCTCTTACCTCTTAGAAGGGTTTAATTTCATTTATTCTTTTTTTCTGAAACATATTGCACATTTTACTTATAATAAAATACCATTGTGTGTTTGTGTGTGTGTACAACGTTACAAATATATATATATATATATATATATATTTATATATTTGTGTTATTTATTTATATATATATGTACAGTTCATTACCCTGGCCATCAAATGTCACTTTGTCATCCTGAAAAGAGTGGTCTTTTCAAACGTTGGGAACGTTTCCCAATTTAGTAATTTTACTTCTTCATATCTAGACATTTTGTTATGATCCGAGTCTACCAGGGCTCTAAAGTCTTGCTCATTACAGATGATGAATTGGGCTACAGTTAAGCGAAAAGTAGGACAAATTGATCAAAGTGTCAGGTGCCCCCTGTGATGCCTGGGTCTCCATGAAGGAGGAAATGTAGAAGAAGCTGTCAGGAAGTGTCCAGACTTATATTGCCTTTAATAAATGTTTATCTGTGTGGAATGACCTGGTTGGTGAGAACATGTTTTAGGAACAGTAAAAAAAATTAAGCAGGTGTGACTTTTGAGGCTGACTCCAACTGCACAGTAGTTGATGAACTTGGCAGGCACCACAAGTTAACAGACATGCCCTGGTTTAAACCAAGCTAATAGATCAGTGTTCAGGATAAACGTCTAGAAGACATTGCTTTGACTTTTAGAAATTTTTTGCTTAATTTTGGGTTAACCAAAAAAGCAAATAATAATAATAAACTGCAGTATTTGGTCAGCTTAATTCAATTTTCCAATAAACATCCATTCCTGCATATCAGGCCTGCAACACATTCCAAAAACAGTTGGGATATGGGCAACTAAATAATGATGATTTTAAACAGGTGATGTCAACAGGTGATCAGAATCATGATTTGGCACTAAAGCGGTATCCACGAGTCTTTGAGGAGCAAAGATAGGCAGATGATCTAGAGTTTAGCAAACAATGTTCCTCAAAAAAGTATTTCTCCCTCCACAATGCATAAAGTCATTAAACAATTCAAGGAATCTGGAGGAATTTTAGTGTGTAAAGGGGAAGGCACTGGATCAAGAACCGTCAGTCGTTGATAGCTAATACACAGTCGAGTCACAGTATTATGACAACTTCATACTTTTGGTGGCGGCAGTGCATAGCTTATGAAGGAAGTTATGATTTGTGACCTGTCTTGGTAGGTATATAAGGTGTGCGATAGGCTTTCTGCACATATGTCCTTCGTTGCTGTCATGGGTAAAAGTACCATGGGTAAAATTGTCTTCCCTGGGGCGGATGGGATCTTCAGCAAGACAATGCGACATGTCACACAGCTAGAAATGTCGGACATTGACTGGAAGAGCATGACCAAGACTTCCACGTACTACCCTGGCCCCCTAATTCCCCAGACTTTAACTCAACTGGGCATCTGTGGGACCACCACGATCGTCATGTTCGCTATATGGATCCTCCCCCATGCACCCTCCAGAAGCTGTGGGATGCACGGCAGTCAGCATGGCTCCAGGTACCTGGGACAACCTACCAGGACCTTAGTGAGTCACTAAGTCATGCTATGAAAGCATGACTGGTAAGGCAGAGGGAGATGATGCTGGCAAGGGACAGAAAGAAACCACAGATGTAATGAACCGGGCTTACCTTTAAGGGGTAATTGTACACTCCCTCAAAGTGACCAACCTGCAGTAAAGCACGGGTGATTGTGGGGTGTCACATACCCACAGCTCTGAGGAAGATTACATCACCTAAAGACGCTTGATGTGCTAGCTGGAGGGTTGCAGCGTCCCTCCCAGATGCATACATTAGAAACAGGGATGTTTAACCGCAGCAGTCAGTAGGGCACGTACAAGTGCACAGTGTCCTGCCCAGTGTTATGCCTGCATTGGACCAACACACTTTCCATGCCACAAGCTTCCATCACCACCTGGTAAACATAGCCACTCCTCAAAATACGAAAGTACAACAGTAGCAGTAACTGGGCACCATATTGCAATTTGAGTTTGTGGAAACAGCTGCTGGATGGAATGGGACAACCACAGCTGTGCAGCTGGCTGTCATGCTAGAGGGCGAGGTGTTACAAGCTCTCACAGATCTTCTACCCGACCGATGCGTAACATATAAGCATCAATGTTTTGGTAAGTGCCAGTGGATCCCAGACCTCAGATACTAACTTCATCAACGTCAGCATCTCTGAGGCAAGAAACTTGTCCGACTTGCCGCAGAAAGACGCAATAGACATGGACAAAGAAATTCTTAGCCACCGCCAGAGTAGGGCTAAGTAGGGTCCCAAAAGCTACAGCAGCAGCTACGCTTCTCCTGTAATGGATGGCAGCTACGATCTAAAGCCAATAGGTGTGGTCCCAACACATGAAAGAGACAACAGCTATAAGAAAGCAGTTCAAGACCAGCCAACCATGCTACCTGTCACCACTGCAAACAATATGGGCGCTATTAGGCCCAAAGCTCACACCGACACTGCTCAATCATGACCTAGACTCTGCAAGAAATGGACGCCTGGCCACCCAAAACAGCTGACCATTTCATGCTCAGGTGATGGCATGCCGGTTACAGCACTGTTCGCACCGGATCAACTATCAGCCTCATTAATCCTGGCATTATTCCATTCCACCATCACTGGTAACCATCCATTGAGCGTGTAGTAACCGGACAAGCTTTAAAAGTAAAAGGAGAACAGCAGCTACTGCTAAAACTTGGCAGTCAACAGATCAAGCATGACTTCAAGATCACGGACATTGGAGACAAGTGCATCCTGGGTTTCGACATCATAAAAGCCACCATTATTCCTGCTGTGCCGGCACTGTAGTTGGAGAGTGGGAAACGCATCGGGGTGAGAAATTGGTGTGGCGAAAAAATAGAAAAGCAAAAATAAAAGAGCTAAATTGCCAGACAGAGATGGCTGATGGTGGCCCAAATTCATAATGATTCACTCTCTCTCCCATGCTCCAGTGCAGCAGCCTGGGCCTGAGTGATGAAGAAAACCATCAGCTGTCAGCCCTCATTCACCGCTACCATCACGTATTCGCCATTAACGACAGCTACTGCCGCCACACCAACATCTGCTGACACTAGATCCACATCGGCATTGCTGCTCTCTTTTACCAAAGGCCCTGCCAACTGCCTTATATGCTACGACAAACAGCTGATCAGATGGTGTTGTAAATGGCAGAAGCTGAAGTGATTCGGTCCTCAGGGAGCTCATGGACCTCATTGGTGGTGTTAGCCAAAAAAAAGGACTCATCATGGAGGTCCTGTGTGGATTATTGCTGTTTAAATCAGTAGTGGAGAAAGTGGTAACCTACTTCAGCATAGTGCTAAGCCAGCAGAAACACAACTACTTTGTTGCATGCTGGGAACTGCTGGCAGTGGTGGATGTGACCAAGCACTTTAGGCACTACCTTTATGGTCATAAATTTACTCTCTGCACGGACCACTCTTTGCTTCGCTGGCTACCAAGTTTTAAATCGCCGGAGGACCAGCTAACAAGATGGCTGAAAGCACTGCCGCCATCCAGTTTGATATGGTCTATCAGGCAGCACCAAAACACACGAATGCTGACAGTTTGTCCTGGCAGACTGCAGGCAGCAAGTGTGCAGCCAGCAAATAGAAGCAGCAGCAGAGGCGGCTTGTGCAATGAACATAATAGTTGATGGCTGAGATCTAATACTAGTGGTAGAGCAACAGGCAGTCCTTGATCTTGCTAGTGGGATGAGCTGGACAGAGAAAGGCCAGCACCCACAGCAAATCTATAAAAAGGCTGGTGGAGATGTGGTTAATGCTTTTCTTGCTTGATGGACTGTTGTACAGGAGGTGAAGCATGCTGGCCAGAACTCAACACCACTTGCAGCTGGTTGTTTTGGAGGTGGGTACGGAGGCCCTGCAGGCCCCGGGCACCTTGGCATAAGTAAGACGTGGCGTCTGGCAGACCGGTTCTTTTGGATTGGCAGCTGTTCAGACATGGAGTGGTTCTATCGTAGGTACAATGTCTGCACAGCTAGATTAGATAGGTCAGTTATGGGCACCCTTTCAGTGGCTGCAGGCCAGCTCCCTAATGGATCATGTGACAATTGACATTCTAGGCCCGATTGACCAAGGAAACCCGACCATTTTCTGACCAGGGGATCCAATGTGTCTTGGTTGCCATGAATTACTTCACCTACTGACCTGAAGCGTACACCGTATTGAACCAAGAGACCACAAGAGTCATTGACTGGTTGTTGTATGGCATATTCTCCAGGTTTGGAATATCAACAGAGCTGCACTGCGAGCAGGGGCACTGATGAGTCAGCTCTGCACGTGAACAAAACAATGTGTTGGTGGAATCACACATTCACTACACAGCTGGCAGTCTTGGTTGCTAGTGTGATTGCAATTGTTCCCTCGGTCTAAGAAACTACCAACTGCACACCAGCCTCAGCTAGCTTGTGATTGAACTTCAGAGATTGAACGTCAGCAACAAATCGACAGGGATCATCACATCGCCAGGCAGTGAGCCATGATAGCAGGGCATTTATTTAAATACACTAATCAGGCATAACATTATGACCACCTTCCTGGTGTTCCAGAGGTAAGCCACCTTCTTCCATTGCTTCGTGGTCCAGGTCCGATGCTCACGTGTCCATTGTTGGTGCTTTCAGCGGTGGACAGGGGTCAGCATGGGCACCCTGACTGGTCTGCGGCTATGCAGCCCCATACGCAACAAACTGTGATGCACTGTGTATTCTGACACCTTTCTATCAGAACCAGCATTAACTTCTTCAGCAATTTGAGCTACAGTAGCTCGTCTGTTGGATCGGCCAACAAGGGCCAGCCTTAGCTTCCCACGTGCATCAATGCGCCCATGACCCTGTCGCTGGTTTACCACTGTTCCTTTCTTGGAACAGTCTTGGCTAGATGACTGGTCAGAGCATCTCCAACTCAAACTACAGCTCTTGTGGGGTGTTCCCAGTCTGCAGTGGTGATAGATACTGACCACTGCAGACCGGGAACACCCCACAAGAGCTGTTGTTTGAGTTGGAGAAGCTCTGACCCAGTCGTCTAGCCATCACAATTTGGCCCTTGTCAAATTTGCTCAAATCCTTACACTTGTCCATTTTTCCTGCTTCTAACACATCAACTCTGAGGATAAAATGTTTACTTGCTGCCTAATATGTCCCACCCACTAACAGGTGCCGTGATGAAGAGATAATCAGTGTTATTCACTTCAACTGTCAGTGGTCATAATGTTATGCCTAGTCGGTGTATATATTAAAAAAAAAATACATTGAACAGTGTCCAGTAGTAACATTTTATAGTATTTATAATCCAGAGAGGAGGATAAAGTCATACTTATTCTTTTCTGCCCTGAGGTTTATATATTTTCATTGGCCTAATCCTGGACCTTATTGCCTTTTTGATAGTGAGCCCTCTACCCCTGCAGCTGCAGTCACACTCAGCAGTTTGGTAGCTGGTTTTTTAAGGCACATCCCACTGTCATCAACAGAACAATGATAAAAAGCCTTGATATTGACTGGCTCCACACTAAATCTTGGTAAAGGGCATTTAGCTCCTCTGCACAAGCAGCAGAATGAAAATCTGTCAGTGGCCATCAGCAAATGCTTTCATCCTTTGGCTCCTCTCCATGTGTTAGCAGGCGCTGCTTAGTGCTTTACTTTTTAATATGCGGTATTGCGGTACAGTTTGTTTGTTTATTTATTTTTTGCCTTCTACTTTGTCATTTAAATGGCAGTTTTGTTTCTTGTTTTTTTTTTTCTGAATGTTGAGTACATTATGTAGCCTGTTGAATAGATGGAATTTAGAAATGCTTGCTACTGCAACAATTAGTGTCCTCAGTTTCCAAAATATTTATTAAAAAGTCAGAACTTTTTGGGGTATAATGCAGGCATTTAATTCTAAATGTATTTATATTCACAAAATACAAGTAAGTTGATTAGTTAAAACATTTAATTTTTTATTTTTATTTTACTCTTATCAGTTAAATAAAGATTTACAGTTCAAATCTGGACATTATTAACATAAGGCTTCTTTTTTGAAAAGTAAAGTTTTAAGTGGCATTTGTGCATGTAACTCTGTATTGTAGTGCTTGACAAAGGTTTGCCAAAGTAATCCCTCACCCATGTGGTTATATCAGCTATTGTTGAGTGGCGGTTCTTGATGAAGTGCCGTCTGAGGGATTGAAGATCACAGGCTTTCAGCTTAAGCCTGCGTCCTTGGCCTTTACGCACTGAAATTTCTCCCGATTCCTTAAATCGTTTAATGATATTATGCAATGTAGAGGGAGAAATGTGCAAATCCCTTCCAATCTTTCTTTGAGATACATTGTTTTTAAACATTTCAGTCACTTTCTTTCACATTTGTTGACAAACTAGAGATCCTCTGATCATCTTTGCTCATCAAAGACTCAGCCTTTCCTGGATGCTGCTTTTGTTCCAAACCATGATTACAATCACCTGTTGACATCACCTGTTCGGAATCACATCATTATTTAGTTTTTTCAACTCATTACTAGCCCTAAATTGCCCCTGTCCCCACTTTTTTTGGAATGTGTTGCAGGTATATTAATAAATGAAATTAAGTTGAGCAGACAAAACATGAAATAGCTTGGGTTCAAACTGTCTGCAATCAAATAAAAGTCATGTAAATGTGAGGAACACTGCATTTTTCTTTTATTTGCATTGTCCATACTGTCCCAACATTTTCTGATTTGGGGTTGTATTTTATTGCATTTTACAAAATGTCTCAACTTTTCAGGGAATGGTATTATGATTAGTGTTATTGTTATTATTATTATTATTATTATTATATTTACTAGACTAAAATGTAACTCTCTCTTTCTGTGCCCTTTTTCTCCTACAGAAGGGGATGAGACAGGTGTGATGGACAGCCTGATGGAGGCATTGCAGTCTGGTGCAGCTTTCCGTGACCGTAGGAAAAGAACCCCACGCACTGGTAAAAGTCCAAATTTCATCCAGTATTAATTCTATTTTCTACTACCTACACACCTTCACTTTCCTACTTCCTACACAACTCCAAACAGTCACCCTCAGTAATATAGTATGTTCATCTTATCACTTCTACAAAGTAGTGGTCTCCATTTCTCACTCATCTAGCAGTTTTCTTTTTGCCCTTCTATAGCCTAGCATTCTAGAGCTCTTCATTATGTGTAACAATATGTCTCTGATGCATTTCTTAACAGATTTATTGCTACTTTGCTATTCATACGCCACTGATTACAATAAAAATGGGTTGTAGTTACGGGATCCACAGAGAATGGCTTAACATAATCTTAATGTTAACATATTCCATCATGCCATGATGAATATTCTAGGCACAAGAAAGGTGGGGGAGGAACAGGCCAGCTGGCAGAGGTGCCATGTTGAATTAAAATGCCAAGGACAGGTAGACATGTCTCTATACCCATACTACCTTTGTGCTATGGTTGCGGTGGCCCCAAAACGTCATTCTTTGAGTCATTTGTCCATGCATATTTACTGCTGGCAGGCTCACATGTCATCAAAATCCCCAGAGGTAAGCTGCACAGCACGTGTGTATAGCCTAGGTGAACAAAATGTGCACATATAAAATGTTTCAGTAATGGAAAAATATGACAAAACCTTGACTTATTTATCACCCTAATAATGAATTAGCTTTATAATAATAATTTGTTTTATATTATTATCAGTAATAGTAATAATAATAATCTAGGGCAGATGGAATGTCTTTTTTTTTGTGTGTGTGTGAACAAAGTGCCGTGCATGAAAGGGCCTTCCCCAAACGATTTCCAAAAAAAGTTAGAAGCAAATCACCTTCATACAGTGGTATCTTGAAACTCAGTGTTGGTTGGTTCTGGGACTGGTGTTGAGTTTAAAGGCATTGAGTTTAAGGTATTTTTTCCCATAAGGATGTATGGGAAACCTGTATGGGAACTGCTTATATTTTAGGCTTATGTAAAATAATGGGGTTGTTTTTGACACTTATTCACTGAAAATAACACCAATATAAAAACACTGAAATAAAAAGCTGATTCTTACAATTTCTCAGAACTACCCAAGCTATAACACAAGTTTAGAAGTGAAACAGTGAGGAAAATCCAGCTAAACACAGATACATATGGAGCTTTATTCCACACAAATGCAGTTTCATATCATATTCATACTTTGATGACGTTTTTCCACACCGCTCAAGCCAAGCGCTAAACAAAGTGACTGTTCATTGTTAATTTGAAATGAAATAATTATTAAAAAAAACAAAAAACTGAACACGTTGAGTTTAAGGGAAACGTTTAGTTTAAGGGTACAAATTTCTCGACGAAGGGCGTTGAGTTTCAAAGATTTTGAGTTTAGGGGACGCTGAGTTACAAGGTACCACTGTAATCCATTTCATAAACCTCAGCATTAGTTGCATCACCTCATACTGTTGGCCATATGGTGTACATGTTAATGTTTATTCATTTATTAGGATTTTAATGTTATGTTTTACACTTTGTGTATTTCAATATTTAATGTCAGTCACAGGCAATTTTGTATCTCCAATTCACCTAACTTACTTGTCTTTGGGTTGGAGAAAACCAGAGCTTTGCTTCTTCTATCCTAACAACCTCCTATTCTCTCCATGGACCCCACATGCCAGCACAGAGGTCTAATTAGAGGGTATGAATAAGTGAAGTGTCATGCAAATTCAAACCTGCCTCTCACTCAGGACAACAGTGATGTCCGTTTTGATGCCCCCTGACAGAGCCTGCCAGGCATATGTCACTTGGGAGGGCTGCATACTCGCACTTCTTCTTACATGCTTTTGTCTGGAGTCTCCTTTTCTAGACCTGAGCTGGTCCACATTGTACAAAACATCTAACTGAGCTTCGTGGCTGTGGAGGACAAATGCATTGTGCATTAGTGTTTTAAAGATTATTTTTAATATTGTAGTTTATATTTTAGAAATAGATTTATAAGGTTTTTAATTAGTCATATGTGCAAAGCCTATGTAGAGAAGTTAGTGTCTATAATTTAGGCATAGATAATTGAATTCTTAAAGCACCGAGCTACCGTGCCGCCCCAATAGTCAAGGTAAAAAATAGGCTTTAATACATTAAAAGCCTGTTTTTTGGTTGTTCTGTGTACTGGGAGACAGTTTCTAGCATGTCAAGCTGCAGGGGCAAGTGCTCAGTCTGATTTTACCTGTTTGTGATCAACACTTACACAATAACATTTTAACCAACATTTCACCAAGACAGAGAACAGCAGCATGTGTTTAGGCTGTCTTTGATCAAGTTTTGTTATTTTCTGATTTTATTTTATCATTATATATTTTCCTTATTTGTCCCCTGCAGCTTGACATGCTAGAAACTGTCTCCCAGTACACAGAACAACCAAAAAACAGGCTTTTAATGTATTAAAGCCTATTTTTTACCTTGACTATTGGGGCGGCACGGTGGCTCGGTGGGTAGCTCTGTCGCCTCACAGCAAGAAGGTCCTGGGTTCAATCCCCAGGTGGGGCAGTTCGGGTCCTTTCTGTGTGGAGTTTGCATGTTCTCCACTGGTCTGCATGGGTTTCCTCCAGGTGCGCCAGTTTCCTCCCACAGTCCAAAGACATGCAAGTGAGGTGAAATGGAGATACAAAATTGTCTATGACTGTTTGATATAACCTTGTGAATTGATGAATCTTGTGTAACAAGTAACTCCCTGTCTGTCATGAATGTAACCAAAGAGTGCAAAACATGACGGTAAAATCCAAATAAACAAACAAACAAAAACCTTGACTATTGATTGCAGGCCTCATTGTTAAATTCAGACTTCATGTAGAGCCTCATCAGCAGATTAAATCATCTAGCTGGTAATTTACAGAACACCACAGCAAATGTAGAATTAATCCCAAATTTCCACAACTTTGATATTATGATATACGAGCAGCAATAGCTCAGCAGTTAAGGTACTGGATTATTAACCAAAAGTTTGCCAGTTCAAGCACCACTACTGCCAAGCTGCCACTGCTGGGTCCCTGAGCAAGGCCCTTAACCCTCAAGTGCTTGAATTGTATTTAGACATAATTGTAAGTCGCTTTGGAAAAAAGTGAAAAAAGGCTAGAGTCAGTATGTAATGTGACCTCCCTTGCCACTAAGCACATCTTGAACACTTTTGGGGCGACTGTCTTAAAGTTTTTCGAAAGTAATCTTCTGGTATATAATACCAGGCTTCTTTCATCACTTTTCAGAGTTCTTCTTTTGACTTAGGCTGTCTTTTATTTTGTTTATTTCTCTGTCCAGGTGATCCCATACTGCCTCTATAATATTTAGGTCTGGACTCTGTGGAGGCCAGTCCATGACTGTCAGTGATTTATCAGTTGTCTTCCTCTCCAAATATGATTTCACTGCATTCGTTTGTTGTTTGTTTGTTTCTTTCCTTTTTAGAGTGGCATTGTTGCTAAAAAATATGATGTTATAACTGTCAGATTATGTGATCTTTGGCATTTTGAATGAAATTATGTGATAAAAAGTTGGTCTTATACTTATTATTAAGCTTTCAATGAATTAAACTCATACAGCATGTGTATGTAATGCTCAAACATATCTTGCAACTTTTTGTAATGGATTTTTTTAGAGCAGTCTATCTGACATGAAATAGTGGGACAAATACAAGTGTTAGCAATGACAGAAAGTTGGGTTACTTTCCATTTAGGTTTAGGTTTGGCCTTTTTAAATGAATTTTCTCCCTTTTTCTCTTGATTTTTAGCATGTCCAATTTTACCCAATTGTGTTATGCTTCCTCTCTACTGGTGCTGACCTACTCCCCGATTGAGGGAAGTGAACTGACACACGCACCCTCCGACACGGGAGCAGTAGCATCTTTTCACCTGCACGAGTCGAGTTCATATGTGAAGCAGCCTTGTGCACAGAGAGCAACACCCTGATCAGCATTATTCCACCATGCCATCAATCAGCCAGCAGAGGTCATAATTGCACCAGTTATGAGGTCCCTATCTGGCTCCCTTCCCTGGATGAATAACAGTCAAACGTTGTTAATATAACCGCCCACGCGATACGATGTATTCGAAATCCCAGCTCTGGTGTGCTAGCGTATTTTACCACTGCGCCACCTGAGCGGCCGGCCTTTTTTTAAAGACTGCATACAATTGTCCTATATTTTCTGTTTGTATTCTAATACAGAGACTGAGAATTTGTACATTTACATTTGTACATTTTTGGCATTTAGCAGACGCTTTTTTTATCCAAAGTGACTTACAGTACTGTGACAGTATATTGTCTAAGCAATTGAAGGTTAAGGGCCTTGCTCAAGGGCCCAACAGGGGCAACCTGGCAGTGGTAAGGTTTGAACCAGCAACCTTTTGGTTACTAGTCCAGTACCTTAACCATTAGTCTACAACTGCGTTTTATTAATTAATTATATTAATTAATAAATAAAATTATATATTTTTTAATTATATTAATAATTTAAAAAAATTCATTAGAATTAATTATATATTGTCATTATACCATTGCTAACAAAATAAATATAATGGTTGCCTAAGACTTTTGCACAGTACTGTATGTGCATTTTAAATTATTTTCAGATTTTTAAAGAATTGAGGATATAGTCAACTGTAAAAAAGCCAAAAATTTACAACCTTGCTTGATTGCGTAGTTATTAAAATCCCTAAGCTTTTCTGTTCTGGAGTTTCTCTTTCATCTATCATGACCTTTCCTACTTCTAAAGTGTTCCTGTATCATTCCTCTATTAAAACAAAGATACAGTGATTTAATACCTGTCAGAGTTATGACATATGAGCCCAATCTTCTTGGTGGTTCATTCTTTTAGGCAGAGTGAAAAGTAGGCTCTGTATGTTTAATAAAGATCGATCGACACTGTGGCTTGATGGGTAGCACTGTTACCTCACAGCAAGAAGGTCATGTGTTCAGTTCCCAGGTGGAGCGGACCAGGTCCTTTCTGTGTGAAGTTGGCATGTTCTCCTCATGTCTGCATGAGTTGCCTCTGGGTGCTCCGGTTTCATCTCACAGTCCAAAGACATGCAGTCAGGTTAATCTGAACTACTGAAATGTGTGTGTGATTGAGTTTGCCCTGTGATGAACTGGCAACCTGTCCAGTATATATCATGACCCTGACCAGGATAAACCAGTTACTGAAGATAAATAATCATAGCACAATGGTAGCAGTTAGCTTAAACACAAATTAAATATTTATTTAATCACATTTACACACAAACCAGATAAGAGTGATGCTGCTGTGTAGTTCCACTATTTAAAAGCTAGACTACTACCCCCCAGTTATCAAACACTCCACCAAAGTATACAGCTCGATGCTATTATTGGCTTTTGCCCAAGGGGCTCTTAAGGGTAAAACATAGTTTGCTTTGGGCCAAAGGGACGCAAAGGTTACCATGCTTCCTATTGGTTAGAATGGCTTAGTAGATTCCAGATATCACTAACATAACTCACCATGCAAAGAAGATAATAGATTGGAGTCTGTCTCCTGCTTTTGATGTATATTTTGCAACTCTAGGGAGATGTGAGAAAGCAGACGGGGAGAAACAAGGTATTCGGTTAGGAAAAATAGCTTAATATTCAAAAGATCCTTTGGAAAAAGAACAGCAATGATCATCTATCAGTGTGACTTGGGAACTATGACTAAGACTGCATTCACATAATGTGTGACAAAAGTGCTTTTGCACTGCTGTGCTATTGTTTTCTATGAGGTGAGGTGGTGCTACTTTCTTTGTTGCTGCGCTTCCCTCAGCGGCACACACTGCTGCTACTTTGACTTGCTGCTTTTATTGCTTGTCGCTGTGCTTAAAGTTTAATCTGATTGAACCTTGACCCAGTTTGTCACTGACCTTTTTAAAGAGCCACCAATTAGACGAATTATTATATGATGTCTGAAGCAAAACACAGACCTATCTGAGTGAAACTGATTCTCACTGTTTCACAAAACCCTGAACTGTTGTATTGAACAAAACATTGTGAGTAAAATATGGCATGACCACTAGTAAGCTATGAAATGAGACGGCAGAGTTTGCATTTTTATAGCAGTTCTGGATTTGCTTGTTGTGTATCATGTGAAAGGCTTAAACGCTCTGATTAATGCTGTCTAAAGAGGTGGATTGTTTTGTAGTTTTTTAATAACTGTAGTCAAGTCAAATTTATTTATATAGTGCTTTGTACAATGGACATTGTCTCAAAGCAACAGAATCCAGGACCAACAGACAAAAAACCCCTATTGAGAGAGGAAAAACTCCCTTAAAATTACAGGAAGAAACCTTGAGAGGAACCAGACTCAGTAGGGACTCATCCTCTTTGGGTGGCCTGGAGGATACTTTAAATAAATAGGATTTACACAAATCATACAAACACAAAATTAAATTGAACTGAAAGTTGTAACTAGAAAAAAAGAATTGGAGTTTTTCATTGTTCAGTCTAGTCTGTGATAAAGTTCCTTGTAAGTTCTGGACATTTTGGTGCAAACACGCCAGGTTTCCATCCCATCTAGTAGGAGCAGCATTGTTGGCACTGCAGTCTCGACTTGCAGTCTTTAACCTTGAGAGGGTAAACAGGTTTCCGTCAGAACCACCTCGGGGTAAAACAACAGAAAATGTAGTTACAATGTGAAACCGTTAGGAGTAAAATTGCTTGTTTGGTTTGACAAGACTTATCAAAAGCCTAAGTAAATAAATATGTTTTCAATCTAGACTTGAACATTGAGACTGTGTCCGAGTCCCCGACAGAGGCAGGAAGATTATTCCAAAGTTGTGGAGCTTTGTAAGAAAATGCTCTTCCACCAGCCGTGATCTTTTTAATTGTAGGAGCTATCAGTAACCCTGCAACTTGTGAACGAAGTGAACGTGCTGGTTTGTAGTGATCAGTAAGTTCACTCAGATACTGTGGAGCCAGACCATGTAGCGCTTTATAAGTATTTTGTAATCAATGCGGAATTTAACTGGCAGCCAGTGTAGAGATGATAGAACAGGACTAATATGATCAAATTTTCTAGTTCTGGTTAGCATTCGAGCTGCTGCATTTTGAACCAACTGGAGTTTGTTTATGGATCTACCAGAGCATCCAGTTGGAAGAGCATTACAATAATCTAACCGAGAAGTTATAAACGCATGGATCCATGGATCACGGACGTTTTTCAGCGTCATTTATATTATATTATTAAAATTTCTTATTTTAGAGATATTACGCAAATGAAAGAAATCAACTCTAGTAATTTTATTAACATGTGCATCAAAGGAGAGGACTGAGTCTATTGTGACACCCAAGTTTTTTACATCTGAGCTGGGAGTAACAGAGGAAGTGTTTGTTTAGGTTTAGCACCAGGTTAGACAACTTGTCTCTCGCAGCCTTAGATCCTACAAGTAATACCTCTGTTTTATCTGAATTAAGTAAAAGAAAGTTACACGACATCCAGTTTTTTATGTCGTTTACACAATCTTCAGTCTTACTGATTGTGTCAGTATCATTTGGTTTGGCTGGTATGTACAGCTGAGTGTCATCTGCATAGCAGTGAAAATTAATGCCATGTTTATGAATAATTTCTGCTAATGAAAGTATATATAGTGCAAATAATAGAGGTCCCAATACTGACCCCTGTGGAACACCATATTTTACTTTTGTAATTTCCGAGCATTTATTATTTATAGATAAATAGACATATAGACAAATTGAGAGCGGTCAGTTAAATAGGATTTAAACCAAGAGAGTGCGAGTCCTTTAATACCTACTGTATTGTCTAGCCTATTCAGTAAAATTTTATGATCGACGGTATCAAACACTGCACGAAGATCTAATAGAACAAGAAAAGAGACGCATCCATTATCAGAGGACATTAATACATTATTAAGTACCATAATTAATGCGGTTTGGGTCTAAATCCTGATTGAAATTTTTCATGAACACTGTTTTCATGTAAATAAGAACATAACTGTTTAGAAACTACTTTTCTAAAGTAGTTGGAGTCTTGAAGACAGAAGTGCATATCATAGTATTCCCTACCATTGTAGATTAGACTTATCAGATTGATTTAATGTTGATCTTAATAAAATCATGTTTATCTTAGATTTAATGTGAAAAGATGGTAATTACATATTACCAGAAATTACATAATTACATATTTAGCCAGCTACATTTACTGTCCCCTTAGAGTGCTTCCATTGTAAACACACCATATTGCCATTGGCTCAAGTTATCTAGCAAAGTCAGTGTTTCTTGACCGTCCAGTAAAGGATCAGATATATAAAAAAAAAGAATAACTGTTATGGGCGGCTCGGTGAGTAGCACTTTCACCTCACAGCAAGAAGGTCCTGGGTTCGATCCCCAAGCAGGGCGGTCCGGGTCCTTTCTGTGCAGAGTGGTTGCATGTTCTCCCTGTGTCTGCGTGCGTTTCCTCAAGGAGGTTTGGTTTTCTCGCACAGTCCAAAGACATGCAGTCAGGTTAATTGGAGACACTGAATTGCCCTATAGGAGAATGTGTGTGTGTGTGTGTGTGTATGTGTGTGTGTGTGTATGTATGTGTGTATGTGTGTCTGCCCTGCGATGGACTGGCACCTCGTCCAGGGAGTTAGTGTGTGCCTTGCACCCATTGAAGAGCTGGGATAATTTCCAGCACCAACTTACTATATATATGCAAGCACATGTGCTTCATCACTTTTTTTACATTAGAAACTTACCAGAAGTATCATTTCACCTTGCATAATTAGGAGTTGATATATGCTTTATACTTATTATGAATTATACAAATTAGAAACATTCAGCAGCCCATAAACTGATTTAGTTTGCGCAGTGGCTCAGTACAGGTTAAGAGGTTAAATATTAGTGGAATCTGCAACTGGTCAGAAAACAATTTATGGTGAGCAGAAAGCCCCATGGAAATGCAACCAGGCAGTAAAACCCTGAAAAGCTAATGCATAAAAGCTGAGCATAAGTGGAGATACATTATACTTCAAATTCTCTTTTAAATAATTAAAGGTGGCTCGGTGGGTAGCACTGTCCCAGGTGGAATGCTCCGGGATGAATCTTGTGTAATGAGCAACTACCGTTTCTGTCATGAATGTAACCAGGAGTGTAAACCATGACATTAAAGTCCTAACAAATAAATAAAATAAATAAATAAATAAATAAAGATAAGTAAATAAATCCAGCACGGTGGCTCAGTGGGTAGCACTGTCGCCTCACAGCAAGAAGGTCCTGGGTTCGATCCCCAGGCGGGGCGGCACGGGGTCTGCGTGGGTTTCCTACAGGAGCTCCAGTTTCCTCCCACAATTTAAAAACATGCAGTCAAGTTAATTGGAGACACTGAATTGCCCTATAGGTGAATGGGTGTGTGTGTGTGTGTGTTTGCCCTGCGATGGACTGGCGCCCCGTCAAGGGTGTTACTGTGTGCCTTGCGTCCATTGAAAAGCTGGGATAGGCTCCAGTACCCCCCTGCGCCCCTTATTGGATAGGCGGCTAAGACAGTGAGTGAGTGAGTGAGTGAGTGAAATAAATCCAGGTATTTTTACTTTTCCATCATATTAACAAGAATATTAATAATGCCTGCATTTCACAATCTGCCCACACCCACCCGCACAGGTGGCTTTGGCACTAAAATCTCAAATGCAAGACAGGCAATCATTATCACTCCTCAGTAAGCTTGTACTGCCTCAAAATAGTAAGGAATATAATATGTCCAAATTTATTGCCATTGACCTAAAAGCTCTTTTCTGGAAAAAAGGTTTGGCATCTGAAATTGTCCACATGTGTTTTTGATGTTTTGCCTACCAGCTTTTAAAATAAAATCTTTAGATGTCTAGCAGTTGATTTAATGCAAATAATAAATCAATCGCTTCTTTCAGATGCTTTTCCTGGGCTGCTGAAAACTGCTGTGATTAAGACTTTTCATAAAAAATATTAAATATTTTTGTCCTTAATACTTATAGACTTACACTGCTTTAAAAAAGTATTTGCCCCCATCTGATTTCTTATTTATTGGCTAATTACTCACATTTAAATGTTTCACATGATCCAACTAATTTTAATATAAAGACAACACAAGTAAACATAAAATACAGCTTTTAAATGATCATTCATGTTTTTGAAGATTAAGATTCACTGTAAACCTTATCATTCATGTAAAAAAAAGTAAATGCCTCCACCTAAACTTCACACCTGATTGTACCCCTCTTGACAGTAAAAGCTGCAATAAAATGTTTAAAATCACTGTGGAGGAATTTCTGAATTTTCAATCCATGTCCTTCAATAAGTTTTACCTGTGACTCATCAGTCCATAGTAGACTATTTCAGAAGTCCTTGGGGTAATCTAGAGGTACACCGATGAGGCATAACATTATGACCACCTTCCTAATGTTGTGTTGGTTCCCCTTTTGCTGCCAAAACAGCCCTGCAACTGTGATGCACTGTGTATTCTGACACCTTTCTATCAGAACCAGCATTAACTTCTTCAGCAATTTGAGCTACAGTCTGTTGAATTGGACCACATGAGCCAGTCTTTGCTCCCCACGTGCATCAGTGAGCCTTGGCCTTAGTGCATCCTGGAGCCATATGTTCCCCAGGTAAGCGGCGCACACGCACCCGGATGTGAACGTGATTCATCAGACCAGGCCACCTTCTTCCATTGCTTCGTGGTCCAGTTCTAATGCCCATTGTTGACGCTTTTGCAGGTGGACAGGGGTCAGCATGGGCACCATGACTGGTCTGTGGCTATGCAGCCCCATACGCAACAGTGCGATGCACTGTGTATTCTGACACCTTTCTATCAGAACCAGCATTAACCTCTTCAGCAATTTGAGCTACAGTAGCTCACTGTTGGATTGGTCCACACGGGCCAGCCTTCGCTCCCCACATGCATCAATGAGCCTTGGCCGCCCATGACCCTGTGCAGACTAGGAACACCCACAAGAGCTGGCCCTTGTCAAACTTGCTCAAATCCTTACACTTGTCCATTTTTCCTGCTTCTAACACATCAACTTTGAGGACAAAATGTTCACTTGCTGCCTAATATATCCAACCCACTAACAGGTGCCGTGATGAAGAGATAATCAGTGTTATTCACTTCACCTGTCAGTGCTCATAATGTTATGCCTGGTTGGCGTATGTTGGCAAATGTGAGATCATCTGTTGTGTCTTCCTTATGGTCAACATTGGTTTGCGGCTTTCAAATCTTTCATGGATGTAATCTTTCACTAGTGTCCTTCTTATTTTGGAATCAAATATATTGACCTTAACTGGGGTTTAGTGAGGCCTGTAGTACTTCACATGTTCAATTGGGTTTTTTTGTGACCCCCTGGCTGAGCTGAGTAGTCGATGCATACTTGGTGAAATTTTATATGACCAGCCACACTCACTGGAAAGGTTCACCACTGTTACAAGTTTTATTGGGGTTCCAGAGTCTTAGCAATGGCTTTGCAACCCTGCCCAGACTGGTATATTTCAATGACTTGCATGACAGTGCTTTTTTAAGACATTCTGGCCTGCTTAACATTGCCAGACAAGTTCTGACACTGATGTTTATAATTAACAGGTCTGGCTATAATCATGGCTTGGTGTGTCTAATTAAACTTTTTATAAACATGTCTTGCAAATGCCTTTCTTAAATGCTAGATCTAAGGATGTCATAAGCTTTTTCTTTTAGTGCTAATATTTTTGAACACGATTTTACAATAAAGTAGCAGATACTCACTTCTGTCTGTTTTTAGTTTAGTTTTACTGTGTAGTTCAGCTGACCCTTAACAGGCTATCCAACACCTAAACCTTTACAGAAACCTTTACAGATCCATCTTAATTCCTGTGTTTATTTGTTGTGCAGTATAAAATTGTTGAATGGTTAAATGGAACATGTTCTTTTTACAATCTTGCTGGCAAATCTCATGCAGTGGGTTTCTTATCCTATTTATTCATAAATATGTTGGCTCATGCTATTTGATTTCCAGCAAGAGCTCTTTGACCTCTAAAGTTCACTAAAAGAAAACAGACAGCAGCTTGTTACAGTCATGCTGAGCAGGCTTTGGCTGAGAGTCGCCCCTGCGCTGTGTGTGCTGAGAAGGCCAGGTTTACTCCTGGTGACAAACACTTTTCAGAAGAAGTCAATTACGCAAGTGCCATAGAGATCTGACTTGGCCTCTTTTGTCCACTGCTATGTCTCTCAGTGGGATGGATGTTAGTAGAGGCATACCTGCTGAGAAGAGGGCCAACTAACTAATAACTTTTTTTTCCCTTTTTGCTCCTTGGCAGAAACAAAAATGCCTCTACAACCATGTGTCTTTTTCCTGGCTTATTGCTTTGAGATGTTTGTTTGTTTGTTTTTTTACATGTTAATCAGTCACTGCATTGGCATTTAGGGTGCGTAGGCTTGTACAAAAGGTCACCCAAGTGCTAATTCTCAATACAATCAATTTAGCAAAGCAAATGTTTCTCAATACTGCTTAATTTAGAGTTTGATCTGAATTTCTTTACCTGGCACCTTTTCACAGTTGAATTGATTTTGTTTCCTGCATGTTCTTTTAAAAAAGGCAAACCTAAATAAGTGTATACCAGTTGGCTGGGTGCCCCCAGCAGATAAAATTGGCAAAAAATAAGAAAAGACCGGTTAGTAGCCTGAGGCTCCAGTACAGAAAGTAGAGGTTGTAGCCTAGTGGTTAAGGTACTGGATTAGTAATCAAAAGGTCACTTGTTCAAGCCCCACCACTGCCAGGTTGCCACTGTTGGGTCCTTAAGCAAGGTCCTTAACCCTCAATTGCTTAGACAATATACTGCTACAGTACTGTAAGTTGCTTTGGATAAAAGCGTCTGCTAAATGCTGCAAATGTAAATTCAAATGTAGATTCTCAGTGCGTGGGACTGGCCTCACATGTAAATCCACTGAAGTATGGGCAAATAAGACAGAGTCAATGGACTGTGCACGCATTAGAGGGAGCATCTGTCAAGCGAATATACCCTTCTCAGACATGATCGGGGGCCCCAGCAACGAAAGACTAATTGGCTACACTAAAATTGGGTGAAAATGCATCAATATAGAAAAAAAAATAGATTATATTATATTAGATTCAACTTTGTCATTGTGTAAGTAAACAAGTACAAAGCCAACGAAATGCAGTAGTATCTAACCAGAAGTGCAAGACAGAGATTATTTACATATACAGTAGACCCTTGAGTTACGAACGGTTTACCATACAAACATTTTGGGTTACACACGATCTTTTTTAACTTCACGTACGAACAAATTTCATATTACGAACCGAAATTCGCGAAACACATGACGTCACGAACAAGTTGACTCCGACCGTCTTTCTCTCTCTATATACAGTGTATCACAAAAGTGAGTACACCCCTCACATTTCTGCAGATATTTAAGTATATCTTTTCATGGGACAACACTGACAAAATGACACTTTGACACAATGAAAAGTAGTCTTTGTGCAGCTTATATAACAGTGTAAATTTATTCTTCCCTCAAAATAACTCAATATACAGCCATTAATGTCTAAACCACCAGCAACAAAAGTGAGTACACCCCTAAGAGACTACACCCCTAAATGTCCAAATTGAGCACTGCTTGTCATTTTCCCTCCAAAATGTCATGTGACTCGTTAGTGTTACTAGGTCTCAGGTGTGCATAGGGAGCAGGTGTGTTCAATTTAGTAGTACAGCTCTCACACTCTCTCATACTGGTCACTGAAAGTTCCAACATGGCACCTCATGGCAAAGAACTCTCTGAGGATCTTAAAAGACGAATTGTTGCGCTACATGAAGATGGCCAATGCTACAAGAAGATTGCCAACACCCTGAAACTGAGCTGCAGCACAGTGGCCAAGATCATCCAGCGTTTTAAAAGAGCAGGGTCCACTCAGAACAGACCTCGCGTTGGTCGTCCAAAGAAGCTGAGTGCACGTGCTCAGCGTCACATCCAACTGCTGTCTTTGAAAGATAGGCGCAGGAGTGCTGTCAGCATTGCTGCAGAGATTGAAAAGGTGGGGGGTCAGCCTGTCAGTGCTCAGACCATACGCCGCACACTACATCAAATTGGTCTGCATGGCTGTCACCCCAGAAGGAAGCCTCTTCTGAAGTCTCTACACAAGAAAGCCCGCAAACAGTTTGCTGAAGACATGTCAACAAAGGACATGGATTACTGGAACCATGTCCTATGGTCTGATGAGACCAAGATTAATTTGTTTGGTTCAGATGGTCTCAAGCATGTGTGGCGGCAATCAAGTGAGGAGTACAAAGATAAGTGTGTCATGCCTACAGTCAAGCATGGTGGTGGGAATGCCATGGTCTGGGGCTGCATGAGTGCAGCAGGTGTTGGGGAGTTACATTTCATTGAGGGACACATGAACTCCAATATGTACTGTGAAATACTGAAGCAGAGCATGATCCCCTCCCTTCGGAAACTGGGCAGTGTTCCAGCATGATAATGACCCCAAACACACCTCTAAGACGACCACTGCTTTATTGAAGAGGCTGAGGGTAAAGGTGATGGACTGGCCAAGCATGTCTCCAGACCTAAACCCAATAGAACATCTTTGGGGCATCCTCAAGCGGAAGGTGGAGGAGCGCAAAGTCTCGAATATCCGCCAGCTCCGTGATGTCGTCATGGAGGAGTGGAAAAGCATTCCAGTGGCAACCTGTGAAGCTCTGGTAAACTCCATGCCCAGGAGAGTTAAGGCAGTTCTGGGAAATAATGGTGGCCACACAAAATATTGACACTTCAGGAACTTTCACTAAGGGGTGTACTCACTTTTGTTGCCGGTGGTTTAGACATTAATGGCTGTATATTGAGTTATTTTGAGGGAAGAATAAATGTACACTGTTATATAAGCTGCACACAGACTACTTTTCATTGTGCCAAAGTGTCATTTTGTCAGTGTTGTCCCATGAAAAGATATACTTAAATATCTGCAGAAATGTGAGGGGTGTACTCACTTTTGTGATACACTGTATATATAACATGAGCGAACATTCGGACAGCGGACGGTGTTTTCCGGTGTTTTCTTTATATTTCCTAAAATTCTATATTAAAATGTTCCCAGAGAATGTGCAGAAATCTATTGCTATTTGTTGTGTTGTATCATTACTCCTGCCAGTAGCTGTCACTGTGTATCAGACAGAGGGGACAGTTAGTGAGAGAGAAGAGGGAAGTTATTCTTTCATGCAGTTACACCTACAAAATACAACACTATTGAAATAAAGACGAGATTATACAGAAATATGAGAGTTATTGTTGTTTCTGGTAGATACATTTTATAAAAAAAAGAAGGAAATATATTATGGTGTATGGTACAGCACACATACTGTACTGAAATGTGATGTGTGTTTTTTATGTACAGCACTACTGTGTATTGTTGTTCATGATTGTTTATTACAATAATGTATTTTCTATAATTTAAGGTTAAGGGAAAATATAGTTGTATTTATAACAAAAAAGACTATTTAAGACATGTTAGGTAGGGGGGTGGTTTGGGAGGTCTGGCATGGATTAATTTTATTTACATTATTTCCTATGGGAAAAATAGGTTTTGTCTTAAGAACAGCCCTTCGGAACCAATTGAATTTGTAAGTCAAGGGTCTACTGTATTGCAGTTAAAGTGCAGAAGTGACCAGATAAGTGAAATCAGGAGACATATAAGTTAAGAATATTAAACAAATGATGTTGATAAACAGATAATGTTGATAATTAACAGATAATGTTAATTGTACATATTAAACGGATAATGTTGATATTAAACTGATAATGATGATTGTACAGTGTATAAACTAATATATAATGGAAGGTGTAATGGAAGTAATGGAGTAATGGAAGGTGACTAAAGTGGCTACATGAATGGGTAATGAATGAGAATAAATAAAGTAGAGTATATAAGCTGGGGTAAGCAGTATGACAATAGTGCCATATGCAAATTTGCAAAATACAGATGGTACTGTATATACAGGTGAAGTAATACATTTGTAAAAAGTACAGAGTTCAAAGTGCATAAATGATCAAAGCAAGCAAATAACATTTTTGATGCCTTAAGCAAAGCTTAAACATTCTTTTCACAGAGAAACGAAGAATTGAAAATACATTTGTAGCTATTTAAACAGATATTAAGGCATGGTATGGCGTCACATCAATGTCAAAACTAGAGGGCGCAACTTTTAACATTTCGCGTGTGTAAATATCCCTCTCGCGAGTGCAAATGTGAAACTCGCGAGCACAAAAAGAGGAATTGCGTGCACACTGATCATAAAATCGCTCTTAAACTGTCTTTTTCACTCTCGATTGTTGTTTTTCTGCTCGATTTCATTGTTGTGCTCGCGCGCGAAAGCAAATTACGCTCGGCTGTTCTTTCTGCGCGAGAGAAGATTTTGCGCTCGAGTTTTGAAAGGGGTGGTTTTGACAGTTTGGGGGCGGGGTCAGGGCCGACTCTATCAGCGAATGCTATTGGCTCTATGCATGCAAGCTCTGTGGCGTGTTTCCGTTTAGCCTTAGTCGGACAGTCTAGCTTCTGGTTTGTGAGAACCCCCGGCAAAGTTCTAAACACAGCATGTCGTATAGCGGTGAATATGTAGAGTTTGCGTTTTCAAACACAAGATCGAGGTGGATCGGAACATTCTCAGGGTTCCTGTTGAACGCTGCATTCGACGGGTAAAAGAGCATAAGTTGTTCGACACGGTGATCGCTATGTCCATTTCTGTTTACTGTGTTTTGCCTGCATGTGAACTATCGGATTGGACCACTTGACAAGGCATGAAGCTAAACACGCCTTTATCTGCAATTTTTTTTTTAAATAACGTGTACATTTAAATATTGTAAATATATATTATAGTTTATACTCTATTTCTGTGTTAAACAAAAGCATAAAAACCAACAAAAGCCTCTTTATTATGTAAACATATCTTTTATATCTACACTCTGATTATTTTATCAGTTCTACAATTACAGACTGTAGTTCATCTGTTTCTCTCTATACTCTGTTAGCCTCCTTTCTGTTCTTAATAATCAGGACCCCCACAGAGCAGGTATTATTTAGGTGGTGGATCATTCTCAGCACTGCAGTGACACTGACATGGTGGTGGTGTGTTAGTGTGTGTTGTGCTGGTATGAGTGGATCAGATACAGCAGCGCTGCTGGAGTTTTTTAATATCATGTCCACTTACTGTCCACTTTATTAGACACTCCTACCTAGTTGGTCCACCTTCGCTCATCTATTGCTGCTGTTTGAGTTGGTCATCTTCTAGACCTTCATCAGTGGTCACAGGACGCTGCCCACCGGGCGCTGTATTTATCGTCTTATTTACTCATACCAGCACAACACACACTAACACACCACCACCATGTCAGTGTCACTGCAGTGCTGAGAATGATCCACCACCTAAATAATACCTGCTCTGTGGTGGTCCTGATTATTAAGAACAGGGTGAAAGGGGGGCTAACAATGCATGCAAAGAAACAGATTACAGGCAGTATAATTGTAGAACTACAAAGTGCTTCTATATGGTAAGTGGAGCTGATAAAATGGACAGTGAGTGTAGAAACAAGGAGGTGGTTTTAATGTTATGGCTGATCAGTGATAGATGGATGGATGGATCGATATCAGAAGAAACAGTAAATGAGCTGGTGTTTCAATACTTGTCCATATTGAGTGTGTAGAACAGTTTATCTCCACCTTTGCCGTTTCTCATGTTTTGTGAATCTGGCAGTTGTTTAGCATTCATTTCATGATGAATAGACCACTTGAATGGTGTTAAAGACTTGAAATAAAATCTTTTTACATTTAACTTTAAATGAAAGTCATTTTTTTTCTCTTTTGTAACATGATACAAGGTTTTGAATTGAACAGCATATATATTTGATACCCTATTGCTGCCAGCTTGACACTGATAAATTCTGTAATGATTATGTCTTGATAATCTGCCGTAAGAAACATAAAAATAAAAAAAATCAAAGTTTATCCTCACATTTACTACAAAAATGTTTTTTGGAGAAAGACATGTTAATACTGTAACATCAAATTAATTAAATGACATGAAACTTTAAAGGTCTGACATAACATTTGATAATAAATAAAAGATAACTCATTAATATATTGGCAAACAAAACTTTTTACACTTAATGAAAAGATTGAGGGTAAATTGGTAATATATTCAGTCAGATATGTTAAGTTTGTTTTATGTTTTATTAGGAATTTAAAGTCATGTTTTACACTTTGGTTACATTCATGACAGAAACGGTAGTTACTCATTACACAAGATTCATCAGTTCAATTCATTAATATCAATTAATTATCAATTAATTAATTAATATAAATTATATTAATATAATAAATAATTAATATCAAACAGTCATGGACAATTTAGTGTCTCCAATTCACCTCACTTACACACTTCTGGACTGTGGGAGGAAACACGGAGGAGCACCCGGAGGAAATCCACATGGATACAGGGAGAACATGCAAACTCCACACAGAGAGAACCCAGACCACTCCACCTGGGAATTGAACACACACACATACATTATTTATATATATATATATATATATATATATATATATACCTGATATTTGCAAGGAGAAGATGCATCAAAATGAAATTGTAATGGTATGCTTCAAAGCTAACTAAAACATAAATCTCAATACTGGTCTGTCAAGCTAGATGTAGTGTTTGTCTAGTCTAGCAAAACAACCACTAACCAGTTTACAACTAGCCTACTTGCATGGTTATAAGGAAATGCTTGCAAACGTACTTACCTTCGTATTTGTCAATGTAGCTGGTGTTGTACATTTAAAATCGTTCACCGTCAGACGAGGTTAATCTTGAAGAAAACAAGTGTAAAAGAGAGAGCCACGATATCTGCTTGTTGACAACCGGCGTCTGAATACCGGAAGTTGATCTGCCCCGTACACGAGAACCCGGAAGTAAGGCGTGCATAGAGCCAATAGCATTCGCTGATAGAGTCGGCCCTGACCCCGCCCCCAAACTGTCAAAACCACCTCTTTGAAAACTCGAGCGCAAAATCTTCTCTCGCGCAGAAAGAACAGCCGAGCGTAATTTGCTTTCGCGCGCGAGCACAACAATGAAATCGAGCAGAAAAACAACATTCGAGAGTGAAAAAGACAGTTTAAGAGCGATTTTATGATCAGTGTGCACGCAATTCCTCTTTTTGTGCTCGCGAGTTTCACATTTGCACTCGCGAGAGGGATATTTACACACGCGAAATGTTAAAAGTTGCGCCCTCTAGTTTTGACATTGATGTGACGCCATAGCATGGGAAATAGGTGAAAAAATTAGCCAACTAAGCTTAAATAAAAGAGTGAAATAAAAGAGTAAAATCCTGTGTATTCTGATACACCAGTTGCAGTAAAGACCGCCAATAGAGAGATGTTTGTTTTATATGGAAGGTTGTGTGTTTGTGTGTGCTCTGATTTCTGCACATGCCATCAGCAAAAATCATCCCTCACACAAATGCACTTAGCCTCAAGTGAAGCGTGGCCCAGACATCCTCCATCACAATTGCTGATGGATTCCCATTTGCGACTCATCCTGCATTTATTTATTTATCTGTTTATTTGTGTCAAGTTTAATTATTAATAGGCTTCTGGGATATAAAGCCATTTTCACTTACTTTAAAAAAATCCATGTTTAGAAAGTGCGCAAGAGTTATATAAAAATACCCATATTGTAGTGATTCACCAGATTTCCATTTAGATTTTAGCAGGCCAAATTCTGATTTCTATCTATGTTCATAAAACTATTTATTATTTAGTTATTTGTTATGTATCATTTTTCATGCATCCTAAAATAAAAACTTCAAATCTAATCTACCAATTAATTTTTAATAAAACTGTCCAAATCTTTTTATTTTTTAATCTTTTTTAACAGTATTATATCAAGTATCTGTATTGATGCCTCAGACATAGCAGCACCTCTCTATCGTAATGCAATTAGCCTGGAACTTGTCACTGTATGTTGCTTATTTTTTCAACAGCATATTTATTGACCTTGAAAGTGAAGAGATCAGCAATGTCTAATTACCCGCAAGTGTGCTCTTTGTGGTTATTAGTCTTGATTCAGCACTCACAGACTGTCCAAGAGGCACGTCAACACAGTGTCCATGTGTTTATGCTCTGTTGAATCAGATCTGTGGTTTCTATTGGGACCACTCATGATTAATTTGCTCTCCTTATCCATTGGACATAAACCTTAAAAATCATTTGGTCAGGGTGTCACTCACTGTTATATGATATTAGCCCAGTCTATCACAGGGAATGTGGAAGATATGTCTGAATTCATTAGAACAAGATGTGGACGAAATAATAGGAAACTGTACCAATATATTATGTTAAAAAGAAGGGCTGCCTCCAAAGAGCTTTAATCATTTTTGAAAGGCTATTTAAAAAAAATGCTACAGATGTACACTGATTAGGCATAACATTATGACCACCTCCTTGTTTCTAAACTCACTGTCCATTTTATCAGCTCCACTTACCATGTAGAAGCACTTTATAGTTCTACAATTACTGCCTGTAGTCCATCTGTTTCTCTGCATGCTTTGTTAGCCTCCTTTCATGCTGTTCTTCAATGGTCAGGACTCTCTCAGGACCACCACAGAGCAGGTATTATTTGGGTGGTGGATCATTCTCAGCACTGGAGTGACACTGACATGGTGGTGGTGTGTTAGTGTGTATTGTGCTGGTATGAGTGGATAAGACACAGCAGCGCTGATTGAGTTTTTAAACACCTCACTATCACTGCTGGACTGAGAATAGTCCACCAACCAAAAATATCCAGCCAACAGCGCCCTGTGGGCAGTGTCCTGTGACCACCGATGAAGGTCTAGAAGATGACCAACTCAAACAGCAGCAATAGATGAGCGATCGTCACTGACCCTACATCTGCAAGATGGACCAACTAGATAGGAGTGAGTGGACACAGTATTTAATAACTCCAGCAGCGCTGCTGTGTCTGATCCACTTATACCAGCACAACACACCACCATGTCATTGTCACTGCAGTGCTGAGAATGATCCACCACCTGAAAAATACTTGCTCTGTGGTGGTCCTGACCATTTAAGACAGGGTGAAAGCAGGTTAAAATGATATGCAGAGAAACACATGGACTACAGTCATTAATTGTAGAACTACAAAGTGCTTCTATATTGTAAGTGGAGCTGATAAAATGGACAGTGAGTGTAGAAACAAGGAGGTGGTTTTAATGTTATGGCTGATCAGTGTATATATTGCTGTCTGCACAAAATTTCACGAAATGGTTATATAATATTAAAATCTTGTCACTGTTTGAAAACGTTGACGTTGAAGGAGTTTAAATGTATCATTAGGTATTGCATGTTAGCCTACTGTTTTTTTTTTTTTTTTTACAAACTTTTTTTTAAAACACTGTTAATAGTTGAACTAACAGAACTTACCTGTGCACAAAAAGGTGTAATGATTATTGGAAGGTTCACAGAGAGAGCTTAGTATTCATGCATATGATAAATTGTTATATGCTAAAGCTCCCTTTTTGTAAGAAGATGAATACACCAGTTTTAAATAGACAGAGGTCTTGAACAAAACCCATCTCCATAAACAGCAGATTAAGAACTGGAATGTGAGTGGTTCATTTGCAAACAGCTACTGTGCTGAAAAGCTAACCCAAGCCGGCCGGCTCTACCATCGTTATTCCTCGCAAATGCATGCTCTCTGGAGAATAAACTGGACTGTATCAGACTTCAGCGAACTACCCAATGTGAGTACAGAGACTGTTGTGTTTTAATTTTCACTGAAACATGGCTTAGCGACAACATTCCAGACAGTGCCATTCAGCTAGACGGGCTAGCATCATATCGCGCCGATAGAAATGCAGCTCAGTCCGGTAAAACACGAGGAGGAGGCGTTTGTGTTTACATTAACACCGAATGGTGCAAGGACTCTGTGCTTGTTGTGGCGTACTGTTCTCCGATGGTGGAATTTGCTATTGTTAGATGCAGACCTTTTTATTTACCACGGGAATTCACCAGCGTGCTTGTTGTCGCGGTGTATCTCCCACCCAGCGCGAACGCGAAGGAAGCATTAAGCGAACTCTACAGAGCCATCAGCGAACTACAGACCATTCATCCAGACGGACTGTTTATTATCGCTGGGGATTTTAATCATGCAAATCTCAAGTCTGTTCTCCCTAAATTCCATCGGCATGTGGACTTTGCTACGAGAGGAGCGAACACGCTGGATAATGTTTACACGAACATTGCCGGTGCGTACCGGGCGGAGCCCCGCCCCCACCTCGGATACTCAGACCACATCTCTGTAATGCTAATTCCAGCATACAGAGCACTCATCAGGCGCTCCAGACCTGTACAGAAACAGGTGAAAACCTGGCCAGAAGGATCCATCTCTGCTCTTCAGGACTGTTTTGAGTGCACTGACTGGGACATGTTTAGGGAGGCTGCAACATACGGCGATTACACTGATCTAGAGGAGTACACGACTTCAGTGACCTGCTACATCAGCAAATGCATTGAGGACGTCACTACCACTAGAACCATCACTTCCAGACCCAACCAGAAGCCGTGGATGACTCCAGAGGTGCGTGCACTGCAGAGGGCCCGAGACTCCGCTTTTAAAGCAGGTGACCAGCCGGCTCTGAGAACAGCGAGAGCCAGACTGTCCCGGGCGATCCGAGAAGCAAAGCGCGCACACGGCCAGAACATCCACAGCCACTTCCAGAACAGCGGTGACACACGGCGCTTGTGGCAGGGCATCCAGGCCATCACCAACTACAGGACGACTCCACCCGTCTGTGACAGTGATGCCTCCCTTCCAGATGCGCTGAATGACTTCTACGCTCGGTTCGAGGCGCAGAACAACATGTTGGCGAGGAAGACGATCCCACCTTGTGACGACCAGGTGCTTCGTCTCTCCACAGCGGACGTGAGGAGAACTCTGCACAGAGTCAACCCACGGAAGGCTTCTGGACCAGACAACATTCCTGGCCGAGTGCTCAAAGGATGTGCAGACCAGCTGGCAGATGTATTCACTGACATCTTCAACATCTCCCTGAGCAGCGCCATCGTTCCAACGTGCCTCAAGACGACCACCATCGTACCCGTGCCAAAGAAGTCATCTGTGTCATGCTTCAATGACTATCGTCCCGTAGCACTCACGCCTATCATCACGAAGTGCTTCGAGAAACTAGTCATGAGGCATATTAAGACACTACTGCCTCCCACCATGGACCCACTGCAGTTTGCGTACCGTCCTAACCGCTCAACGGACGACGCCATATCCACTACACTTCACCTGGCTTCTACACACCTGGACAGAAAGAACACTTACGTCAGGATGCTGTTTATAGACTTTAGCTCAGCATTCAACACCATCATTCCTCAGCATCTAATTGGAAAGCTGAGCACGCTGGGCCTGAACACCTCTCTCTGCAACTGGATCCTGGACTTCTTGACTGAGAGACCTCAGTCCGTCCGGATCGGTAAGACCACCTCCAGCACCACCACACTGAGCACCGGCGCTCCCCAAGGCTGTGTGCTCAGTCCACTGCTGTTTACTCTGCTTACGCACGACTGTACAGCGATGCACAGCACGAATTCCATCGTTAAGTTTGCAGACGACACAACTGTGGTGGGACTCATCAGCAACAACGATGAGTCAGCGTACAGAGAGGAGGTACAACATCTAACGGACTGGTGCCAAGTCAACAACCTGTCTCTGAATGTGGATAAAACCAAAGAGATGGTCATTGACTTTAGAAAGACACTAAGGGACCACTCCCCACTGCACATTGACGGCTCATCTGTTGAGATCGTCAAGAGCACCAAATTTCTCGGTGTTCATCTGGAGGAGAATCTCACCTGGACCCTTAACACCAGTTCCATCACCAAGAAAGCCCAGCAGCGTCTCTACTTTTTGAGAAGACTGAGGAAAGCTCATCTGCCACCCCCCATTCTCACCACGTTCTACAGAGGAACAATCGAGAGCATCCTGAGCGGCTGCATCACTGTCTGGTTCGGAAATTGTACTGCGTCGGACCGTAAGACTCTCCAGCGAGTAGTGAGGACAGCTGAAAAGATCATCGGGGTCGCTCTTCCATCTCTCACGGACATTTTTAACACCCGCTGCATCCGCAAAGCTCTCAGCATTGTGGACGATCCAACCCATCCATCACATGGACTTTTTACTCTGCTCCCGTCTGGGAGACGATACCGCAGCATCCGGACCAACACAACCAGACTGTGTAACAGTTTTATCCCACAAGCAATCAGACTCCTAAACTCAGTACTGTAACAATTTCCTCCGGACATTTTCTGCTGCCACACACTGAACTGTATTGACTGTTACTTGCATTTTTGACTATGTTACTTGCATTTTTGCACACCTCCTGGAAATGCACAATAATTTCTGCACCTTACTTGTATTTTGCACCATATTTACTTTTTAGGCACCTTATCTGCATTGCCAATTTTACGCTGCTAATGTACAACATGTCACTACCTCAGGAACCATTGTACCATCTATTCACCATCATGTACTAACACTTGTCTTTAGTCCTGTGTTCTAATTACTTGTTTAGATTAGGGATAATAAGGAATATCTTTTGTAGTTATTTATTATAGGATTTTTTGTATTATTGTTGTATTTGCACTGTTTTGTATTGTCTTGCACTTTTTGTACCGTGTTACACCGTGATCCTAGAGGAACGCTGTTTCGTTTCAATATGTACTTGTATGTAGCTGAAATGACAATAAAACCTCTCTGACTCTGACTCTCTGACTCTGACTCTGATCAATAGAGCCAAAGTGCAGAGCTCTGATTAGAGTCTGTAGATAGTGAGTCACAGAGAATCTGCAGGGATACATGACCTCTGTGCCCTGAAAAGAAGAATAACTACTAAAATAAGCACTGCTTGTGCACAACTAAGCGCTGCTCCTGCCTCCACCAGATTTGCCTCCTGCAGTGGATCTGGTCAAAGGTCTATTCAGTGTTGCACAGAAACTGCAGCATGCCAAGAACTTGTCCATTACTGCGTGGTAATTTTTGTATCTTATCTTAATCTGTCTGGTTGTGTATCTGTTTACATAAGCAGTTGTCTATAAAGAAAGCACATAATTCAGACAATTATAAATAATACATACTCTGATCAGACATAACATTATGACCACTTACTCTGATCAGACATAACATTATGACCACTTACAGGTGAAGTGAATAACACTGATTATCTCTTCATCATGGCACCTGTTAGTGGGTGGGAGGCTGCATAGCCGCAGACCAGTCAGGATGCCCGTGCTGACCCCTGTCCACCCCCGAAAGTGCAAGCAATGGACACGTAACCAATGGAACTAGACCACAGAGCAATGGAAGAATGTGGCCTGATCTGATGAATCACGTTTTCTTTTACATCATGTGGATGGCCGGGTGCATGTGCGTTGCTTACCTGGGGAACATTTGGCACCAGGATGCACTATGGGAAGAAGGCAAGCCGGCGAAGGCAGTGTGATGTTTTGGGCATTGTTTTGCTGGGAAACCATGCCTCGACGTCCATGCCGCAACTGGTCAGGACTGTTTTGGCAGCAAAAGGGGGAACAAGACAATATTAGGATGGTGGTCATAATGTTATGCCTAATTGGGGTATACCGGTGTATAAATTTACTACTGTGTACCCATACACACCCATATATGATACACGCCTGAAAAGGCTTGTCCATTTAGGTAAGGGAGGACCATTCTCCCTAAAATTTCAGAGAAAAAGTCCCAGAAAATCTCCGTGTCAAAAATACCAAGAACATCCTCAGCGATATCACACTAAAAAATTTACTTAACTTGTGTAATTATTCTCACAGCAAGGACTTTGAAAGGATTGTCATATTTAGTGGATTTGTTGATTGCAAAGCTAGCAAAACATTAAATAACTGTTTATGTATACAGGGTGGGCCATTTATATGGATACACCTAAATAAAATGGGAATGGTTGGTGATATTAACTTCCTGTTTGGATATTAGCTTCCACGACGACCAATCCACTTTCCAGGAAACTGTTCATCTAGGAATGCTCGGACCTGACACCCATAATGTGGTGGTGCACCATCTTGCTGGAACAACTCAGGGAACATGCCAGCTTCAGTGCATAAAGAGGGAAACACATCATCATGTAGAAATTTCAAATATCCAGTGGCCTTGAGGTTTCCATTGATGAAGAATGGCCCCACTATCTTTGTACCCCATATACCACACCATACCATCAATTTTTGTGTTCCAACAGTCTTGGAGGGATCTATCCAATGTGGGTTAGTGTCAGACCAATAGCAGTGGTTTTGTTTGTTAACTTCACCATTCACATAAAAGTTTGCCTCATCACTGAACAAAATGTTCTGTGTGAACTGAGGGTCCTGTTCCAATTTTTGTTTTGCCCATTCTGCAAATTCAGTGCGCCGATCTGGGTCATCCTCGTTGAGATGCTGCAGCAGCTGGAGTTTGTAAGGGTGCCATTTGTGAGTAGCTAATATCCGCCGAAGGGATGTTCGACTGATGCCACTCTCCAGTGACATGCGGCGAGTGCTACGCTGTGGGCTCTTGCTGAATGAAGCTAGGACAGCCACTGATGTTTCTTCATTAGTGACAATTTTCATGCGTCCACATTTTGGCAAATCCAACACTGAACCAGTTTCACGAAACTTGGCAAGCAGTTTGCTAAGTGTAGCATGGGAGATGGGTGGTCTCGTAGGGTGTCTTGCATTGAAATCTGCTGCAATGACCCGGGTACTGCGTTCACCAGACATCAACACAATTTCTATCCGCTCCTCACGTGTTAACCTTTGCGACATGTCAATGGCTGTAAACAAAGAGAAGCTTGTAAATAACTCATGAAAGAATAAAGTTACGTTAAAACCAAGCACACCATTGTTTTTCTTGTGAAATTCTCAATAAGTTTGATGTGTCACATAACCCTCTTCCCATTGAATAAACTAAAGTTGAATCCAAAATGGCCGACTTCAAAATGGCCGCCATGCTCACCACCCATCTTGAAAAGTTTTCTCCCTCCCATATACTAATGTGCCACAAACAGGAAGTTAATATCACCAACCATTCCCATTTTATTTAGGTGTATCCATATTAATGGCCCAGCCTGTATTATTAAATAAATCATTTCACTTGTTGAACTACTGTGAGTAGATTATGGTCAAAATATCTCTGATTACTGATGCTTTTAAATGTATCTGGGTTTAACATGCCTGTATATGCCCTCACTAACGCCTCCTCAAGCCCCCCTAAATTCACTAAGCTTACCTTCCTTCCTGCCCTACTTTTACAACCAGCAGCCACCACTGACACATATAATGATTAGCATAAAACATAAAATCAGTACTTGATTTATAAAACTGTTTATACTAAAGCTGTTTAGATGGACTGAAGTCAGGGCGTACTTTAGATTACTGAGTTTCATTGTGGCTCAGTGGGTAGCACTGTCGCCTTACAGCAAGAATGTCCTGGGTTTGATCCCCAGGTGGGGCGATCCGGGTCCTTTCTGTGTGGAATTTGCATGTTCTTCCTGTGTCTGCGTTGGTTTCCTCCGGGAGCTCCGGTTTCCTGCCACAGTCCAAAGACATGCAGTTAGGTGAATTGGAGATACTAAATTGTCTGTGACTGTGTTTGACATTAAACTTGTGAACTAATGGATCTTGTGTAACGAGTAACTACCGTTTCTGTCATGAATATAACCAAAGTGTGTAAAACATGACTTAAAAAAATCCTAATAAATAAATACTGAGTTTCTTTAAACCAAGATAGACCTTGCTTTGTGTATAGGTGGACAGTCCTTCAGTCTGATTTTCAACATATCTTAGCCTTTTCACTCTGTTTACATTTCGTAAAAGTGGCTTCTGAGCTGTTACCCTTCCAACCAGACCATTCCTGATCAAGCTTGTTTGGACTGTAGAAGGGTCAACTTGGCATTCAGATGAAGCTGCCTGATGAACCAGGTCCTTGCTGGACTTTTTCCAATTTTCTTGGTCTTCCATTCCTGATTCCTTAAATGTCATTATAAAAGCTTGAATACCACATCTGGAGAATCTAGTTTGTTCGCTGATTGAATCACTTATTGGGGGTAATGAAGGCAAAAGGATGTTCCAACAGAAACTAAGGCTGGGGTTTTAATAATGGTGCACATGGACATTTAACAAGGGAGCTTTTTATTCCCATGTATTTTATAATCCATGAGATCAAGTTATGTCAACAACATTGCTTCTATGTATCAATAAATATTCTGTCTTAGTTTCTTTGAGACTATTTCAGTTTGATATCAGTTAGTGCCACTCTATAATCTTGAATTGATGACTTTATTTTACAGTGCTGTAACACCTGACAAACAGACCTCGACGCGAGCAGAACTAAACAGGGATCAAACAGTTTATTATAAAGAATTAATACAAACAACGCGGAAGCGACCTCACAGCGAAAGGACAAACGGGAAAAGACAAAAGCCGGAAACAGAAATACAAACACGGGTCATACACAGAGAGAAAATAAACTGGCTACCAAATCCGAAAGGGCAAATCCAAAAGAGTAAAACGATAAACACAGGAGATCGAAGCCAGATAAGTCAAGAGTAAATGCAATACGAACGCTCAGTAGTCAACAAGTTGGCAATACCTCGCGAAGCAGCGTCACAACCGGAGTGGTATATATAATGAAAGTTATTACAAACAGGTGTGCATGCTAGAATTCCGGACACGAGGAACAGGAATGCGGTTCCTCATTGGCTGGTTGCGCATCGATTGTGCTGACATCATACGGCAATGGATTATGGGAAATGTAGTCTGTGGTGTCAGCGTCACGGGAGGAACCCGGAAGTGTGACATCACCCTCCCCTAAGGTGTCCGAGACGGGCCGAAGACGAGGACGACCACGACGACCAGCCCCCCCACAGCCGGAGTCTTTAGGCATCGAAGTCCTGGATCTGTTGCAACTCTGAGCAGTAACCCTACTCCTGCGACCACTGGGTGGCCGATTAAGCAGATGGCTTGGGGTTTGTTTCCTGGGACGACCTCTGGAACGTGGAGCAGGATGAGATGGATGACTACGATGAAACTCCTCTATCAGGGTTGGGTCCAACACATCTGCCGCTGGTACCCAGCTCCTCTCTTCTGGTCCATACCCCTGCCAATCCACTAAATACTGAAGGGTTCCCCCTCTCCTTCTTGAATCCAAAAGCCTCCGAACAGCATACACTGGAGCACCTTCACAGACAATCGGAGGGGGAGGCATGGTCTCGGGTATGGCCTCGTCCAACGGACCCGGGACAACCGGTTTCAGAAGGGACACATGAAAGGAAGAATATACACAATATTGAGCCGGTAGTTCTAGTTTGTAAGTTACATCATTTATCTTACTAAGAATCTTGAAAGGACCAATGTATTTAGGCATGAGCTTCTTACTACCTTCTACACACCTGAAGTCTCGGGTCGACAGCCAAACTCTGTCACCAGGAGCATAAGATGGGTTGTCACCTCGATGTTTGTCAGCCTGGCGTTTGTGGCGTCTCAGAACTGAGTCAATGTGTTGATGGGTCTCCTCCCAGACCTCCTCACTCCGCCGCATCCAGTGATTAACAGAAGGTACCGTTGAGGGCTCAAAAGACAATGGCAACAAAGGTGGTTGATACCCAAACATGCACTGAAATGGGGTTAGCTTTGTAGCTAAACTAATGAGTGAGTTTTGGGCTATTTCGGCCCAAGGTAAATACTCAGACCAGTCATTTTGATTATTGTGACGGTAGATTCTAAGAAATTTACCCAGTTCTTGATTTGTCCGCTCACATTGGCCATTTGATTGAGGGTGATATCCGGAAGTCAGGCTGACTGAAATGCCTAACTTCTCCATAAATGCTGACCAAACCTGAGAAGTGAATTGTGGCCCTCTATCCGAAACTATATTCTCTGGGACACCAAATATTCTAAAAACATGCTGAAACAGACTCTCTGCTGTCTGATAAGCTGTAGGTTATTGCGGCAAGGGGATGAACCGAACTCCACGTGAAAAAATATCTACTACAGTAAGGTATTACAGGGTATTACCCTGTGAGATGGGGAGATCCGTAACAAAGTCCACCACGATGTGAGACCAAGGACGCGATGGAACTGGTAAAGGCATTAATTTATCGGCTGGAAGCGTGCGTGGAGTCTTACATTGAGAACAGACGGAACATGAAGAAACGAAACGATGAATATCGGCCACCATACTTTCCCACCAATATTTGTTACTCAACAGTTGTTGCATTCTAGTCTCCCCTGGGTGCCCCGTGGTAAGCGAAGAATGCACCAAGGTAATTAATCTATCCCTGAATGTCGATGGCACATACCTTTTAGTGGGAGGACATTGTCTAGGTGGTGAGGTTTGAGCATTCACCTGATCGATTTCTGTATCCATCTCCCACCTGATGGGAGCCACAATAATCTGGGGAGACAATATAGGTTCATACTCAGATAGCTGGCTATTTTCTGACTCAAACATGCGTGATAGAGCGTCAGCTTTAGTATTTCGTGAACCAGGACGATAGGTTATTCTAAAGTTGAACCTGCAAAAGAACAAGGACCAACGGGCTTGACGAGAGTTTAAACGCTTGGCGGACCGCAAATATTCCAGATTTTTATGATCTGTAAGAATAAGGAAAGGATGTTGCGCACCCTCCAACCAATGCCGCCATTCTTCCAAGGCTAATTTTATGGCTAATAACTCCTTGTCTCCAATCCCATAGTTATACTCTGCTGGACTTAATTTGTGAGAAAAGTAAGCAACTGGGTATAACTTACTCGGAGAGCCACTGGATTGGGATAGTACAGCTCCTACTCCCACATTAGACGCATCTACCTCTAATATAAAAGGCTTGGAGGGATCTGGATTTTTTAACAAGGGGGCCGAAGTAAACCTTTCCTTAAGGTGTAAAAACGCAGAGTTAGCTTGGGGCGTCCATTCCAACGTTTTGGCACTTTTTTTAAGGAGAGAGGTCAGGGGCGCTGCCATGGAACTATAATTTCTAATAAAGCGTCTGTAAAAGTTAGCAAAACCCAGAAAACGTTTTAACTCTCTAACTGTTTTCGGCACTGGCCAGTTTATGATTGCGTAAATTTTACAATCATCCAGAACTACCCCCTCTGCACTGATGATGTACCCTAAAAAAGATGTAGAGTACGTATGGAACTCACACTTTTCTCTCTTGACATAGAGGTTATTCTCAAGAAGACGCGTGAGTACCTGTCTCACATGTTGAATGTGGGTGGTTAGATCTGAGGAGTAAATCAAAATATCATCTATATATGCTATTACAAAATGACCCAACATGTCACGTAAAACGTCATTGATAAAAGCTTGGAAAACAGACGGTGCATTACGCAAACCAAAAGGCATCACCAAATATTCATAATGCCCCCTAGTGGTGTGGAAGGCGGTTTTCCACTCATCACCCTCTTGAATGCGAATCAAGTTATAAGCACTGCGCAAATCTAACTTAGTAAAAATGGTTGCGCCTCGAAGTTGTTCTAAAGTTACAGGAACAAGGGGTAGAGGATAAGGGTATGGTTTAGTGATCTGATTCAACCCTCTGTAGTCTATACATGGTCTAAGGTTACCATCTCTTTTCTTTACAAAGAAAAAACTTGCTGCTGCAGGTGAAGTAGAGGGCCTTATAAAGCCCTGACCTAGAGCCTCCTGTATATATTCCTCCATAACATCGTTTTCCGCCTGAGTGAGTGGGTAGATACAAGATTTTGGCGGTATTTGGTTATTAAGTAGCTCAGTAGAACAGTCATATAGTCTATGAGGAGGAAGTTTGTTAGCACTTGACTTGTTGAACACTTCAAGCAAATCAGCGTATTCGGAAGGCACAGACACCGGAGTAGAGACCTCAGGACATTCGACAGACGTAGAATTTAAAACACATGGTAATGCTAAACAGTTCTGATGACAGTAACTCGACCATGATAGTATTTCCCGTTCTGACCAAGAAATTACCGGATCATGAGTTTTCAACCAAGGCAGTCCTAAAATTATGTCATACTCTGAAGAGTCCAACACGAAAAATTTTATGTTCTCAGAATGCAAGGCACTGACTTTCATTTTGACGGGTGCAGTGGCGAAAGAGACGACACCCTGTCCAACTGGGTCTCCATCCACAGCAGACAGTCTTAGCGGGATGTTCAAGGAGATCATAGGCACATGAAGTTGCTTGGTTAGTTTAGAGTGGATGAGGTTTCCTTCCGCTCCAGAATCGATCAAGGCTAAAGACACAAATGAAAATTCCTGGCAGTACAGAGTAACAGGTATGAGGAAAGACTTTGAAACCATACCAGGAATGGGATTACTTACCCTTTTAGCGTATGGAGTCTCCACACGCTCTCCCAGGGATGGAACCTGAGGTCTTTGTGGACGAGCCCAACAATCACGCAAAATGTGACCTTAGCACCACAGTACATGCAGAGACCTTCATGTCGTCGGCGTAGTCTCTCCTCCTGGGTTAGACGCGCTGAAACAAGCTGCATCGGTTCTTCTGGAGCAACTTCTTCCACTGCAGGTCTAGAATTTGGATGAGATCGGTGATGGGTAACAGGAGGACGTCGTCCAAACGATGAAGCTTGTGGCAGGGAAACTCGACGTGTAGACAGGTTAGACCCACGTTTGAGTTGATCTAACCGTATAGCCAGGGCAGTGAGTTCATTAAGAGTGAGACCATCATCCTTACATGCCAGTTCTGTGAGGATATCAGAATTAAGTCCAGTGCGATAAATGGTCATCAGCGCTGCATCGTTCCAGCCACTACCTGCTGCCAAAGTACGGAATTCAAGGAAATAGTCTGACACAGTACGCTGACCCTGTCGCAAACACCACAAGTAAGTCACCCCGAGACCTCCCTTCATGGGGATGATCAAAAACCGCCTTGAAATCCTCTATAAATCGGTCATAGGTACCATTTTCAACAAAAGACCACGTGGCTGTAGCCCATTCTAATGCCTTTCCAGTTAAACGAGAAATAACAAATGAAATGCGTGCTTTGTCAGAACTAGGAAGTGCGTTAGAAAAGTAGGGGGAATATTGCAGGAGAAAACCTCTGCATAGGTCAGCCGAACCATCATATTTGTCCGGCTTGCATACAGGAAAGGGACTACTCATGACTTCAGCAGGCACAACAGGGTTAACTTCCGGAGAAGTTGAACTAACATTCAACTGGGCAAGTCTAAAATAAATCTCTCTCAGATTTGAAGAGATTTGTGCTAATTGCGACTGTTGTCCTGTTTGTTGTTGAGTCAAACCCTTCCGCACTAGAAATAGAGTCAAACAGTTGATTATGTCGACCCAAAAATGTCCCCTGATTACTTATACAGTGTAACACAAAAGTGAGTACACCCCTCACATTTCTGCAGATATTTAAGTATATCTTTTCATGGGACAACACTGACAAAATGACACTTTGACACAATGAAAAGTAGTCTGTGTGCAGCTTATATAACAGTGTAAATTTATTCTTCCCTCAAAATAACTCAATATACAGCCATTAATGTCTAAACCACCAGCAACAAAAGTGAGTACACCCCTTAGTGAAAGTTCCTGAATTGTCAATATTTTGTGTGGCCACCATTATTTCCCAGAACTGCCTTAACTCTCCTGGGCATGGAGTTTACCAGAGCTTCACAGGTTGCCACTGGAATGCTTTTCCACTCCTCCATGACGACATCACGGAGCTGGCGGATATTCGAGACTTTGCGCTCCTCCACCTTCCGCTTGAGGATGCCCCAAAGATGTTCTATTGGGTTTAGGTCTGGAGACATGCTTGGCCAGTCCATCACCTTTACACTCAGCCTCTTCAATAAAGCAGTGGTCGTCTTAGAGGTGTGTTTGGGGTCATTATCATGCTGGAACACTGCCCTGCGACCCAGTTTCCGGAGGGAGGGGATCATGCTCTGCTTCAGTATTTCACAGTACATATTGGAGTTCATGTGTCCCTCAATGAAATGTAACTCCCCAACACCTGCTGCACTCATGCAGCCCCAGACCATGGCATTCCCACCACCATGCTTGACTGTAGGCATGACACACTTATCTTTGTACTCCTCACCTGATTGAGACCACACATGCTTGAGACCATCTGAACCAAACAAATTAATCTTGGTCTCATCAGACCATAGGACATGGTTCCAGTAATCCATGTCCTTTGTTGACATGTCTTCAGCAAACTGTTTGCGGGCTTTCTTGTGTAGAGACTTCAGAAGAGGCTTCCTTCTGGGGTGACAGCCATGCAGACCAATTTGATGTAGTGTGCGGCGTATGGTCTGAGCACTGACAGGCTGACCCCCCACCTTTTCAATCTCTGCAGCAATGCTGACAGCACTCCTGCGCCTATCTTTCAAAGACAGCAGTTGGATGTGATGCTGAGCACGTGCACTCAGCTTCTTTGGACAACCAACGCGAGGTCTGTTCTGAGTGGACCCTGCTCTTTTAAAACGCTGGATGATCTTGGCCACTGTGCTGCAGCTCAGTTTCAGGGTGTTGGCAATCTTCTTGTAGCCTTGGCCATCTTCATGTAGCACAACAATTCGTCTTTTAAGATCCTCAGAGAGTTCTTTGCCATGAGGTGCCATGTTGGAGAGACCAGTATGAGAGAGTGTGAGAGCTGTACTTTAGTAGCTGTACTACTAAATTGAACAAACCTGCTCCCTATGCACACCTGAGACCTAGTAACACTAACGAGTCACATGACATTTTGGAGGGAAAATGACAAGCAGTGCTCAATTTGGACATTTAGGGGTGTAGTCTCTTAGGGGTGTACTCACTTTTGTTGCCGGTGGTTTAGACATTAATGGCTGTATATTGAGTTATTTTGAGGGAAGAATAAATTTACACTGTTATATAAGCTGCACACAGACTACTTTTCATTGTGTCAAAGTGTCATTTTGTCAGTGTTGTCCCATGAAAAGATATACTTAAATATCTGCAGAAAAGTGAGGGGTGTACTCACTTTTGTGACACACTGTAGCCTGTTGTAGTTCGTTTAGTTCCGCCATCGAACTCGGGGGCGAGGTATTCTGTAACACCTGACAAACAGACCTTGACACGAGCAGAACTAAACAGGGATCAAACAGTTTATTATAAAGAATTAATACAATCAACGCGGAAGCGACCTCACAGCGAAAGTACAAATGGGAAAAGACAAAAGCCGGAAACAGAAATACAAAAACGGGTCATACACAGAGAGAAAATAAACTGGCTACCAAATCCGAAAGGGCAAATCCAAAAGAGTAAAACGATAAACACAGGAGATCGAAACCAGATAAGTCAAGAGTAAGCAGCGTCGCAACCGGAGTGGTATATATAATGAAAGTTATTACAAACAGGTGTGCATGCTAGAATTCCGGACACGAGGAATGGGAATGCGGTTCCTCATTGGCTGGTTGTGCATCGATGGTGCTGACATACGGCAGTGGTTTATGGGAAATGTAGTCTGTGGTGTCAGCGTCACGGGAGGAACCCGGAAGTGTGACAAGTGGAATACCAGTGATTGTGAACTGTCAGCATGTAGCATTGCATATCTAACTGTTATTTAGACTGCTAACATTTTATGAATTTATATATATATATATATATATATATATATATATATATATATATATATATATATATATATATATGGAAGAACTGGGTGAAAGCCAGCCAAAAATTTATGTAGAGAAATAGATGGACTACAGTCAGTAATTGTAGAACTTCAAAGTGCTTCTATATGGTAAGAGGAGCTGGTAAAATGGACAGTGTGTGTAGAAACAAGGAGGTGGTTTTAATGTTATGGCTTATCAGTGTATATAATTTTTGATACATTATCTAAGTTTTTTTCTGTATAATTAAATTTTTACACTTAAGATACATCAAGAAAACCAAAAGCATTCTTACTTACAATCTGCCTACTTTCAATGAAGAAAAAAGCCAAAACACCCTCAGTTTTTATCGGTTAAAGCCAAGTGTCATCCACAACCAGCTGTCTAGCTGTTGTCAGTCATCTTCCTTCATAATAGAAAAGCAGGTCACTACAGTAATTGCTTTGATGGTCCAGTCTGAACAAATCGCTTTTGGGCATTGAAAGAGCCTCAGAGATAGCAGGCTGAGAAAAAAGGTGGTAATGAACTAAAGCACTTTGTGGTCCTTGGGGAACTGTGTGTCCTACATAAAAAATAAATAAATAAATAAAAAATAACAACAGACTTCCCCGGAAAAGACGTCACCTTGATAGCAGCACTCTCTAAAATCGAAACATACACCTTTGCATCAGTGGTTTTCATTTTCAGCTTTTGCTGATAACATTCTAGGTGGTCCCTTTTTTGTCTTTGTCATGGAGAACTCAATGTCCTTCTTTCCAGAGAAGCTAAAATGTTGATTTATCTATCCACTGAAAATGTTTCTATTGTCTTCCATGTTTCTTTTTGTCTGATAGAGTTTCAGGTTGCATTTCTTAATGCAGTGGTAAACGGTGCTAAGTGATAGCAGTTTTCCAAAGTACAGGGTGGGCCATTTATATGGATACACCTAAATAAAATGGGAATGGTTGGTGATATTAACTTCCTGTTTGTGGCGCATTAGTATATGGGAGGGGGAAAACTTTTCAAGATGGGTGGTGACCATGGCGGCCATTTTGAAGTCGGCCATTTTGGATCCAACTTTAGTTTTTTCAATGGAAAGAGGGTCATGTGACACATCAAACTTATTGAGAATTTCACAAGAAAAACAATGGTGTGCTTGGTTATGTAATGTAACTTTATTCTTTCATGAGTTATTTACAAGTTTCTGACCACTTATAAAATGTGTTCAAAGTGCTGCCCATTGTGTTGGATTGTCAATGCAACCCTCTTCTCCCCCTCTTCACACACTGATAGCAACACCGCAGAAGAAATGCTAGCACAGGCTTCCAGTATCCGTAGTTTCAGTTGCTGCACATGTCGTATCTTCACAGCATAGACAATTGCCTTCAGATGACCCCAAAGATAAAAGTCTAAGGGGGTCAGATCGGGAGACCTTGGGGGCCATTCAACTGGCCCACGATGACCAATCCACTTTCCAGGAAACTGTTCATCTAGGAATGCTCGGACCTGACACCCATAATGTGGTGGTGCACCATCTTGCTGGAAAAACTCAGGGAACGTGCCAGCTTCAGTGCATAAAGAGGGAAACACATCATCATGTAGCAATTTCAAATATCCAGTGGCCTTGAGGTTTCCATTGATGAAGAATGGCCCCACTATCTTTGTACCCCATATACCACACCATACCATCAATTTTTGTGTTCCAACAGTCTTGGAGGGATCTATCCAATGTGGGTTAGTGTCAGACCAATAGCGGTGGTTTTGTTTGTTAACTTCACCATTCACATAAAAGTTTGCCTCATCACTGAACAAAATGTTCTGTGTAAACTGAGGGTCCTGGTCCAATTTTTGTTTTGCCCATTCTGCAAATTCAGTGCGCCGATCTGGGTCATCCTCGTTGAGATGCTGCAGCAGCTGGAGTTTGTAAGGGTGCCATTTGTGAGTAGCTAATATCCGCTGAAGGGATGTTCGACTGATGCCACTCTCCAGTGACATGCGGCGAGTGCTACGCTGTGGGCTCTTGCTGAATGAAGCTAGGACAGCCACTGATGTTTCTTCATTAGTGACAATTTTCATGCGTCCACACTTTGGCAAATCCAACACTGAACCAGTTTCACGAAACTTGGCAAGCAGTTTGCTAAGTGTAGCATGGGAGATGGGTGGTCTCGTAGGGTGTCTTGCATTGAAATCTGCTGCAATGACCCGGGTACTGCGTTCACCAGACATCAACACAATTTCTATCCGCTCCTCACGTGTTAACCTCTGCGACATGTCAATGGCTGTAAACAAAGAGAAGCTTGTAAATAACTCATGAAAGAATAAAGTTACGTTAAAACCAAGCACACCATTGTTTTTTTTGTGAAATTCTCAATAAGTTTGATGTGTCACATGACCCTCTTCCCATTAAAAAAACTAAAGTTGAATCCAAAATGGCCGACTTCAAAATGGCCGCCATGGTCACCACCCATCTTGAAAAGTTTTCCCCCTCCCATATACTAATGTGCCACAAACAGGAAGTTAATATCACCAACCATTCCCATTTTATTTAGGTGTATCCATATAAATGGCCCACCCTGTACTTCTAAACCAGTGTGGCTATATTTATCACAGTAGGATGATGGGTTTTCATGCAATGTTGCCTGAGAGCTTAAAGGTCATGCACATTCAGTAATGGTTACAGTTCTTGCCCCACTTGAACAGAGATTTTTCCAGGTTACCTGAATCTTTTCACAATATTATGTAAGGTAGACGGTTAAATCTTGCATTGTGAAATGTTCTTTTACACTGTTTTGAACTGACATTTTTTCATAAAGTTTTAAAAACTATGGTGAGCCACAACCAATTATTGCTTATATAGACTGAGCCATTGCTGGGACCTCTTTCTACCCAATCATGATTTCCTTACCTATTGTGGAATGTTTCAAAACACTGTACAGTGGTACCTTGAAACTCAGCATCAATTGGTTCTGGGAGTGACATTGAGAAAACAGTTAAAAATAAATAACCATTGCACAACGCTTAATGTGATTTGATGTACTAAAACGAGCAAGGAATTTCATTAGTGGAGAGAATATATGAGCAGTAATAATTAAGGTTTTTTTGAGGTTTAGTGTTTCTATGTCATAATTTTAATACATTAAGTCACCAAGTTTTTTTTTTACTATAAGCAATTTAGACTCTCTCTCAAAAAAATACTGATTCTTACAATTTCTCAGAACCCCGAGCTATAACACAAGTTTAAAAGTGAAACAGTGTGGAAAATTCAGATAAACACAGATACATGTGAAGTTTTCAGAGTGAATTTGACAGTTATTCCACACAAATGCAGATTCGTCTAATATTCGCACTTTGATGACGTCTTACTGCAGTGCTCATCGAAGCGCGGAACAAAGCTGCTGTTCATTGTTAATTTAAAATTAAATAAATAATTTTTTAAAGGTGAACACATTGAGTTTTAATGGGGTTCATTTACAGTGATACCTTGTAACTCAACGTCCCCTAAACTCAAAAACTTTGAAACATAACACCCTTCATCAATAAATTTCTTCCCTTAAACTCAACGTGTCTGCAACTACTGCTTTGTTCAGGGCTCGGCTTGAGCAGTGCAGTAAAACTCATCAAAGTGCGAATATGAGACAAATCTGCATTTGTGTGGAATAACTGTCAAATGCACTCTGAAAGCTCCACATGTATCTGTGTTTATCTGGATTTTCCTTCTGTTTCACTTTTAAACTTGTGTTACAGCTCGAGGTTCTGAGAAATTGTGAGAATCAGCTTTTCCGAGAGAGTCTAAAACGCTTATTGTTAAAAAAAGCTTAATGTGACTTAATGTATTAAAAGAACGACACAGAAACACTAAAACTGTCTTAATTATTACTGCTCATAAGTTCTCTACACTAATTAAGAAGCATAAGAAAACAATAAAGAAGTTAAGGTAAAGAGCAGGTTTTATTGAATTTTTATATTAATCTTAACAATCTTTTTAGATTGTATGTTAGTGGTTTAATATAATATTTGTGTTATTTTTAGTGTATACATGTCAAAAACAACCCCATTATTTTACATTAGCCTAAAATACTGTATATGCAGTTTCACAGGACCATGGAACACATTAACAGGTTTTCCATACATCCTTATGGGAAAAGATACCTTAAAACTCAATGCCAGTCCCAGAACCAATTCACATTGAGTTTCAAGGTACCACTGTACTAATTATTAAACTTTTCCTGAATTAAAACAGTGGTATTAAAACATTCACTAAATAACAATCTTTTCATTTGGAATTTGGAAAAATAAAATTCTTAGTAGTTAATAGAATAAAATAGTTAAATTTTGCTCTAACACATACCCCCCCCCAAAGCTGTATATCTAGTAATTACATGAAGGTGCTGGAATTAGAAAATGTTGATTATAGAAAATGGGAGGGAAAGAAAAAGTAAAGAAAAGCCATTGCTAGAAAATAAATATGGCAGAATTTTGAGACTATATATCATTGTCATCACACCTTTGCTCTTCAGTGCCAGCTTATTTATTGACCTGGCTCTGAGAGTAGAATAGCCTTACCTCCTTCTACCATATCTTTGCCCTGGTTTGTTTTGCTTGTTTAGGGTCAATTTATTCTGCATTTGCTCTGAGTAGTCACCTTATTCAGATACTATATGCTATCTTTGCTGCAGTCTTATGTATTGGGAGGTCAGTCTTGTATCTCATCTACCCAGAGGGGGGTACTTTCTAACATTCAGATTTTTGTGTGTTTTATCTGTTGTCAGCACTTTTGTTTTTCACTGTGTTCTTTTGGTTTGGCATAAAAATTAGTTATGCTGAGACTGGGATATACATTTTTTATTCAGCATTTTCTGACCAAGAATACAGTACATGACATGTATGCACAACTATAGTTAAAAGTTTAATAACATCAAAAAAGAACATCACACAAAAACATGTCTATCCCATATAACAATCTGTCTTCATACTTTGGACCACATTGTTCATTGTTATTGTTATGCTAAAAAAAGATTCAGTTCATTACTGCCCAAACCTCCTCCTGGTTTCTACACTCACTGTCTATTTTATCAGCTCCACTTACCATATAGAAGCACTTTGTAGCTCTACAATTACTGACTGTAGTCCATCTGTGTATCTACATACTTTTTTAGCCTGTTTTCACCCTGTTATGTAATGGTCAGGACCAGTGGCGGCTGCTGGTCTTTCAAAGAGGGGAAGCTCATTGTCGGCTTACATCATAAAATTTGTCAATTTATTTACACATAAATTCTGCCCTCTGTTCCTTTTACAAGAAAATGGCCTGAAATGGGTTGCAGTTTGTCTTTCGACTTCACTCGCAAAATCCGCGATGGGACTGAAGCTCCCAGTGATTAAGTGACTAATGAAGCGTATTGCTTTGGCAATACGAATGTCCCTATTTGTCATGCCAATAAAGCTTCTTTTGAGTTTGAGTTTGAGAAGTGACGGTGTAGCGCTCAAACTAGCTGTCAATCAAAACGGCATTCAGCCTTTCCACTGATCCTCCAATCATCTTGCAGAAGCTCAGCGTCCACACCCGCCCACAGCTCCATTCACCCCCAGAGACGCTCAGCGTCCGGGGGCGGGACAAAATCGAAGCATTTATCCAATGACCGGCGACTTTCGGAGCATAAAAAAAAAAACCTCAACGCAGTCCCATAGAAGTGAAGAGACGCTCAGCTTCTGCGGGCAAATGCATTGACGCTCCGGGAATGTATGAGTTAAGTTAAGAAAATTGAGTCGATTTGTGATAATTAGCTGATTCTGAACGAACTCGTCTTCGAGATATACGTGTTCTAACGCATTTGTAGTCAATGAAATGTTAACACAACTGTACATATTTGACCATTTAATTTTGGACATTTTAGGGGAAGCTGAGCTTCCCTTGCAGTCTTAGAGAAATCGCCACTGGTCAGGACCCCCACAGGACCACCAAAGAGCAGGTATTATTTAGGTGGTGGATCATTCTCAGCACTGCAGTGACACTGACATGGTGGTGGTGTGTTAGTGTGTGTTGTGCTGGTATGAGTGGATCAGACACAGCAGCGCTGCTGGAGTTTTTAAATACCGTGTCCACTCACTGTCCACTCTATTAGACACTCCTACCTGGTTGGTCCACCTTGTAGATGTAAAGTCAGAGACGATCGCTCATCTATAGCTGCTGTTGCTCATCTTCTAGACTTTCATCAGTGGTCACAGGACGCTGCCTAAGGAGTGCTGTTGGCTGGATATTTTTGGTTGGTGGGCTATTGTCAGTCCAGCAGTGACAGTGAGGTGTTTAAAAAACTCCATCAGCGCTGCTGTGTCTTATCCACTCATACCAGCACAACACACACTAACACACCACCACCATGTCAATGTCACTGCAGTGCTGAGAATGACCCACCACCCAAATAATACCTACTCTGTAGTGGACCTGGAAGAGTCCTGACCATTGAGGAACAGCATGAAAGGAGGCTAACAAAGCATACAGAGAAACAGATGGACTCCAGTCAGTAATTGTAGAACTACAAAGTGCTTCTATATGGTAAGTTGAGCTGATAAAATGGACAGTGAGTGTAGAAACAAGGAGGTGGTTTTAATGTTATGGCTGATTGGTGTACATCTTACTGTACTAGCCTTTAGAATTTCCTTTGATCCATTAAACCTGGTTTCTTTTGCTAGATTCATTACTTTAGAAAATACATTTTTACTGCATCAAATTTCTTTATATCACTCTAGAAGTGGTCTGTCATTGCAGATTTTAAACTCAGCTTGTGTGTGATGGCTTAATTACATCCCACTTTTAAACACTAGGCCTACCTTTTAATAAAAATCTCGTTTCATTGGTTGCCAGTTTGTTCTTTGTGGTTCTAGCAATGGTGTCGACCTAGAAGGAATGGTGTCTACCTTGACCTATACCAACACATGCATTTATATACTTCTGAACCAGTAACGTTTGTAAAACTTTGCATACATAATGAAAGACATTGGCTCTTTTTTGAGTCATGTTATTTGCATAGGTGGTTTTTAGGGCAGGTTATCAAGCATTTTTATTCAAATGCAAATTCAGTGGTTATCAGCTGCAGGAGCTGATGAATAATAGGCTGTACAAAACACATGGACCACAAAAGGAAATGAAAAAGGGCCTCTTTTCTGCTCTGCAAATGTTTTTCTAGATGCTATTATTGGCTTAGAATGGAAACATTTATTATTTGAAGCCCAAATATGCCCATTTTATTGGACAGGGATAGACCTTTATTAATGTAAAAGCTTATCAAAAAAACACCACTGACCCAGATATCTCTGCCACAATGCCATGTTTTTTTTTCCCTTTTTATTTTTTTGAGACAGCTTGACAGCATTTCTTTCTGTCATGTTATTTGTGTTTACATGTCATTTCCTCTAACCTCAACCTAGAGCTACACACTTATTATAAGTCTTCGCTGTAAACAGGATGTGATCTTTCTTTTAGTAAAGTATTGCTTATGACTGTGTATAATAGACTTGTTTACCCCTTTGATTTTATTTTAATGCTACACATTAAACCATTGAAGTACCAGCCCTAAGTGGGCAATTTAAAATCCTTACATGTTTTTCATGATTCAAGCCTTGCATCACCAGAGATCAACTTCATGCAAGTTTCAGAACTGTAGACTACAGAACATTAAAGAATATTGCATCAACCTAAGCTTTGATAAGCACCACTTCTCTGAAAATTCTATTTGATATGATTTGGAATCATTTACAAAACACATAAGTATAATTAAATGCTCATATTATTAACAGTTTTTGCAATCAGGCTTACAGGGATCTGCTTCACTCTCCACTCTTCACTGATCGACTAGTTTTTGACACTTGTTTCACTGTTAAACAGCAACAGTGAGTCGGATTCTTCTTGATTCCTCCTTGTAACTCACAGAGCTAAAGTAGGAGGAGTAATATCACAAAGAGTATTTCAACAATACTGCAAGTCCAATATTTTTGTGTAGACCTGGTGATGTAAGGAAGATAATAAATACATTATTTTAAGTTCATCCACTGTCTGTCTCCTAGTATAATGTAGTTATCTTTTTCTATGTTATTTTTCCATTCCTTATTACATACAGTATCTAATTGCATAATCTAAAGCAAAATACACTGATTAGCCATAACATTAAAACCACCTCCTTGTTTCTGCAATTACTGTCTATTCTATCAGCTTCACTTACCATATAGGAGCACTTTGTAGTTCTACAATCACTGACTGTAGTCCATCTGTTTCTATACATACTTTTTTTAGCCTGCTTTCACTCTGTTCTTCAATGGTCAGGACCCCCACAGGACCACCACAGAGCAGGTATTATTTAGGTGGTGGATCATTCTCAGCACTGCAGTGACACTGACATGGTGGTGATGTGTTAGTGTGTGTTGTGCTGGTATGAGTGGATCAGACACAGCAGCACTGCTGGAGTTTTTAAATACCGTGTCTACTCACTGTCCACTCTGTTAGACACTCCTACCTAGTTGGTCCACCTTGTAGATGTAAAGTCTTCTATTGCTGCTGTTTGAGTTGGTCATCTTCTGAACCTTCATCAGTGGTCACAGGACGCTGCCCACAGGGCGCTGTTGACTGGATATTTTTGGTTGGTGGACTATTCTCAGGCCAGCAGTGACAGTGAGGTGTTTAAAAACTTCAGCAGCGCTGCTGTGTCTTATCCACTCCCACCAGCACAACACACACTAACACACTAACACACCACCACCATGTCAGTGTCACTGCAGTGCTGAGAATGATCCACCACCCAGTCCTGACCATTGAAGACATAATGAAAGAGGGCCAACAAAGCATGCAGCGAAACAGATGGGCTACAGTCAGTAATTGTAGAACTACAAAGTGCTTCTATATGGTAAGTTGAGCTGATAAAATAGACAGAGAGTGTAGAAACAAGGAGGTGGTTTTTATGTTATGGCTGATCAATGTAACTTTACAGCAAGGGTGTAATCACAATGTATCATGGGGTGACACCAAATGTCTTTTAGGGGTTGTTTGATTGTTTCTCTGAAATAGGGCATAAAGCAAAATGTTAATTATTATGCCTTGATTACATTTGCTGCTGAACTAAATGCTCTATATGAATGTGGGTCACTAAAGTTAAGCTAATTGGTTCTGCCATCAACTGAGTGCATCACTATTTGGAGAGTGTGTAAAGTGTTTACAGTGCTTCATAGTAATGAAGTTGACAAATTCGCATATGGCTTTGGTGCGATTATGTCTATTTTTGTGCAATGTTCTCTTTGCATTGACTCAATTCGCCAGGCCCCTCATCTCAGCAGCTTAGCCTTAATCTGCAAGCCCAGAAAAGCCAAGCTGATAATCACCATTTTTGGACTCTCAAGCCTTTATTTGAATATTTTAATGTGGTTCTTCTATTTTGATTAAGCCATTTGTAAAATAAGAAAAGCAATTTGGATAACACAATTTTTTGTCTATAATGAAAGGAGGATTAATGAGAGCATAATGGTGGTAAATACAACCTTTTTTTTTTGAGGGGTTGGTTTTCAGCTTTTGCAAAGATCTAATGGTTTGTGAGGTGACCACTTTCTAAACTCTTACCCTTTGTTTATTTGCAGTAACAGCACATAAACCTCATGAGGCCCATATTTAGACCTTTGAAAGTATAAATAATACCTGGTTCCATATGGTCTCGTGTCCCCCTGCACTGGATCATGTCAGGGATGAAGGGGAATCAAGTGTCACATCATGTTTGTTTTCCTGCTTGTTTTGGGTGTCTGCACCAGTCTGCAATGATGATTTACACCGATCAGCCATAACATTAAAACCACCTCCTTGTTTTTACACACATTGTCCATTTTATCAGCTCCACTTACCATATAGAAGTACTTTGTAGTTCTACAATTACTGACCGTAGTCCATCTGTAATTAGCCCTTTATCTCACCATTTCAGAATGAATTATAGTTGAATTAAAATAATAAAACAAGGGATACATTCATATGGTCTAACTATGCACCATTATATATTTTATAAAAGAAAACAGCACCCTGGTGGCGCAGTGGGATATTCCTCTAACACACCGGCACAGAGATTCTGAACTCCTCGGTTTGAAACTCGGCGTTGCGACCGGTCGGCTGGGCGCCATCTAGCGAGCATAATTGGAAGTGCCTGTGGGGAGGGATGGCTGGACTATGTGGGCGGGGTCTTCAAACGCTGTGTAAGGACCCTGATTGGCGGATAGAGATGCCTGTGCAGAGTGCATGGGGGAAAAAGGGTTCCGTTAAGGGCTGGGCACATGTCAGAGGAGCCAGGAGTAGCAATATACCCACCTCAACTGCAAAAAATCGGGGGTCCCCAGCTGCGGAAGACAAATTGACTATGCTAAATTGGGAGAAATGGGAGAAAAACGCATAAAATATAAAAAGAAAACATGACTTTTGAACTCTACAGAGTCCAGACTTGTATGTAAAAAGCTTATAAATATATAAAAGGTAAAAAGCTTGTCTATAACAGTTTATTAACAAGCCAGAATTACAGAATTACTAGTGTAATGAATCTAGCCTTTGGAGTGCTTCTATGTGCCACGCCCCTCTCTCTGGGAGCACTCAGTCATGAGACAATGCTCATTTTGTGATTGGTCCCCATCTAATTATGCCCAGCTGAACCTTGTCTGAGAAAATAAGCTCAGGGCATTTAAGGAGGCAGTTGCCAACTTACAACGGACACTGTTTTGCCTTTGATGCTGTCATGGCGGTTAGTTTCTTGCTCATGGTGATTTGATTTTGTCAGGATTTAGCTCTTGTCTTGTTCATGCTCTTAGTCTTTGTCCAGTTCTTGCTCATGTTTTAGCTTAGTGGTTAGCATAGCATTTGGTTTAGATTTAGCTTTGTTCATGCATGTTTAGATTAGCGTTAGTGTTAGCATTTAGTTTAGCATAGGTTTCATGTTTCATGTGTTTTAGTGATTAGTGTTGGTGTAGCAGTTAGTTAGCTTTAGCATTTAAATTAGGGCATTTGTTAGTGTTTCTTGGCTTGTGTGAACACTTGTCTTGTTTAATCTTGTCTTGTCTTTTATTATTAAACACATTGTTTAGAAACATCTCTGCATTTGTGTCTGCCCCTCTTGTTCAGTGTAGCCCTAATTCATTACAGCTAGCATACAAAATAAATTACTAGAAATTTAACATAAGCTTCATAGTGCACTAATTAAAGTATAGAATACATTTTAGTTGTCTAGTGTTTTTGTGCAATATTTATTTAATGATCAAATAATCCCTAATCCCTAATTCCTTAGCGTAACAAATGTACATAGAGTTTTGGGCGGCATGGTGGCTAAGTGGGTGGCACTGTCGCCTCACAGCAAGAAGGTCCTGGGTTCGATCCCCAGGTGGGTCCAGGTCCTTTCTGTGTGGAGTTTGCATGTTCTCCCCTTGCCGTGCGTGGGTTTACTCCGGGAGCTCCGGTTTCCTCCCACAGTCCAAAGACATGCAAGTGAGGTGAATTGGAGATACTAAATTGTCTAACAGCAGCGCTGCTGGAGTTTTTAAACACCTCACTGTCACTATTGGACTGAGAATAGTCCACCAACTAAAAATATCCAGTCAACAACACCCCATGGGCAGCGTCCTGTGACCACTGATGAAGGTCTAGAAGATGACCAAATCAAACAGCAGCAATAGATGAGCAACCATCTCTGACTTTACATCTACAAGGTGGACCAACTAGGTAGGAGTGTCTAATAGAGTGGACAGTGAGTGGACATGGTATTTAAAAACTCCAGCAGCGCTGCTGTGTCTGATCCACTCATACCAGCACAACACACCACCACTATGTCAGTGTCACTGCAGTGCTGAGAATGATCCACCACCTAAATAATACCTTCTCTGTAGTGGTCCTGTGGGGGTCCAGACCATTGAAGAACAGGGTGAAAGCAGGCTAAAAATGTATGCAGAGAAACAGATGGACTACAGTCAGTAATTGTAGAACTACAAAGTGCTTCTATATGGTAAGTGGAGCTGATACAATTGACAGTAAGTGTAGAAACAAGATGGTGGTTTTAATGTTATGGCTGATCAATATGGCTGCTACAAATCCCATTTCTGGAAAATTTTTCATTTTTTAATTCTCTTAAAACTTTAAAATAGTATAAAGAAAAGATTTCCAGTCTTATTACTGACCAACTTAATTGTATTTGTAAATATAAACAAATGTGATTCTTGCAACACACTCCAACTCATTCATTCTCTGTTTTACCACTGCTTTATTTTAGTCAGGGTAGCAAAGGGTCTGATTCATTGGGCCACACAGGTCACCAGTCCATTGCAGAACAGACCCAAACATTCACACACACTCAGGGGAATTTTAGTAGCTTTAATTGGCCTTGCTGCATGTCTTTGGACTTGTGGGAGTAAACTGGAGTAACTGGCAGAAACCCTCAAGGACACAGGGAGAACATTCAAACTTGGACCTGGGCTGCCCAGCCATAGAATCAAACCCAGGCCCTTCTTGCTGTAAGGCGACAGTGCTACCCACTGCACCACCCTACACTCCAATTAATGACACTTTTTAATTGTTCTGGAATTTTATATACTAATTGTTGCAGTTTTTATGATGCACCATACATTCAGATCTTTAAGCACGGCAGACAGTAAAGCTACAGCACGTTTATGCTTTCTTCCTGTTCATCTCAGATAGGCCCAGAGGATACAGTGTTTTTGCAAAGAATTTATGTATGGTTTACTCTTTGTGTAATAGAGTTTTCGGCTGCGTTTCCTGAGGCAGTGACGGACTGTGTTAAGCTTTATGAAGAACTTTTGAGCATATAAAGCTATATTTTGCCGTTGTCAAGATCAAATGTCATGCACATTCAGCAGTGAGATCCTGTTGCCAGTTTTACTGCTTTTTGTGGAATGTTTTAATATGGTATACCTTGAATATTCTGTTAACTTTGCACTTTTATTTTGCCCCTCTCACAACTTTTATTGAGTTATTCAATATTTGTTAATATTTGCAAGTTGCTGAGACAAAACATTAAGTAATTTCATGGTACCTTTATTAGTTAAATGAAGGACCAATACAATTACTCACTCACTCACTTTCCTAACCGCTTATCCAATTAGGGTCGCAGGGGGTTCTGGAGCCTATCCCAGCTTTTCAATGGGCGCAAGGCACACAGTAACACCCTGGACGGGGCTCCAGTCCATTGCAGGGCAGACACACATACACACACACACCCTCACATACACACACCCCTTTACCTATAGGGCAATTAACCTGACTGCATGTTTTTGGACTGTGGGAGGAAACTGGAGCTCCCAGAGGAAACCCACACAGACATGGGGAGAACATGCAAACAGAAAGGACCCAGACTGCCACGCCTGGGGATTGAACCCAGGACCTTCTTGCTGTGATGTTACAGTGCTACCCACAGAGCCACCATACCGCCCCCAATACAATTAAAGAATTTTATATTCTTGTTTCTGACTTTTTCAGCTGAAGTTAACTGTTAAACAGAGTGTTAACACTAATAAAATGCCCCTATTTATAGAATATTCTTATTGTGTATTAATAATGACTGGTGACACCTAAATGCAGGAAAAATACCCTTTTCGTAATTTTAAAATGACTTTTGAGATATGTTTAGGGTTGTTATTCTGCTAAAACATAAACACTGTTTCAGAGACACATACATCTTGTGGTAATCTTCCATTTCATTACATTTTCTGCAATATGTCAGTTTTACTAGCAGCAAAACAGCCTCGGAACATAATACTGTTGCAACCAATGTTGACAGTAAGTACAGTGTTGTAGGGTTTGTATGTCATGCTCTAATCCTCCAAACATACTTCTGGTTATTATGGCCAAATAAGTTAATCTTCTTGCTTGCTTACCAGCCTATACGCCCATGTTGATGTAAAGTTTGCCTGACAGTAAACAGTGACCTCTTTGTTTCAGTATCTTATAGTTTATGCCAATCATGTTTGTTGAGGGTCCCTGGGTAACATTTGTTCATCCAGACATATTCAAGTTTTTGTTTTCTTTTAGACATTAGCAAAGAGACCACTGTGTCACGTACAAAATAAATGTTTGTACAGATGATCTCTGGAAGTTCCTTAGAGGTGACTTTAAATGAAATTCCTGGCTTGTAAAAATCTGTGATCTAGAATATCATAACCATAACATTAAAACCACCTCCTTGTTTCTACACTCACTGTCCATTTTATCAGCTTCACTGACTATATAGAAGCACTTTGTAGTTCTACACTTACTAACTGTAGTCCATCTGTTTCTCTGCATGCTTTGTTAGCCCCCTTTCATGCTGTTTTTCAATGGTCAGGACTCTCCCAGGACCACTACAGAGTAGGTATTATTTGGGTGGTGGATCATTCTCAGCACTGCAGTGACACTGACATGGTGGTGGTGTGTTAGTGTGTGTTGTGCTGGTATGAGTGGATCAGACACAGCAATGCTGAATGAGTTTTTAAACACCTCAGTGTCACTGCTGGACTGAGAATAGTCCAAAAATATATCCAGCCAACAGCGCCCCGTGGGCAGCGTCCTGTGACCACTGACGAAGGTCCAGAAGATGACCAACTCAAACAGCAGCAATAGATAAGCGATCAACTCTGACTTTACATCTACAAGGAGGACCAACTAGGTAGGAATGTCTAATATCGTGGACAGTGAGTGGACACGGTATTTAAAAACTCCAGCAGCGCTGCTGTGTCTGATCCACTCATACCAGCACAATACACACTAACACACCACCACCATGTCATTGTCACTGCAGTGCTGGGAAAGATCCACCCAAATAATACCTGCTCTGTGGTGGTCCTGATCATTGAAGAACAGGGTGAAAGCAGGCTTAAAAGGTATGTAGAGTAACAGATGGACTACAGTCAGTAATTGTAGAACTACAAAGTGTTTCTATATGGTAAGTGGAGCTGATAAAATGGACAGTGAGTGTAGAAACAAGATGGTGGTTTTAATGTTATGGCTGATCGGTGTATTATGACTAAGGTATTCCATGTAAGCCCATTAATTGGTTTGGATCTTTGATTTCAACATAAGTAATTTTATGATAAGTTTTACTTGTGTATTATTATTATTATTATTATTTGTAATTAACATCCCACTGTATTGGAAGCTTGGAGTGTTGGTACTAGTCTTCAAATAATACATGCCTGTGCATAGACATAGACAAGCATGCAGCACACACTAATCCTTTGCCACTGGCATGCTCCCTTAACACCCTTTCTTTTTTTTAGCTATTACTACCATCCCTGCTGTTGTTTTATAAACTTTTAATCCCTATCCCCATGAGGGATGGCTACTTTCTTCCAACACATGGCTGTTCATTAAAAGTTGATTTCCTGTCTAAAAGAAATCCTGTGAAATTAGCCTCAGCCTCTCGGACAGCTACAGTATTTTTAATTATACCACTGCCCTGGCTTCCCTCTCTCTCTCTCTCTCTCTTGCTAGCTCACTCACTTTCTTTCTCTTTTGTGTATACTATCACTTTTATCTGTGTGGCTAAACTAATGATGCTGTTGAGGGTTCATTTGTGAGAAGTGATGCAGTAATAAAATCCAGGACAAACATATGGAAAAAAGTAAAGTGCCATGAAATTTAAATTTGAGATAGTGTGGTCGTGGGGTGTTTAAATAAGCTTAGTAATACTGTTTGTGGTTTAGTAAACAATAATAACTAAAGTAAGGTTAACACATTCCTACATAAACGTACAAATGCATCTTTCTTCATTTGCCCAGTTCCCTTATTTGAGATTTTGCATTTACATTTTCTGCATTTAGCAGACGCTTTATGCTTTATGCTCTTACACTCTTACTTATTTATTATGGTGTTTATCTTGTTAATCAAAAAAACGAAAGGGTTTTAAAAAGTCATTAACTTTAGTGTTAAATAGGTATTAAACACTTTAAAACTTTAAATACTTATCAGACTTATTTTGTGAGGCAAGTTCTTCCAGAGGGCTTGCAAACTTTTTTGCTGCTATAATGTACACTGACTAGGCATAACATTATGACCACTGGCAGGTGAAGTGAATAACACTGATTATCTCATCACGGCACCTGTTAATGGGTGGGATATATTAGGCAGCAAGTGAACATTTTATCCTCAAAGTTGATGTGTTAGAAGCAGGAAAAATGCTTAAGGACTTAAACGAGTTTGACAAGGGCCAAACTGTGATGGCTAGACGACTGGGGCAGAGCATCTCCAAAACTGCAACTCTTGTGGGGTGTTTCCGGTCTGCAGTGGTCAGTAATTATCAAAAGAGGTCCAAGGAAGGAACATGGTCATGGGCACCCAAGGCTCATTGATGCATGTGGGGAGCGAAGGTTGGCCAGTGTGGTCCGATTCGACAGATGAGCTACTGTAGCTCAAATTGCTGAATAAGTTAATGCTGGTTCTGATGGAAAGGTGCATCGCAGTACACAGTGCATCGCAGTTTGTTGCAGATGGGGCTGCCAGTCAAAGTGCCCGTGCTGACCCCTGTCCACCACCGAAAGCGCCAACGGGCATGTGAGCATCAGAACTGAACCACGGAGCAATGGAAGAAGGTAGCCCGGTCTGAAAAATCACGTTTTCTTTTACATCATGTGGATGGCCGGGTGCGTGTGTGTCGCTAACCTGGGGAACACATGACACCAGGATGCACTATGGGAAGAAGGCAAGCCGCCGGAGGCAGTGTGATGCTTTGGGCAATGTTCTGCTGGAAAACTTGGATCCTGCCATCCATGTGGATGTTACTTTGACACATCCCACTTACCTAAACATTGTTGCATACCATGTACACCCTTTCATGCAAATGGTATTCCCTGATGGCTGTGGCCTCTTTCAGCAGGATAATGCGCCCTGCCACAAAGCAAAAATGGTTCAGGAATGGTTTGAGGAGCACAACAAGAAGTTTTAGGTGTTGATTTGGCCTTCAAATTACCCAGATCTCAATCCAGTCGAGCATCTGTGGGATGTGCTGGACAAACAAGTCCGATCAATGGAGGCCCCACCTCACAACTTACAGGAGTTAAAGGATCTGCTGCTAACATCTTGGTGCCAGATACCACAGCACACCTTCAGAGGTCTAGTGGAGTCCATGCCTCGATGGGTCAGGGCTGTTTTGACAGCAAAAGGGGGACCAATGCAATATTCGGAAGGTGGTCTTAATGTTATGCCTGATCGGTGTATAAGTGAACATGCGTGTTTGCATATGTAGCTATTTTTTTCCATGTAACAGCACTTTCCTGTTAGGTAAACTGCCCCTCATCTGTCCTTTATTATATATAATGGGCATTCAGTAAGCCACAGCTCAGATAAATTATCTTTCAGTTCACATTTTCCATGTTAATTCATTAGGACGGTAAGAGAATTAGTCTCCTTCTTTTTTACTCTATCTCTCTGTGGAGCAGATGACAGGAGGGATATAGGAATTAGCCAGCATAAATCCTAGAGGAGGCTAGGAAAAGCATTCTTTGCCAACACTGATATTTCCTTAGTAATAATGCCGGGTGTTATCAGTGCCTATCAGCATCTGCTGTTGCTAGGACACAGTTATAGTTTAATATGCATCATAAATCTAAATGTGTGGACTGTTGTTCATTCTGGAGCTTACTGTCTGTGTGTTAGTTTATGTGTGTGTGTGTGTGTGTGCTCCGACACATGGGGTAGCATTGTTAACCAGTGGAGGAGCCGAGCAACCAGATGTTCTCTCACCAGTGTAGCTGTCACAAAAAGGACCTTTAATCTTTTACCTGTTCTCCTCCACAGACCTTAAGTGTCATTCCCAACGTTCATAAAACATCCCATTCTTTTAGTTAATAGTCAACATAATGTGACTACACATTACTTTTTATATTGCAAAAAATGACATTATTTGGCTACTGGTGTTAAATAACTGGAATGTATTTTATCTACTATACATCATTGCTGAAGCTTTTATACAGACTCCAGTCCACAGCTGTTCAGGCAATCCATCTGATGTAGTCAATGAACACTAAATCTAGATGCAGGTCCACTAAGCACTAATGTAGGCTTAAAAGCATCTTTGGTCGGCTGAATAATAAATAGCAGAAGTTATAAGAGGATACAGACGGCATTTGTTATAACACAGACCAGCCAGCTATGAATTGATTATATTTCTATTTATAGCCTCTGTTATTCAAAGCAAGGTGCTGGTTGCCTTGAAATATTATTTTGTCCTTGTAGATTATGAGAAACATTAAGGCCACAGAATATCTCATGCACTGTTAAGTTTGGTTGGGCATGCATTGTGGGAAAATTCTAAAGTTGCACTCACTTTTTTGAACCGCTTATCCAATTAGGGTCGCGGGGAGGGGGTGCTGGAGCCTATCCCAGTTTTTTAATGGGAACAAGGCACACAGTAACACCCTGGATGGGGCACCAGTCCATCTCGGGGCAGACACACACACATACATACACACACTAATTCACCTATAGGGCAACTCGGTGTCTCCAATTAACCTGACTACATGTTTTTGGACTGTGGGAGGAAACCGGTGCTCCCGGAGGAAACCCACGCAGACACGGGGAGAACATGCAAACTGCACAGAAAGGACCTGGACCGCCACGCTTGGGGATTGAACCCAGGACCTTCTTGCTGTGAGGCGACAGTGCTACCCATCGAGCCAGCGTGCTGCCCTTCTAATGGTACATCTAGCTTATAACTAGTGTGTTTTTAATGCATAAGACACCAGTGTTTCTGTTATTACCATCTGGTATAAAAACGTTATATAACTGGCCAATAAGTGTCATTTTTTGGCTGACCAACTTGATTGAGTTTGAGTCCTGCAATACTCAAAAACATTAGGACAAGGACAAAGTAAGAGTAAAAAGTGTGATTCAAGCCCATTTTTAAAAAGTGTTTTATGCCAACACATTTTTTAATATAGTACAGTGGTAGTACGTTTCCCTTAAACTTAACGTGTTCACCTTTAAAAAAAAAAATCATTTATTTAATTTCAAATTAACAATGAACAGCTGCTTTGTTCAGCGCTTTGCTTGAGCGGTTTGGTAAAACGTCATCAAAGTGCGAATATGAGACATCTGCATTTGTGTGGAATCAAATCCAGTTTGAAAGCGTGGACATGTATCTGTGTTCTGGACTTTCCTTCTGTGTCACTTTAAACTTTAAACTTACAGCTTGAGGTTCTGAGAAATTGTAAGAATCAGCTTTTTATTTTAAAGTCTAAAGCACTTATCGTTAAAAAAATTAAGCTTAATGTGACCTAATGTATTAAAATTATGACATAGAAACACTAAACTTCTCTTAATTATTACTGGCATGTCATGTTAAGCTTGGTGCAACAGTTTTATTTATTTTGAACTGTTTTTCAATTGTATTTCTGTTCTCCCCGTGTCTGCATGGGTTTCCTCCGGGTGCTCCGGTTACCTCCCACAGTCCAAAGACATGCAAGTGAGGTGAACTGGAGACACTAAATTGTCCAAGACTGTGTTCGATATAACCTTGAGAAGTGACGAACCTTGTGTAATGAGTAACTACCGTTCCTGTCATGATTTGTAACCAAAAGTGTTAAATGACGTTAAAATCCTAATATACAAACAAACAAACAATTGTATTTCAGTTTTTTTATATTAGATTTGTGTTAGTTTCAAAGTGTCAAAAACAACCCCATTATCTTACATAAGCCTAAAATATATGCAGTTCTACTGGACCATGGAACGCATTAACAGGTTTCCCATACATCCTTATGGGAAAAAATACCTTGAAATGCCTTTTAAACTCAACGCCACTCCCAGATCCTATTGACGTTGAGTTTCAAGGTACCACTGTATTTATTAAATATAGTTTATTGATGTGGATTTTCCTCCTGATTTTGTGATTCGGTCCAGCATTTACAGATATATTTTTGGGCTTATGTACTGTATGCCGCCATCCCTATTGATAGCTGTCAGGCAGTATTGCTGGACAGCAGGCAAAATGAATGAGAAAGAGAGGAAGTATTACATGTGTCAAGTGACATTGCCAAAGTCATAGTATAATTTGATGGGTTACATCAGGAGATGGAAAGAGCCTTAACAGCAATACCCAACTAGTAGCATCTCTTCAAACTGGAAGTGGTTGCAACACTGAGGTAAAACTGTTGGGAGAAGAAATAAAATGTTCAAATAAAATATGGTCCAGCATATATGATCGGCTTCTCTTCTTTTTAGTAACTTCACCTGTATACAGTTTTAAAATGCAATGCACAGCATGGTGCTGAGTCAGGTCTCTTGTTAGAACCTTAGAAGTTGTGTACAAAAGGCCAGCTCCGTATGAAACTTTAATGCTAATTGATCCCAGAGAAGGCATGTGGACACAGGTGTGTAGCTGCAGAGAAAGGCTACTATATAAAGCATTGAAGAAAAGCAAACAACAGGTCCAATGGTTTCACAGTAAAGTGCCACTAGCAGTAGGACTGACCTGTTCTGTGTTGGCAAAACTATGATGGAAAAGATTAATCTATAAATGTATGTTTCTACTGCTAATTTAGAGGCATAGGCTGTACCAAATAACTGCAAAAGGAAAAGACTCACTAGGTTTATGAAAGCATAACTGTTCATATATCACTGTTACTGCTCTAGAACGAATCAAACTAATACAGTGGTACCTGGACTGGGACTGGCGTTGAGTTTAAAAGGCATTGAGTTCCAAGGTATTTTTTCCCATAAGGATGTATGGGAAACCTGTTAATGCATTCCATGGTTCCGTGGACTTGCATATATTTTAGGATAATGTAAAATAATGGGGTTGTTTTTGACACTTACACACTGAAAATAACACAGATATAATTTTAAAACACTGAAATAAAAAGCTGATTCTTACAATTTCTCAGAACCCTGAGCTGTGACACAAGTTTAAAAGTGAAACAGTGAGGAAAATCCACCTAAACACAGATGAATGTGAAGTTTTCAGAGTAAATCTGATATTCCACACAAATGCAGTTTCGTCTCATATGCACACTTTGATGACGTATTACTGCACCGCTCAAGCCGAGCGCTGAACAAAGCGACTGTTCATTGTTGATTTGAAATTAAATAAATAATTTAAAAAAAAAAACTGAACGTGTTGAGTTTAAGGGAAACGTTGAGTTTAAGGGTACACATTTCTCAAAAAAGGGCGTTGCGTTTCAAAAATGTTGAGTTTAGGGGAGGTTGAGTTACAAGGTACCACTGTAGTAGTACACAAACATAGACATACATGCACGTCTTGAAATAAAATAATTTATGCATCAAATAATTCAAGTTCTATAATGGTGCTGTCTTACTGCTTCTCTTGTTTAAATTACATTTAGACAAACAGCACTGACAGGTGAAGTGAATAACACTGATTATCTCTTCATCACAGCACCTGTTAGTGGGTGGGATATATTAGGCAGCAAGTGAACATTTTAACCTCAAAGTTGATGTGTTAGAAGCAGGAAAAATGGTCAAGCGTAAGGATTTAAGCGAGTTTGACAAGGGTCAAATTATGATGGCTAGACGACTGGGTTAGAGCATCTCCAAAACTGCAGCGCTTGTGGGGTGTTCCCAGTCTGCAGTCAACAGTATCTATCAAAAATGGTCCAGGGAAGGAACAGTGATATACCGGCGACAGGGTCATGGGCGACCAAGGCTCATTGATGCACGTGGGGAGCGAAGGCTGGCCAGTGTGGTCCGATCCAACAGACGAGCTACTGTAGTTCAGATTGCTGAAAAAGTTAATGCTGGTTCTGATAGAAAGATGTCAGCCTCCATACCTCGATGGGTCAGGGCTGTTTTGGCAGCAAAAGAGGACCAACACAATATTAGGAATGTGGTCATAATGTTATGCCTCATCTGTGTAAAAAGCTCACTGAAGTTTATCAAGTCTTACAAACTTAGAACTAATCCATACAAATGTTATCATATTGTGATAAATGTATAGCCAATAAATGCACAACCATTAATAAAGAGAAAGCTGACATAAAGGCTTAATGCTATTGACACAAACCACACTGTGATCTACACATACCACGTCTGTCTTCTGTGCTTGTAAATCCATGTAGTTTGGGTCATGCATTCTTTACCTTTGTAAGTTTTTGAGTACAAAGGGATTGCTCAATGGCACATTCATTTTTACACAATCATTGCTTGGCAAACTTAAGCAGAAACATTAAAGCTTCATTACAAAACAGTTAACCTTGAGTTTGATTGTATGTTGACTTACAGAATTGTGTAAAAATATATACAGTGGGGTCAAAAAGTATTTAGTCAGCCACTGATTGTGCAAGTTCTCCTACTTAGAAAGATGAGAGAGGTCTGTAATTTTCATCATAGCTACACTTCAACTATGAGAGACAAAATCAGAAAAAAAAATCCAGGAAATCACATTTTAGGATTTTTAAAGAATTTATTCGTAAATTATGGTGGAAAATAAGTATTTGGTCAATAACAAACAAGCAAGATTTCTGGCTCTCACAGACCTGTAACTTCTTCTTTAAGAAGCTTTCCTGTCCTCCACTCGTTACCTGTATTAATGGCACCTGTTTGACCTCGTTATCTGTATAAAAGACACCTGTCCACAGCCTCAAACAGTCAGACTCCAAACTCAACCATGGCCAAGACCAAAGAGCTGTCGAAGGACACCAGGAAGAAAATTGTAGACCTGCACCAGGCTGGGAAGAGTGAATCTACAATAGGCAAGCAGGTTGGTGTGAATAAATCAACTGTGGGAGCAATTGTAGGAAAATGGAAGACATACAAGACCATTGATAATCTCCCTTGGGGTCAAGATCTCATCCCGTGGGGTTAAAATGATCATGAGAACGGTGAGCAAAAATCCCAGAACTATACAGAGGGACCTGATGAATGACCTGCAGAGAGCTGGGACCAAAGTACCAAGGCTACCATCAGTAACACACTACGTCGAGAGGGACTCAAATCCTGCAGTGCCAGGCGTGTCCTCCTGCTTAAGCCAGTACATGTCCAGGCCCATCTGAAGTTTGCCAGAGAGCATATGGATGATCCAGAAGAGGATTGGGAGAATATCATGTGGTCAGATGAAACCAAAATGGAACTTTTTGGTAAAAACTCAACTCGTCGTGTTTGGAGGAAGAGGAAGAACCGAAGAACACCATACCTACTGTGAAGCATGGGGGTGGAAACATCATGCTTTGGGGCTGTTTTTCTGCAAAGGGGACAGGACGACTGATCCGTGTTAAGGGAAGAATGAACTGGGCCATGTATCGTGAGATTTTAATCCAAAACCTCCTTCCATCAGTGAGAGCATTGAAGATGGAACGTGGCTGGGTCTTCCAGCATGACAATGATCCTAAACACACCGCTCGGGCAACGAAGGAGTGGCTCTGTAAAAAGCATTTCAAGGTCCTGGACTGGCCTAGCCAGTCTCCAGACCTCAACCCCATAGAAAATTTGTGGAGTCCGTGTTGCCCAGCGACAGCCCCAAAACATCACTGCTTTAGAGGAGATCTGCATGGAGGAATGGGCCAAAATACCAGCTACAGTGTGTGCAAACCTGGTGAAGACTTACAGGAAACGTTTGACCTCTGTCATTGCCAACAAAGGTTATGTTACAAAGTATTGAGTTGAACTTTTGTTATTGACCAAATACTTATTTTCCACCATAATTTACAAATAAATTCTTTACAAATCCTACAATGTGATTTCCTGGATTTTTTTTTCTCATTTTGTCTCTCATAGTTGAAGTGTACATATGATGAAAATTACAGACCTCTCTCATCTTTCTAAGTAGGAGAACCTGCACAATCAGTGGCTGACTAAATACTTTTTGACCCCACTGTATATAAAAAATATATTTATATACACTGATCCGCAATAACATTAAAACCACCTCCTTGTTTCTATACTCACTGTCCATTTTATCAGCTCCACTTACCATATAGAACCATATATTGACTGTAGTCCATCTGTTTCTCTGCATGCTTTGTTAGCCTGCTTTCACCCTGTTCTTCAATGGTCAGGACCACCACAGAGCAGGTATTATATGGATGGTGGATGATTCTCAGCACTGCAGTGACACTGACATGGTGGTGGTGTATTAGTGTGTGTTGAGCTGGTATGAGTGGATCAGACACAGCAGTGCTAATGGAGTTTTTAAATACTGTGTCCACTCACTGTTCACTCTATTAAACTCTCTTATCTAGTTGGTTCACCTTGTAGATGTAAAGTCAGATCTAAAGTAAAATCTATTGCTGCTGTTTGAGTTGGTCATCTTCTAGACCTTCATCAGTGGTCAGGACACTGCCCACAGGGCACTGTTGGCTGGATGTTTTTGGTTGGTGGACTATTCTCAGTCCAGCAGTGACAGTGAGGCGTACTGCAGTCTGCAGTCAGTAATTGTTGAACTGAAGTGCTTCTATATGGTCTATATGGAGCTGATAAAATGGACAGTGAGTGTAGAAACAAGGAGGTGGTTTTTATGTTATGGCTAATACTTATATTTTTTATCATATTTTTTTTTCATTCTAACATGGTGTAATGGTGCTTGACCTTTATGCTGCAATCCACTAGTTTCTATATCTGTCTCCTTCACATTGTATCGTAGCTCTACATATCTTTAAAATCTTTCAGTGCACATTTGTGTCAATACCATCCATCTGTTTTTATATTTTCATCTGTCTTTCCATTCTTTTTTTTCTCACCACAAAATGCATCTTCCTCCTCTATTTGTATAGTGATCCATCAGTCTATTTATCTCATCATGCTGCCAAACAATCCATTTACACATTTATCTGTCCATCAGATTACATTCTACTCTCCATTTGTTTAACTATCTCTGTCTGTGTCTATGACTATATCTACTTATCAAGAGTCCTTCCCATCAATGTAACTCTCTTTGGCAGATTTACATTCATTTTCATATAATGGAGTCTGCAGAAAAGTTGTAAAAAGGATTGCTTCTTTTGTTTTATATGTTAACACTTATAGAATTTTAAATCTGATCGGATTTTACACCTAAGTTAACCTGGCTCTGTGGTCAATTCCATCACAAAAACATGTTCACTTGTAGGACTGTTAAAACTACTGGTAGCAAAAAGGCACAATGGGATTGGGTGGTGGATCATTCTCAGCACTGCAGTGACATGGTGGTGGTGTGTTAGTGTGTGTTGTGCTGGTGTGAATGGATAGGACACAGCAGCGCTGGTTGAGTTTTTAAGCACCTCACTGTCCCTGCTGAACTGAGAATAGTCCACCAACCAAAAATATACCCAGCCAACAGTGCCCCATGGGCAGCGTCCTGTGACCACTGATGAAGGTCTCAAAGATGACCAACTCAAACAGCAGCAATAGATGAGCGATCATCTCTGACTTTACATTTACAAGGTGGGCCAACTAGATAGGAGTGTCTAATAGAGTGGACAGTGAGTGGACACAGTATTTAAAAACTCCATCAGCGCTGCTGTGTCTGATCCACTCATACCAGCACAATACAAACTAACACACCACCACCATGTCAGTGTCACTTCAGTGCTGAGAATGATCCACCACCTAAATAACATCTACTCTGTGGTGGTACTGTGGTGCTTATTATCATTGAAGAACAGGGTAAAAGCAGGCTAAAAAGTATGGAGAGAAACAGATGCACTACAGTCAGTAATTGTAGAACTACAAAGTGCTTCTATTTGGTATGTGGAGCTGATAAAATGGACAGTGAGTGTAGAAACAAGGAGGTGGTTTTAATGTTATGGCTGATCAGTGTATATTTTATGATAGTACACAGAGAGGTGTGACATTCTGCGCTTGTCCAGCTACTTTTGTGTCATTAAGGTCCTGACAAAACAGGCTAAAACCAGACTAAACTGAAGCAGGTCACTGCCTTCTAGATTCCATTTTGGCCTTGTCTGGCACTAGAGCAGGACTGACCCTCATGCTGTTGCCACAGGCAGGCCAGCTCCCTGCTGGGGCACAATCAGTTCTGAATGTTCAAAGAACATAGTTGCCTGATGGATTAACCACTTCTCTCTACCTCTTGGCTACATGAACAAAGATACTGGTTACCCACAATCTGCCCCTTTCTGACACAGAACTGCCTCAAAGCAAGATTCCTATCCTTCTTAGCCGCAATGCCATCATTTACTGTGGCTTATATTCACCATCATGGCTGGAAATGTTAAATCATATAGTCATTTTTTTATAAAGCAGAAACACTGCAACCACATTCAGTAACACACAGCTGACACATTTATTACAAATATTTAAGAATATTTTAGATACAGATTCTTTTGTCTTTTTTTATGGGGGGTGTGGGGCATATTATTACGATCATTATAACATTAAAACCACCTCTTTGTTTCTACACTCACTGTCCATTTTATCAGCTCCACTTACCGTGGAAAATCACTTTGTAGTTATACAATTACTGACTGTAGTCCATCTGTTTCTCTACATAATTTTTTAGCCTGCTTTCACCCTGTTCTTCAATGTTTAGGACCCCCAGAGGACCACCACAGAGCAGGTATTATTTAGGTTGTGGATCATTTTTAGCACTGCAGTGACACTGACATGGTGGTGGTGTGTTAGTGTGTGTTGTGCTGGTGTGAGTGGATCAGACACAGTAGCGCTGCTGGAGTTTTTAAATACTATGTCCACTCACTGTCCACTCTATTAGACACTCCTACCTAGTTGGTTCACCTTCTAGATGTAAAGTCAGAGACGATCGCTCATCTATTGCTGCTGTTTGAGTTGGTCATCTTCTAGACCTTCATCAGTGGTCACAGGACGCTGCCCACAGGGCACTGTTGGCTGGATATATTTTTGGTCGGTGGACTATTTTCAGTCCAGCAGTGACAGTGAGGTGCTTAAAAACTCCATCAGCATTGCTGTGTCATATCCACTCATACTAGCACAACACACATTAACACACCACCACGTCAGTCTTCCACTCCATCCAAATCGGTTTCTACCATGCTAGATAACATGGGTCAGCTGGGCTTATCAGATCCCTGGCATGCTGGTAATCCTCAGGGAAGAGCCTATTCCTTTTTCACCATACCTTTTCGAGAATCGACTTTTTCCTACTAAATAATTCAACAGGTTGGCACCTCACAATATCATACTATTGTTGTATCTGATCATGCCCCAATTTCAGTAGATGTTAATTTTGCCCTCTGTACCTCCCCCTATAAGCCTTGGAGATTTAACCCTCTGTTTTTCTCTAATGACCAGTGTCACTGCAGTGCTGAGAATGATCCACCACCCAAATAATACCTACTCTGTAGTGCTCCTCTGGGGGTCCTGACCATTGAAGAACAGGGTGAAAGCAGGCTAAAAAAGTATGTAGAGAAACAGATGGACTACAGTCAGTAATTGTAGAACTACAAAGTGCTGATAAAATGGACAGTGAGTGTAGAAACAAGGAGGTGGTCATAATGTTATGCCTTGCTGCATTAAGAGAGATCACGCAAGCCAGAAATCTTAAATCTCAACTTTAAGTGGAAGATCTTGTAACTGCAAATGCATATGATATACATAATTTAATACTCATCTGATCATTACCATGTAAACAGTACACGTATCATGTAAACAGGAAATTATTATGTCAACTTTTTAAATCATATTTATTCAGTGACTGTGCAGACAAACTTGGTATTAACCTAAGGGAACCATGCCAGCAAAAATGGTTTACTAATCATACATAACCTAACCCACTGAAATACCTGACCTCCTTACTGTACTGGCTGAGTATTCAGGCGTGTTCTGTTCTCTTGGTAACTATTTGACTTTATACAACAGTTAGTTCCGACCTTACAATCTGATTGGTTGAGAAGCGTTCTAACTGTGCTGATATTCGTGATAACAGCACGGCCTTTTCACACCACAACTGTATTACTCCGCTGACGCGTTGCCAGTAACGACAAGCTTCATGCACACAAACGCGCACGCAGGCGACACACACTTTATTCCCGATCTCGTTTTAAATCCGCGATCTGATACACAATCTAGCGCACTGTGTAGGGAACATAAATCCGCGATCTGATACACAATCTTGCGCACTGTGTAGGGAACATAAATCCGCGATCTGATACACAATCTAGTGCACTATGTAGGAAACATAAATCCGCGATCTGATATACAATCTAGTGCACTATGTAGGGAACATAAATCCGCGATCTGATACACAATCTTGCGCACTGTGTAGGGAACATAAATCCGCGATCTGATACACAATCTAGTGCACTATGTAGGGAACATAAATCCGCGATCTGATATACAATCTAGTGCACTATGTAGGGAACATAAATCCGCGATCTGATACACAATCTAGTGCACTATGTAGGGAACATTAATGTGTTTGTGATGCGAACATTTAACATTAATACTGCAAATGTACTATTATATATCCACTTTATGTGGATCCAACAGACTCTTTTAGATGACAATCTCGTCATGTCCTGACATTGTACTGTATCTACATGTAGAATAGCTGCCCTTTTTTCATGTCATCATTTTTTTTATTATTATTATTATTTTAATTGCCAATAAATGCAACCTATGCTTGCAATTAACAACTAGCAACTATTCATTTGACTACTCTTTACACATCTTTTTCAGAAAGGAAAAAGTAAGAGACACTGGACAAACTTATCTCATTACGTACAGTTTGGGCAGAAGTGCCACATATAGTTTTGGTGCTGCACAGCTTTTGGAACCAGAGTGTAATGTAGTTGTTATCTGTAGTGTAGTGTAGTGTAGTGTTTGAAGTCTGGTGTATTCTCCACCTATAAACTTGTGGTTTTCAGAAACTGCAATTTCCTTTCACTTTCCAAAAGGCTATTAGGTGGAATTGTCCCGAGTGTATTACCTGTTTTCTTCTTAGTATTCCCAGTAAAAGCTCTTGACCATTACTTTCCGGATAAGGCTTTTACTGTAGATGAATCCATATGTAATGGTGAGAGTTTTGTAGTAAACTCTAGTAGAATTTGGACTGACCCTTTACTTTCTAGATGCAATTACATGAATCTGAGCTTACTCAGATTGCACAAGAGTACAGAGATAAAAGCAAATTGTATTGTGTTCAGGTATAAGCCAATGAAGCAATCAGGCTCATACTATCCAGTTTCAGTCAAGTCTACTGTTGATCGTGCTCTGATTTAGAGTCCAGATATTCAACTGTTAATGCTACATCTTGATTTTTTCATTAAATCAACTTTTTAAAGGTTCCTGCTGTGAAAAAGATCATTAAAACAATCCAGATCTGCAACACTGATAAAAGAACTGACTATATTCTGATTTTTGCAATGTTTATGCCATAGCTGGAGCTTAGCTTTTTACAGAAGCACTGAAGTTGGTGATCAGCACTGTGAATTGGCCAAAGGCTATTATTGATTTTAAGTGTTTGGTGTATTAGTGTGTGCCTCAGGTTTTTGCTACTTTGCTTTGAACGCTTTGGTTAAAAAATGTCAAAAGCACCTTAAAATCTACTAATTTTAATTGTTATGATAATACTGAGCTGGTCTGCTTAAAAACATTCTATTTAAACTAGTGTAAAATTACCACAGCTGCGGATCTATTTTTCTTGGCATGCTGCCTACCAGGGCAAGCCTGTAGGTGCTAGATGTAAGTGTCTTTACACAGTAGGGATAAACAGTTTTAAGAATAGGTGAACTGTGAATGTCAGAATATGATTTATCTTTGATTTATACATATTTATTTCACATATTTTGTGAATATAGAGTGGAATTAGATATAAACATGATATAAAAGACTACAGTGACCTCGGAGTATTTTATCACCTTGCATTTAATTACATGTCTAGTGAAGCCAAGGCAATAAAGACAACCCAGAATAGAGGGCCCAAAGGCTTACTTATCCTTTCTTTGTCAAACTAAGGATTATTTAAAACACACCAATAAGGCATAACATTATGACCACCTTCCTAATATTGCATTGGTCCCCCTTTTGCTGCCAAAACAGCCCTAACCCGTCGAGGCATGGACACCTCAAACTTGTTGTTGTGCTCCTCAAATCATTCCTGAACCATTTTTGCTTTGTGGCCAAAGTCATCAGGGAATTCTGTTTCCATGAAAGGGTGTACATGGTCTGCAACAATGCTTAGATAGGTGGTACATGTCAAATTAACATCCACATGGATGCCTGCTTCCCATAGTGCATCCTGGTGCCATGTGTTCCCCAGGTAAGCAACGCACACGCACCCGCCCATCCACGTGATATAAAAGAAAATGTGATTTATCAGACCAGGCCATCCTTTTCCATTGCTCCGTGGTCCAGTTGCTCACATGCCCATTGTTGGCGCTTTCGGCGGTGGACAGGGGTCAGCTTGGGCACTCTGACTGGTCTGCGGCTATGCAGCCCCATACACAACAAACTGTAATGCACTGTATATTCTGACACCTTTCTATCAGAACCAGCATTAACTTCGTCAACAATTTGAGCTACAGTAGCTCGTCTGTTGGATCAGACCACACAGGCCAGCCTTTGCTCCCTACATGCATCAATGAGCCTTGGCCGCCCATTACCCTGTCGCCAGTTCACCACTGTTCTTTCCTTGGGCCACTTTTGATAGATACTGACCACTGCAGACCGGGAACACCCCACAAGAGCTGCAATTTTGGAGATGCTTTGACCCAGTTGTCTAGCCATCACAACTCGCTCAAAACAGACCTGTGTTGGCCATTTTTCCTGCTTATAACACATCAAGGATAAAATGTTCACTTGCTGCCTTATATATCCCACCCACTAACAGGTGCCGTGATGAAAAGATAATCAGTGCTATTCACTTCACCTGACAGTGGTCATAATGTTATGCCTGGTCAGTGTATGTTTATGTGAATGATTGTATGGTTGTCTGTGCATCTGTTTGCTTAATTATATTTAGTTGCATAAGAGACATATCACCATGTTGAGCAGATAAACTATCTATCAACCCAGTCCTATCTAATATAGCACCATAGTACCATGGTCAGTGCATAAAACTCCAAAAACATATAGACAGAACTCACTCTAATACAGTGGAGTGTATTAGCATTTTCATTTTCGTCAACTGCTCTATCCTGGTCAGTGTTGTTGTGGGTCTAGTTCCAATGGGAAACGTTGGGTGCCTGGCAAGAATATCCTGGACATTGTGCCAATCCATCGCAGGGTTTTGGTTATCTCCCCTCACACGTAACCATGCATGTCACTGTAGGTTCTCGGCTGGCTGGTAGCACTGCTAAGATTTGAACCTGGATCTTAGAAGTGGTGGGCTAGCGTAATAGATTGCTATGCCACTTGAGAGAAGAATAATACCAAAAACTGCCATGTAATTCTGACAGTATACACAAATATCTTTAAAAATGGTCATGAGTCTGTGCCGGCTTATAGCAACCATGGGCATCAGTGATAACCATTTGGCACTACAGTGAAAAGAAGGTAATTTTTTTTTCCTTCCAGGTGGTTGTCCTTGGTCTATAGCTGTCAGCACTCTCTCACTGAGGAGATAAACTGTTGCCTTCCTCTCTTCTCTAAAAATAAGCATTTGTTTATTGATGTAGTGATTTACAGCTCTACCTGTGCTAGGCTGTCAGAAAATATTACTCCCAGGCCAAGCTCTACGTTCAGCCAAAGCAGCTGTACAGGACAATGCATAGCATTGTGGGGGTATGAAGCTTGAAAGGCTGTAGCAAAGTCTGTCATTAGGGTGCATCTTAACCAAGGCTACACATTCCACTCCTTAGTCAATATTTATAAGATTATTGAGCACCTTAAAGTTGAAACTGTATGAAGTACAAATCATTATGCATATTAAATATCAGAATTGAGCATATTAATGGTCACTTACCCTGAGAATTATTTAAAAAAGCACATGTAAAGAGAAACCTGGTAGAAAATAGAGATATAATTGAAGTACTGCCTGAATTGTCTTGTTTTCACTGGTTTTGTTTTGTATTATTTTGACAACTGTGAAATGAGTCGGCAGACATAATGTACTTGTCTGATTTGCAAACAAACCACTCAGGAAAACGCAGACTGAGTACACAACCCAGGCTCCAAGCTTATCTGGTCTTTTATTGGGTCCAAGTTTGATGGAAAGGTTTGTGTTTGCATTCTCAGTGGTTGGGTTTGAGAAATATCCCACAGCTCCTATAAACATTAATAATTCTAACCGCACATGCTCTACAGAAAGCAAGTTTGCACTGCTTGTTTTTCCCAAATATGCCATCTTTGTTGAGGGGGCACTTAAAAGCTTATTTCTTCAAAATGAACAATGAGACATGAGAAAGGCAGCTTATATTTTGCTCTGTTTAAAATGTGACGAGAATGCAGACCTTAATAAATTTCTTTACATGCTTTCACATGTGTCTGTCGCTCACAAATAATACCCTCAAAAGTCTCTCTGAATGTAAAGACATCAATTTAAATTATTGAGCCACTCATTATGATTATATAGAAGTATACAGTCCGGCCAAAATTGCACCTAATTATTAGGTTTAGGTTTTGAAACCACACCCATTATTAAAAGGGGTATAAAAATAATTACATACAATTGCATATAATTAAATGCCTCCAGTTTAGTGGCAACAATTTGAAAAAGGACCTTTTCTATTTCACTGTGACCAGTGCTAGGTCCATAAAGACATGTTTTGACACACATAGCTTGACCTTCTTGTCTAACATTTCTACCTGTCTGCACAAATGTATTTTAAATGTAGTTAAATGACTGGGTACAATTATGCACCTTAAAATATTGCAAAATGCTTCAAGTGAAGGTAGTTTTGGCCTCATGTTTCAGCTAAACAGCATTTGTTTGTTACTAAAATGTTACTTATTTTAGCTCACTGTATTTTGGGGGTTCGTCTGTAAATCACATTGTCTGTACATCAGCAGACTATTTAGTACAGTTCTTTATGCTTTGTGACGGAGCCAAAATGCATGTCTTCATTTCAAGCAACTTGAATATGAACGTCATTGTATTGTAAAAGGCTCACTACGAAATAAAACTATTTAAAACGTTTTTGCAACTAGAGTAACAAATGAAAGCTAAAATGGCATAGCTCTATGCAAAGTATTTGCTATTTTTTAATTTGCAATGACTAAAATGCACAAAATGTTTTATAATTCATTATTTTTAAGTAAAATTATTGAGCACCACTAATGGCATTCGTAGGTGACTTGCAAGTCCTTAACCATTGCTAACCAAGAGGAACATAAAGGCTTGTGTTTTTGTTTTCTAAATATAACTTGTTTTAAAGAAACAGTTTCATGAGTTCTGAGTCTTTTGGGATAATGTTTTTGGACTAATAGGTCAAAAATGGCTCAAGCCCCACCACTGCCATGTTGCCACTGTTGGGCCCTTGAGCAAGGCTCTTAACCCTCAATCACTTTGATAATATACAGTCACAGTACTGTAAGTCGCTTTGGATAACAGCGTCCGCTAAATGCCGAAAATGTAAAGGTAAAAAATTTAATACCAAACCATACATGGTGGTGGTAGAATAATTGTAAGGGGATACCCAATTTAGTGGGTGTGTTTGAAAACCTAGTGAGCTGCCTTGCTGTCTTACTGCCTACATATGAAGCTGCCTAAGTAGAGAGGATTCTAATAAGTCATCGACTTATAAGGCAGATTATTCGAACGCACTACTTAAGTAAGTTTTCGCTTACTAAGCTAACGCAGTTAGCCTCATGCCATTCAAACCAATAGGATGGGATGGCACAACGTGCTAGCATGTCAACTAACGTCTTTCTCCATGTACCGAAAACGGTTAAATTAGCTTATAAGCCCGAATTTGCAGATAAATGGCACTTGTGTACCTTTATACAAATCAATAATAATTTATTTACGTTTTAAAATAACTCAGTTTGTTTCCCCGCACCGTCCGCCATATTTGTTATTTCTCTAAGTTGTGCCGCACTGAATGCTGGGATTGCCTTCACCGTTAAGGCAGCATCAGATGCTCCCTCGTTATTCTGTCAAAATACAGTTCAAATTTAAGGTGACTTAGTAGACAGCATTTTTAGGCATCTAGGAATCCGAACAGCCTACTTCTCGGGAGCATGCATAGGATGACGTAAAATGCTGTCTATGTAGAGAGCTCACTAGGTTTTCGAACACACCCAGTGACTGCAGCAAGACAAGAATTCAAATCACAAGAGCATATTCACCTTCAAAAGAAACAAAAGGTTAAAGTTTTTTTTAAGTGTCCTAGTCAAATGTCTAACTTTTCTAACCCAATTGAGATGCTGTAACAGGATGGGCAGTTCTAAAGCCCTTCAATGTGGCTGAAGTAATTGTGAAAATAGTAAGCCATCATTTCTCTAGAGCAAAGTAAAAGATTAACCTCCAGTTATCTGAAGCATTTGTTTGCAGTCACAACAGATAGTGTTAAAGGTGGCACAACAAGCTATTAAATTTTGTCTTGCAATCACTTAATCTCATGCAGCTCAAGCTTGTGTGAGATCACCTATAATTTTTATTTTATTGTTTACTCAGGTTGTCTGTGTCAACTTGAAATTGGCTGAATGTGTGACGTATGCAAACACAGAAGATTATTCTAAAATAGCATTTGGGCATGGAACCATTTGTATGGGAACATAACAGTAAAGTATTAAAATGTTTATACACCTTCAAGAACAACACTTAATGTACTCATCATGAATATATTAAAATTTTAATAGCTGGCGCCCAGGTGGCGCTGCGGGAAATTCCACTAGCACACCAGTGCCGAGATTCTGAACTCCTCAGTTCGAAATTCGGCATGGCCATCGATCTGCTGGGCGCCATCTAGCGGGCATAATTGGCAGTGCCTGCAGCAGACATAGTCTGACCGGACCGAATGACCGGACTATGTGGGTGTGGTCTTCTAATACTGTGTAAGGACCCTGATTAGCAGATAGAGAGGCGCTTGTGCAGAATGCATGGGTGAAAAAGGGTTCCGCTAAGGGCTGCCCACGGGTCGGAGGAGGCGTGAGCAGCAATATACCCACCTCGACTACAATCAGGAATCCCACAGCAGCAGAAGACAAATTGACTACGCTAAATTGGGAGAAAATGCATAAATAAAATAGAAAAAAAGTAAATGAATAGCTGATCTATTTCTTTGTATTTCCACTTTAGTTTTCAGGTCTGTTTAGGTATTTGTACTGTGTGTGTCTCACCCCACAACAATTTGCAAGAAGTTTGAGAGCACAGGTTATGTTCTATCCATGCAGAGTGTAGGTGTATCAAGTTCTAGCAGATAAGACACTGCTGCCCTTTCTCAGACCTTTCAAAATGATCTTCTCACATGACTCCATTCTCTTATATCTCTTAGGCTCTGCATTGATTGAGGATTTATTTGGTGCAAACAGTTTTTGCTCCTTAGGTTCCATTAGTCAGAGCTTAATATATTCTGCATTCTGCACTTTTTGAATCTATTTTATATTTCGGGTATTTGTGGTTCGGGCTCCATTATTCCTGGTATATATTGCTGCTAGAATCTGACGGGGAGAGTCGGTAACTGCTCTTATGCACACTCTATCTCTCTTTAAAGGTTCTGTTGCAATAAACACTTCGTGTTAACATGTGTCCTACCTATCAAGATTTAATCACATTTCTTATTTTTTTTTTTAAATACAGGTGAAATGCTTTCAACATGAGGTTGTTATAATTATATTATTCATGAGGTCTGATGTATATGTGTATACATGGTGGAGTGAGACTGTAAAATGTTGTTTGTCACAATATTTGTAATGTTGTACAAATGTTTTGTGGATGAAATTATATTAGAAAATGAATCTGGGTTTGCATTAGTAGAATGGATGTCCTTATTGAACCTTGTTTGTTTCATACACAGCTTTGCACACGGTCTGCTGATAGTAAATCTTGTAATATAATTCTGAGACGACAGTCATGTAAAATCAATTATATCATTTAATCTCTCCAAAAAATGTTTTCGACATCATTAATTTCAGGACAACCCACACAGAATCTAAGAAATTCACTGACTGGTCTTTTGCCCTTGGCCCCTCACCTCATATCTTGTTTTGTACTCATCCCTAACTCCAAATGCATTAATTATGGCTTTTCATTAAGGCTTTGCAATGCAGTAAACCTTAATAATACTTAATATTTTCTTGTTCTGTTTTTGGTCCTTTTGCTTTTTAATCTAACTTCCACCCACACAGGTAAAGTAGAACTGAACCCATAATTAGCAGCATAATACAATGATAAAGATTTAGCTAAAGCATTTAATGCTTACAACGTTTGTGGGTAAGAGAACGACCCTGAGAGCTAAAGATGTGCACATTCATAAAAAATGCAAACCAAAAACCTTTAATCTTTTAAGTGTATTATTATGTTTGTTTACATAATTTTTTGTTCTTTTGTTTTCCATGCTCTGGCCTATAATTAATACAAGGCATGAGCCAAGCATGAGCCCTTATAGTGGTTTAAGATTAATTGGATAAAAGGCTTAGCCACCATTTAAACTTAAAATGTAAAAAATGAAACACGCCATACATTTTCTTATTAATATTTTAGCTGTTCAAGTCCAGTAATCCAGTAAGTAATTAAAGTGGCTAGAGCTTTGGGCTATCAACTGAAAGGTTGAGAGTTTGAATCCCAGCTCTGCCATGCAGCCACTGTTGGGCCCTTGAGCAAGGCCCTTAACCCTGTCTGCTCCAGGGGCGTTGTACGATGACCCTGCGCTCTGACCCCAGCTTCCAAACAAGCTGGGATAAATTTTGTTGTACTGTACGTCTGATGTTAATTGAGCCTGGGAGTGGCGTCGAGTTTAAAAGGCGTTGAGTTTCAAGGTATTTTTTCCCATAAGGCTGTATGGAAAAACTGTAAATGCATTCCATGGTCCCGTGAAACTGCATATATTTTAGGCAAATGTAAAATAATGGGGTTGTTTTTGACACTTATACACTGACAATAACATGAGTATAATATAAAAACACTAAAATATAATTGACAAACCATAATACCGTATTTCGTGCAGTAAAGGCGTAGTGACAAAATAGCTTTTGGCGCTTTTCGGCTTTTTTTTCACCGTTTGTGCACCGCTTGTGAATGCGCCTTTACTAAACGGAATATGGTATTCCAAGATGAAGCATCTCCAAAGTAAGAAGCGTAAAGAAAACAATAAAGAAGTAAAGCTAAAGTGCAGGTTTTATTGTATTTTTATATTGATTTTTAACTGTTTTCAATTGTATTTGTGTTTTTATATAGACTTATTGTACTAAAACAACGAGCAAAGAATTTTATTAGTAAAGAGAACTTATGAGCAGTAATAATTAAGTTTGGTGTTCCTGTCTCCTTCTTTTAGTACATTAAACCATGTTAAGCTTTTTTTTACTATAAGCGTTTTAAACTCGGGAAAGGTGATTCTCACATTTTCTCAGAACCCCCAGCTATAATGCAAATTCGTCTCATATTTGCACTCTGATGATGTTTCACCGCAACGCTCATGAACAAAGTGGCTGTTCATTGTTAAGTTAAAATTAAATACATTTTTTTTTAAGGCAGAACACATTGAATTTAAGGAAAATGTTGACTTTAAGGGTACAGTTTTCTCCACGAAGGGTGTTGAGTTTCAAATGTTGCAAGTTTAGGGTACGTCGAGTTACAAGGTACCACTGTATATGTATATATGACAAATGAAGGCCTTCTATTCTATTTTACTCAATTCTAGTTTCAAAGTTATAACCAAAACCTGAGGTAGATGAAGGAACACTTAAGTGTGGGGCACAAGTACTTTAGTTACTACGTCACCATTCAAAAGCACACCTACTACAGAGGCTACATACTGCTGCTATCCACTATCAAATCTTTCCTCTTTATCACTTTATTGTTGTTCTTTTTTCAATAATTTCCTACAATGCTAAAAAAACTAAACATATTGTTTGTTTATCATCACATTGTTCTTTTTTTATTTTTCCATTTGTGTTTGTTGCATTGAACACAAAAAAATAGTGAAGAAAAACAAATGACTCTTTGTACTTTCTTTATTTATCCACAGATAACCGTCGCATTAATTTGGAAAGATCCCGCTCACGCCACAATGCAAACACTATGGGACGGTGATTGCAGCATATTGTTTGTGCACGCTAGACAAGTGCCAAAGACCAGGAGTGAGGACACTACAGAGGTCTGAACATAATGGTGCAGATTTTTTCAGTGTGTGCCTTCTAGTATGGGCTGTTCCTCACACTACCTACACACACACACACACACACACACACACACACACACACACACACACACACACACACACACACACACAGAAGCATACACATCAAGAATAAATGGTCCTCGGAAGTGAAGACTACACCCTACTACTACTACTCTCCCATTGTATCTTTATGGTCTTTTCAACATCTGGAAATTACGTTTTTTTTAGTGTAAACATTTATCATATTTTGCCTTTTGTCCCTGTTTTTATTATCTAGGTAAAGGTTAAATCTCCTTTCCACTTATCTGCTGTGTGTGACTTTTCAGATAGAATAGATCTGATGCAGTTTGATGTCTTACTTTTACATTTTTAATACACATATTTTATTGTTGTGCTTTTGACAAAATTATCTGCCAGACAGGGATACATATCAAAATAATTAATGAACTGCCAATAATTGAACAATTTGCACACTGTAGTTATGTTTCAATATATAAAATCAGTTCTAAAGTTTCTTATAAAGTAGTATCACTGCTTGTTTGGTTGTGTACTCTACCCTACATGTTTTTACCTCAACCTATTTTTGTTCTTTATGCTTTTTTAAAAAGTATCCTACATAGGGGAGGGGCTGTTTTGTTACATTGAGAAGCATGCTTTATATTTTAAGACACTTATAAGTGTTTGCCAGTTTAAAAACTCGTGATTATGAGACCTGCTGCTGTCAGTCTGATTTGAAGACAGAAAGACAGACATTGGTAAAGACAGAAAATATGCATGCATGCCATGTTGTAGCTGCCTCTGAGGAAAGCATTATTAGAATCACACTTCTGCTACCCCTCCCTTTTGTACATCAAATAAATAACTGCTTTCCATAATGTGCTTTCTCTCATTTTGTTTCTCTATAGCACTACAGGCAAATTCATGTAAAACACACTCTCCACGCAATCAAAACAAAGGTATTGGCCAGTATGATTCTGCTTGCGTGGAATTAAATAACACAGTTTATTTCTTCCATGCATGATGCATGGTTATAGAGACATCTTCTTTTATGAGGGCAAGAGTTCCACTCTTAGCATATGACTGCCCTAAAGCTTTGAAAAGTAATATCTTCAACACAATGTTGTACATTGGCTTGTTATACAATATAAAACAGGTTAAAATGGTTTGGTTTTTGAAACATCATGATTTAACTACTCTTTGTTATGTAACCTTCATAATATTGAATGGAGATGTAATACTCCCAAACTGACTAAATTGAACAAAAATAGGCATTTCAGAGATGGATGTAGTTTGTTGTATTGTTTACTTTTTTATTCATTACTTTACATCAGGCAATTAAAATATCATATTCTGTTGATTAATAATTAAATACTTTAAATATAAATCTGTTTTTAAGGCATTGTCTTGTTATGCATTTTTAAATGTAATTACTATCAATTGCTTTCCATTCAGAAGTCAGATTTTCCCTTAAACTGTTATAATATGTAATATACTAAGTAAAATGCAGATTTTTTTACTTGTACCTTCCACTGGTTTTGCCACTTGCTAATTGTGATTATATTTCTATGTGTACTAAGAAAATTATTACCTGCCGTACATTTCAGGAGTTCTGGCTGGAGCATTAAATGAATCAATCATGCTCTACTGCAAGTCTGCAAGACTGTTTCCGAGTCTTAAAAATACAAGTGCTGCATTTAAATACATCTGGTCTCATCATTTAATCTGTGTAATTAACACAAAGTTAGGGGACAATGCGTATTAAATCAATTTATTATGCTTATGCTACAATAAATTTAATTCTTGGTTGAGATATGAAATTAGAAGCTTCTCCCAAATGTGTTAATTTATTAAGTCATTATATATACAGTTATATATAGCTCCATCTCTCAGTACTGTTCAAATGAAGCTCATATGTTCAAAAAGACAAAGGTTCTCATGGGGTGTCCTAACTTTTTAATATATATACTGTATATATATATATATACACAGTCATGTGAAAAAGTTAGGACAGATGACAGATATATATACAGTCATGTGAAAAAGTTAGGACACCCCATGAGAATCTTTGTTTTTTTGAACATATGAGCTTAATTTGAACAGTACTGAGAGATTGAGCTATATAACAAACAAAAACAAAAAAAGTAAATGACTTTTAAACACAAGTTGTAAAATGTAATGAACAAAAATGGAAATTTATTGTAAGGAAAAAGTTAGGACACCCTATCCCCTAATAGCTGGTATTTTCACCTTTGGCTGAAAAAACCTCAATTAGACATTTCCTATAACCATCTACCAGTCTCTGACATCAACTGGGAGAAAGTTTATCCCACTTCTCCATGCAGAATTTCTTCAGCTGTGTGAGGTTTGCGTGGTTTCTTGCATGCACAGCCCGTTTCAAATCACCCCACAGCTTCTCAGTAGGATTAAGATCCAGGCTTTGACTTGGCCATTCCAGAACCCTCTATTTCTTTCTTTTGAGCCATTCCTTGGTGGATTTACTGGAATGTTTTCGGTCGTTGTCATGCTGCATGGTCCACTTCAGCTTCAGTTTTTGGACAGATGGTCTTACATTTTCCTCAAGCACCCTCTGATACAGTGAAGAATTCATTGTGGGTTCTATAATGGAGAGCTTGCCAGGCCCAGCTGCTGCAAAGCAGCCCCAAACCATGACATTTCCACCTCCATGCTTCACAGTTGGTTCTTGTGCTCAAATGCTGTGTTTGGTTTGCGCCAAATATGTCTTCTGTTACTGTGCCCAAATAATTCAACTTTGGAGTCATCTGTCCAAAGCACATTGTTCCAGAAGTCCTGGTCTTTGTCTAGGTGTTCTCTGGTAAACTTGCCCTGATGTTTTTTTGTGACAGCAAGGGTTTCCTCCTTGCACAGCTCTTATGGAAATCAAACTTGTGCAGTCTCTTTCTGATGGTAGATGCATGTACCTTGACATCAACTGTGGCAAGAGCTACCTGTAGGTCCCGTGATGACATTGGCCTGACCTGGCCATGTTGGCAGTTGTTTTAAATGTTCTCCACTTGTAAATTATTTTCCGGACAGTGGAATGGCTGATTTCTAATTGTTTTGAAATCTTTTTAAATCCCTTTCCAGACTCATATGCATCTACAACCTTCTTTCTGAAGGCCTCAGAAAGATCTTTAGATCTCACAATGGTGATACAACTCACTTCAACAATCAAGAGCAAACCAAACTAATGTAAAACTCCAGTGTCCTCTAACGATGGTCTAATCATTGCAGCTGATGTGGTGCACTGTATTCTAATTTTAGACATTTTAAGTAGTAATAAATGTGGGGGTGTCCTAACTTTCTCCTCACAATAAATTTCCATTTATGTTCATTATATTTTACAACTTGTGTTTAAAAGTAATTTAAACATATGGACATTTGAGCTTCATTTGAACAGTACTGAGAGATGGAGCTTACATAACTAAACAAAAAGAGAACGGTTTTCATGGGGTGTCCTAACTTTTTCACATGACTGTATATATATGGTAAATGATGTAGGCTTAAAAGAGGTACCATCCAAATTTAGGGAGTTAGGCTTTAATAACCTTTGATCAGATGTAAGAGCAAGATTCAGGAGGCATTAGTTTAAAAAAAGAAAGCCAAGTCACATCCTCACACATTGTGTCATCTTCATGAAAAATGCTGCTGAGAAAGGTGCAGTGCAGCTTAAAGCATTGATTTGCTTTTCTGGTTAAAACTGCTCTTTGACTGTTTTGCAGCTTTACACAAATGAACCTGAAAACCTAGATTGATTGTAATTACAGGATCCACCATGTCTGTGCTACTCTATCATGCATATTCATTTTTCTCAGATGTTTTTTCCAGTTGCATCCTCAACCCTTACTGCAGTTACATACCTGAACATACATATCAGAATGTCACAGTATTGCATAAATGTATTGCAAAATTGTAATTTTTTTTTTCTTGAATGTACCACATGTATTAATCACACTTTTATTAAAGGGATAAAAAAATGATCTGGTATTTTAGTGTTGACCTGTAATTACACTAACATGAAAAATGCTTATCCTAAATGATGTTTATGCATTTTTTATTAAAATCTTATAGCATCATTGCATTTTTTTGCATTTGCATTTTCTTTCTTTTTCTTACACAGAAAAAATGTCTGTGAAATTCAAGTTTGTATTTCTAAAGCAATTCATTGTTAAAGTCATTGTTGTATGTCGTGTTCTACTTTATGCTTCTCTTCGATAGTGGTTGTTGTATTAGCTGATGTTGTACTGTAAATGTGCAATGTGCTTTGATTTTTAGCAGTTTAAAATATTTCAGCAGACTTATTTACAGGTGAAAACCTGAGACAGTATTGATAAGCACCATATAACATGCAGTATAAATGTACACATTTATACCCATGACATTTTTTATAGTTTAGTTGGTTTCTGTGAAGAGGAAACATAAACTTTTTAAATCTTGTCTAATTAAAAATAAGTAAATAAATAAGTAGTAAATGTGGAAGGAGGCAAGGATATGTACAAAGTGCAATATTTGTTGCAGGGTACTTTTTTTTTTCCAATTAAGACTGTGCACCTTAAACTGCCTATATATTGACCTGCAACTGTTGTTCTTGTAACCTACACTGATCAGCCATAACATGAAAACCAACTCCTTGTTTCTACACTTACTATCAGCTCCATTTACCATATAGGAGCACTTTGACTGTAGTCCATCTATTTCTCTACATACCTTTTTAGCCTGCTTTCACACTGTTCTTCAATGGTCAGGACCCCCACAGGACCACCACAGAGCAGGTGTTATTTAGGTGGTGGATGATTCTCAGCACTGCAGTGACAATGACATGGTGGTGGTGTGTTAGTGTGTGTTGTGCTGTTATGAGTGGATCAGACACAGCAGCACTGCTGGAGTTTTTAAATACCGTGTACACTCACTGTCCACTCTATTAGACACTCCTACCTAGTTGGTCCACTGACTGTAAAGTCAGAGACGATCGCTCACCTATTGCTGCTGTTTGAGTTGGTCATCTTCTAGACCTTCATCAGTGGTCACAGGACGCTGCCCACGAGGCGCTGTTGGCTGGATATTTTTGGTTGGTGGACTTTTCTCAGTCCAGCAGTGACAGTGAGGTGTTTAAAAACTTCGTCACACTGCTGTGTCTTATCCACTCATACCAGCACAACACACACTAACACACCACCACCATGTCAGTGTCACTGCAGTGCTGAGAATGATCCACCACCCAAATAATACCTACTCTAAAGGTCCTGGGAGAGTCCTGACCATTGAAGAACAGCATTAAAGGGGGCTAACAGAGAAACAGATGGACTACAGTCAGTAATTGTAGAACTACAAAGTGCTTCTATATGGTAAGTGGAGCTGATAACATGGACAATTTGTGTAGAAACAAGGTGGTGGTTTTAATGTTATGGCTGATTGGTGTATACTTGTAACCAACTAATATTGCAGTGCTAAAGTAAAAACGTACATTTCTCTCATGCTGTCTTATTTTGTGCTATGGATGGGAGTAGATAAAACACATTCATTTATTTTCATATACTGCCTTGTTCTGGTCAGGGTCCTGGTTGTCCCAGTTTTACTAGGAAACACAGGAAGCAGAAGGCAGGGACAACCTGGACAGGGAGGTTTCAACCAAACTCTTCCCCCTCCCCCTACTCAGTACATAGCCAATGTGTAAACTCTTGGCTAGCTATAAGCACTGCTAAAATTCGAACGTGGTCTAGCATAATACACTGTGCCACCTGAGCACCCTAGAAAAAACTTCATTTGACTCAGGATGTTTTACTAAACTGCCATAGCCTTGCCCCCTTTTCCTTTGCAAACATTAAATGTTGGGTGCAAATAGTTATGTACACTGTTTCTAGATGGAGTATGTAACAAAACCTCATTTTGATTAAAAACCACAGACTGTTTCCATCAATGTGTTATATTGTTTCATTTAAATGAATTTGATCTATAAATGCTTCAGAAATTACTTGAATGTTTTGCTATTCTTCTTTTACACTGTTACATGTGATACACAGTTTTTGTAGGAATACTGCCTATCATTCTTTGCCCAAAAGTGCCACTGTATTATTGGATATGATAAATAGTTACGTCTTAGAAGTGTTTTGTGTCAAATTATGTATTATGCTGAAGTGTCTTTTTCATTCAAAAATACTGGATCGAGTATTGATATCCATCGAGATATGGATATCACAAGACATCTAGAGCAGTCTATAGTCTATCTGGTACCAGAAGGCCCATCAACTTTTGTACTTGCACAGGTGGATCATGTGCATTTTAATGCCATCTCTTCCACAAACAATGCATATGTGCCCAGCTATCTACAAATTTTGTGGAAAACACTGCTCTAAGGCCTGATGTCCATTGTAGGTGCTTTCCACAATCGGCCAGGATGGGTCTTTGACTGCCTTGCAACCTCATAGACAGAAGAGTTTGATGAACTGTGTTGTGGCAAAATCACATCATAATCAATATTAAAAGCCCTTCTGTCTATACCAGACACTATAGCTTTCATGTTCTCTGGCACCAGTGATTCTTGGCTTCCCAACAACCTGTTTTTGGTTTGTTACCACTGTCTGTGGTTACTCATCATGGCTGGCTTTGAGCACTCCTTGCTGTTTTAGAGATACTACAACTCAGTCAACTGGGCATAACAGTTTGGCCTTTAGCAAAGTCACCCAGGTGTTTATGCTTACCCATATCTGCTTTATTCAACACGTATAAGTACCATCAGCTTCATATATAATGTACACTTGTTATAAAAATAGGTGTTCCTAATGTTCTGGCTTACCAGTGTGAACTTTACAATTGTAAAAGAATTTTTATTAATCAGTGATTATGATTATTATTAGATAATGACAAAACTTGAAATCCTGGTCCAGAAAGAAATGTGAGCTAGGTTTATTAGCCAGTAATTATGCTTTATGACAGCATCACCCTCAAAAAACATTAACATATTATAGTTTAACACAAGCTGATGTGATTGGTCCTAATTTTGTAGCTTAGATTTCAAGTCACTATCAAAATATTTCAGATTTTTTTTTATAGAAAATACTTTGCAAGTCTATGCTTAAAATAAAAAGGTCACATCTGTATAAAGACCGAGCCAAAACAAATTCAATAGATTTTTACAATTTGCTTTTAAAATTATTTAATAAACTATTAATTATGTCAACTGATATAGAAATACTTAAAACTTCACTTGTTTTGACCTGTAATTAAAGTAAGCAATGCTAAAGTGCTTCTAGTGGTCAGGCTGTTTTCTAGTTGAATTGTTATGTGAAATATTGACTTTTTTGATCTTTATTTAATGTATAGCTAACATAGGGTGTGTTCGAAAACCTAGTGAGCTCTTTACATAGCTAACCTAACTTTTGCCTCAATCTTAAACAATGGTTGTAGGTGGGTTCTGGAACTGACAATCAGCTGTCCAAAAGCTGACTTCATCCCAGCCTTTGCATCAGTTCAGCCTCTTGACTTTTTGGCACTTGATCATTAGACAAAACTCAGATCCAATAGCAGCCTTATTCTACACCCTTTCTCACTCCCCAAGAGGATCTGACAGGTTTGCTCTTGGCCAGGGAATGGCACTTGACCCTTGTTAGCCTTCTTCATATTAACATATATTCCTTTGAATCTCATGCTATTACTATTACCTTCCCAATAACCCTTCACATTATTGCTGTCTATAGGTCACCTGGCTCATTAGGACACTTCATAGAAGAGCTAGATATTCTTCTAATCTCTTCCCTGATAATAAATTTGTTCCCTGCAGATTGGACTCCTCTAACTCGTCTTGGAGACTTTAACCTCTAAGGCAATCATCTGGACCTGGTCTTTAACAGATCAACTCTTAACCTCAGTGTCACCCCACTTCGTCTCTAAGACCATCACTTTGTGTCCTTTTACCTTTATCTCACAACCCTTCCTGTTTCTAACCCCACATATACTTTTCCTACTCTGCCAAATCTTATTTCCTAAAACCTCTATCTCCTTTTTCTTTGATCTCCAACACTTGATTTCACTTAACACTGCTACTAACACCTTACTCGCCTCATGGTCATTTGACCATCTCTGTCCTCTTTTCCTCAAATGAGGGAAACCTTCCCACCCTGCTCCTTGGCTTTCAGATGCATTGCAGGGCACCAAAACAAAATTAGAAGCAGCTGAGAGAAAGTGGAAGAAATCTAAATCTAACGTTAATCTTCTATAAATTTAAGGTCTGAATCTGTGAATGCAGGGAAACCGAGATGGTGGCCAGAGCAGGGCTGCTGACTGAGGCTGTGGTCGCACTTGTACATGTGACAGCACACATCATTGATGTGTGGCAGAGGGACTGTGAAACAGAGTCGAATGCTAACTAGTTCATGGTCGTTCTGCAGCGCTTTGGCTTTGTTTTGCCCTTCTTGACCTGAGATAGAGTTTGCCTTTTGACTTGTGCAGTATGCCTGCAGACCCCTCTGGTGTGTTTGCCTGGGCAGATATCAAGGTTGTCTCAGGTAAGGAATCCTACTGCTCTCTATTGTCCAAGTTCTTATCTGACGTGACTGCTAAAAAACATCATTCTACAGAGCAAAGCTTAAACCGTCTGCTACAGATCCACACATGATTCATGCATTCTTTTCTTCTGAATCCTACTCCTCCCTCCCTCTCTCAAAATCTCTGCTACTGGTTTTGCCACATTCTTATGTCAAAATCAAGATTGACAAAACCAACCAATCCTTTTCTCTGACTGCTATTATTTTTACTGATCCCAAACCCTCTAACTCACTCACCAGCTTCTCTCCATTCACTACCAAATAAGGTGCATAGCTACAGTCAAGCCGGAAAGTCTGCACACCCCTTTCACCTTCTCCACGTTTTATTACATTACAGACTCATTCTATAATAGATTGAGTTCATTTTTTGTCACAAAATTCTACACAAAATAGCCCACAATGACAAAGTGAAAACAGGTTTTTCGACATTTGTGCTAATTTATTAAAAATATAAATGTAAAACATGATATGTATACAAGTGTGCACACCCTTTGATATGACACCCAAAAGAGAGCTGAGGTGCATTTTGTTTTCACTGATACTGCTTGAGATGTTTCTACAATTTAACTGGAGTCCACCTGTGGTGAATTCAATTGATTGGACATGATTAAGGATTGCCAACACCTGCCTAGATAGGGTCCCACAGTTGACTGTGCATATCAGAGCAAACTCCAAGCCATGGGGTCAAAGGAACTATCTGCAGACCTCAGAAACAGGATTGTCAAGGCATAGATCTGGAGAAGGGTACAGAAAAATTGCTACAGATTTACATGTCCCAAAGAGCACAGTGGCCACCATCATTCATAAATTGACGAAGTTTGGAACCACCAAAAATCTTCCTAGACCTGCCTGGCCAAACTGAGCGATCGGGGAAGACGGGCCTTGGCCAGGAAGGTGAGCAGGAACCCGAGGGTCACTCTGACAGAGCTCCAGTGTATCCTTGTGGAGATGGGAGAACCTATCAGAAGATCAACCATCCAGGCAGTACTCCACAAATCCCGCCTTTATGGTAGAGTGGTCAGACGGAAGCCACTCCTTAGTACAAGGCACATGACAGCCCGTTTGGAGTTTGTCAAAAGGCACCTAGAGGACTCTCAAACCATGAGAAACAAGATTCTCTGGTCTGATGAAACCAAAATTGAACTTTTTGGCACCGCTTATCACCTGGATAATGGCATCCCTACAGTGAAGCATTGGCGATTGAGTGTAGATGCTTCAGGCAAAAAAGGAATTCAATCTATTATAGAATGCATCTGTAACATAATAAAACGTGGAGAAGGTGAAAGGGGTGTGCGGACTTTCCTACATGACTGTACACTCATCCAGCACCCACACTACCTGCCTGTTTGATCCTATCCCATCTACTATTATTTTAAGAAAAGACTTTTTCCTCTTTATTACACAATTATCAACAACTCATTAACATTTGGTATTGTCCCTACAGCTTTTAAGAAGACACAGGTTATTTCCCCTTTAAGAAACCCACAATAGACACCACAAACTTACACAAATACAGATCAATATCACTTCTCTCTTTTCTGTCCAAAATTCTTGAACAGGCTGTCTGCAATTATATATTCATTTTTCTCATGCAGAATGACCTCCATGATCAGTATCAGTCTAGCATCAAGGCAGCACACTACAGAAACAGCACGTGTGGCTGTCACTGAGAAGCTGCATGCAGTCAAAGCAACCAAACTGTCAACAGTCCTCATGTTCATTGACTCTTTAATACAGTTAATCATAGCATTCTCTTGTACACTCCCTCCAACCTTGGAATAACTGATTTAGCATGGCAGTGAATGGTCTCCTACCGGGATGGGCGTTCCTACCAGATGTCATAGAGAAGATCAATATCCCATCAATGCACTCTTTCAACTGGTGTCCCACAGGGCTCTGTACTTGGTCCTCTTCTGTTCTCTGTTCACCCTCACTCACTTGGTAAGGTCATATCTCCCCATGGCTTCTCTTACCACTCCTATGCAGATTATTTTCAGCCATTCCCTCTTTTAGACACAGTCATAGGCTGCATTTCATCATGTCTGACAAATATCCCATCATGAATGTCAGCCCATTAACTAAATCTTAACCACAGCCAGATATAACTAATATAAATATCAATTTATTTATTTATTCTAGTCATTTGTCCTAATAACTCTCAGATCAAACCATCTGATAATGTAAAACCTCTGTGTTTTACTGGATAGCCAGCTGTCCTTCTCTGGTTATGTAGCTAACATGACAAGATCACTCTGGTTCCTCCTCTACAACATCAACAAAATTCTACTATTTCTCTCTAAGGAAGCCAGTCAGATTCTTGTTTAACCCCACGTGATCTTGAGGCGGGACTACTGCAACTCCCCTCTGCCAGATGCTCCCATATCCACAATCAAACCCCATGCATCTGATTCAAAATGCAACTGCCCACATAGTTTTTAACAAATCCAGACACTGATACACCACCACACTACTGCATTTTATTTCCTGGCGTCCTGTAGCTGCCCACATTTAAAAGGTGCTTGCCTGCAAAGCCAAAAATGGATCGGCCCCAACCTAATGTAGATAACTCATAAAACCCTGCTCTGTACCACATAATCTTCAGGCCACAAGTCTTACTTGTCTTGATCCTCCATTCAGAACTTGAGGAAGACATGCATCAAGGCTTGGTACTAGCACCTAAGTGGTGGAACAAACTGCCCCTGTCTGTTTAAACATCTGAATCTCTTACCATCTTCAAAACACTATTAAAGACCCACCTTTTTATTAATTACTTAGGTTTAAAACTAACATGCACAAATATTTTATACTATCTGTAAAAAAAAACAGGGCTTCAGCAGATGTGTATCCTTGTACTGTTGTCTACTTGAACTAGAGTAAAGAAATGTTTGCTGTGAAAGTACTTTTTTCAAGATGAGAGTGTCTACTACTCTAAATGTCAAAAATGTAAATGCAAGACAAGAACCTGGTGGAAGACTTTGTTGTAGAATGAACCAATTGCATCTAAACAAATTCAAAAACAAGGTAATGGTGGTGGACTTTCATAGGTCAGCGGAACCCATGCGGCCAGTATTCAGTGAGGGGGTGATGTAAAGGAAATCAGGACTTATAAATACCTTGGGGTGCAAACTAGATGACAAACTGGAATGGTCGAGAATACAGAATCAGAATCAATTTATTTTGCCAATTATGTTACACAAGGAATTTGTCCTGGTGAGAATAGACATGTATGTCATATTTAACAGACAGATATTTATACAGACTTTAAACAAGTATTTAAACAAAGGGAAATACACACACCCTCATATAATATATATGTATATATACAGTGTATCACAAAAGTGAGTACACCCCTCACATTTTATTATATCTTTTCATGGGACAACACTATAGAAATAAAACTTGGATATAACTTAGAGTAGTCAGTGTACAACTTGTATAGCAGTGTAGATTTACTGTCTTCTGAAAATAACTCAACACACAGCCATTAATGTCTAAATGGCTGGCAACATAAGTGAGTACACCCCACAGTGAACATGTCCAAATTGTGCCCAAAGTGTCAATATTTTGTGTGACCACCATTATTATCCAGCACTGCCTTAACCCTCCTGGGCATGGAATTCACCAGAGCTGCACAGGTTGCTACTGGAATCCTCTTCCACTCCTCCATGATGACATCACGGAGCTGGTGGATGTTAGACACCTTGAACTCCTCCACCTTCCACTTGAGGATGCGCCACAGGTGCTCAATTGGGTTTAGTCCATCACCTTTACCTTCAGCTTCCTCAGCAAGACAGTTGTCATCTTGGAGGTTGTGTTTGGGGTCGTTATCCTGTTGGAAAACTGCCATGAGGCCCAGTTTTCGAAGGGAGGGGATCATGCTCTGTTTCAGAATGTCACAGTACATGTTGGAATTCATGTTTCCCTCAATGAACTGCAGCTCCCCAGTGCCAGCAACACTCATGCAGCCCAAGACCATGATGCTACCACCACCATGCTTGACTGTAGGCAAGATACAGTTGTCTTGGTACTTCTCACCAGGGCGCCGCCACACATGCTGGACACCATCTGAGCCAAACAAGTTTATCTTGGTCTCGTCAGACCACAGGGCATTCCAGTAATCCATGTTCTTGGACTGCTTGTTTTCAGCAAACTGTTTGCTGGCTTTCTTGTGCGTCAGCTTCCTTCTGGGATGACGACCATGCAGACCGAGTTGATGCAGTGTGCGGTGTATGGTCTGAGCACTGACAGGCTGACCTCCCACGTGTTCAACCTCTGCAGCAATGCTGGCAGCACTCATGTGTCTATTTTTTAAAGCCAACCTCTGGATATGACGCCGAACACGTGGACTCAACTTCTTTGGTCGACCCTGGCGAAGCCTGTTCCGAGTGGAACCTGTCCTGGAAAACCGCTGTATGACCTTGGCCACCATGCTGTAGCTCAGTTTCAGGGTGTTAGCAATCTTCTTATAGCCCAGGCCATCTTTGTGGAGAGCAACAATTCTATTTCTCACATCCTCAGAGAGTTCTTTGCCATGAGGTGCCATGTTGAATATCCAGTGGCCAGTATGAGAGAATTGTACCCAAAAAAACAAATTTAACAGCCCTGCTCCCCATTTACACCTGGGACCTTGACACATGACACCAGGGAGGGACAACGACACATTTGGGCACAATTTGGACATGTTCACTGTGGGGTGTACTCACTTATGTTGCCAGCTATTTAGACATTAATGGCTGTGTGTTGAGTTATGTTCAGAAGACAGTAAATCTACACTGCTATACAAGCTGTACACTGACTACTCTAAGTTATATCCAAGTTTCATGTCTATAGTGTTGTCCCATGAAAAGATATAATGAAATATTTGCAGAAATGTGAGGGGTGTACTCACTTTTGTGATATACTGTATGTATATGCTGTGCAATGCATATATACAGATATAGTGCATATCTATACCTCTGTATATATGAATAGAATGTTGTATATAATGTTGTATTTATATAAATAATGTTAAAAAAAACCCAATTACATTTAGTGGAAATTTAACATCTGTACATACTGTAATATTGTAAGGAGGTTTTAAGACTGATTTAGGTTTAAAGTGCTGTGTCCGCTGTGGTTAAGGAGTGCTACAGCTCTGGTTGTGCTTGTTTTGATGACCCTGAATCTTCTACCAAAGGAAAAGAGATGTCCAGGATGAGAGGGGTCGGCTGTAATTTTGCCAGTGGGCTTTAGCTCTCTGCTGTTGTGGATGTCCTGAAGCATTGGCAGACTACATCCAATGATTCTTAATATTAACTTTTGATATTGACATAAACAACCTGGTTGTTATACCACAAAATGACTTGATCTCAGCTCACTTAATGCATAAAGTGTGTTAATCTAATAATATTTGTATACCACTTTTAATTTAAGTGCACTATTATGTCTGCAACTGCTTTTATTAACAGCCTAGCAGAATTAACTAATGTCCCCATCTGAGTTTGAAAATGTGGAACAGGCAACCCGATACACAGAGTCCATATTCTAAACAACCCTAGATAACATAGCACCAGTTAAATTCAAATGATTAGTGAGAGCACACTACACTGGAAGTGTATAAGATAGCATGGAAAGATGCCTTAACTACGAGGGTTCTTCAAAAAGTTTCAGCACTTTTTTAGCTCTATTTATTAAGAATTTCAAAAACAAAGTATATCACTTTCCTACATAGTCACCTTCCTTTGCGTTGCATTTTCCCCGGCATCGTACCATTTTAATGCCATCACAAAAATGATTTTGGTTGAGCACGTTGCCACTGATGCACCGCTGCTTTCACATTTTTATCACATGAAAATCTTCTTCCCCTTAAAGCTTCTTTGAGCGGTCCAAAAAAGGTGGAAATCAGATGGCGTTAAATCCGGACTAGAAGCTCTCTCAGGCACGACCAATTACTACTTCTCCCTCGCTGTTTCCAACAACAATATAAAAGTGCAGACACTTTTTGAAGGTCCTTCGTATGTATCAAGGAATCAAGGAATCAAGGAGGGTTTATTGTCATTCACATCACATGTGGTACATGAGGTGGAACGAAATTATGACCCAAGGTCCCAGTTACACCCAATAAAATATCTAATATATACAATACAAAAGAATAATCATAGTATGAAAAATATTTACAAATATAAAAAGTAGAAGTAAATGTAGCAATGTAAAAATGTAGAAATGTAAAAATGTAGAAATGTAAAAATGTAGAAATGTAGAAATGTAGCAGCAACATGAACAATAAGAGTGCATTTAACTTATAAGCATGGGTAGTAGAACTGAGTAGCAGCATAATAAAATGACCAAGTGCAAGGTGCAAAGACAGTGTCTTATTGTGCGTAAATGTAAGGTGTCCAAGTGTACTCTGAAAGTGTCAGTGCAGAGTGTTTGGCGAGGTGGAGTTTGAGAGTCTTACAGCTTCGGGAATGAAGCTGTTTCTCAGTCTTGTTGTTCTACACTTAATGCTCCGCAGCCTCCTGCCTGAGGGGAGCGGGACAAAAAGTGAGTGTGCTGGGTGAGTGGGGTCCTTCATGATGCAGGTGGCCCTTTTCCTGCATCTGGAGGTGTAGATGTCGGTGGTGGTGGGGAGGCTGACTCCGACCGTCCTCTGTGCCGCCTTCACCACTCTCTGCAGAGCTTTCCTGTCTGCAGCCGAGCAGCTTCCATGCCACACGTTGATGCTGGAGCACAGGACGCTCTCCACCACACATCTGTAGAAGGAGGTGAGGACTGAGCTCCCGAGTCCGGCTCGCCTCAGCCGCCTGAGGAAGTAGAGCCGCTGATGTGCCTTCTTGACCAGACAGGAAGTGTTGTTGCTCCAGGTGAGGTTGTTACTCAGGTGCACACCTAAGTACCTGTAGCTGGAGACCACTTCCACCTCAGATCCTCCGACGTGCAGGGGGAGGTGGGCGTGTCTGCTCCTTCTGAAGTCCACGATCATCTCCTTCGTCTTCTTCGTGTTGATGCAGAGGTTGTTCTTTCTGCACCAGTCCTCCAGGTGTTCCACCTCCTGTCTGTAGTTGGACTCATCATTGTTTGTGATGTTTCCAACCACTGCTGTGTCGTCCGCAAACTTCACAATATGACAGCCCGGATGGAGAGCTCAATTTTGTTTATACAAAATTGTATAAACACCTTATTAAAGCCAAGTATTTATATTGTTTTTCTTTAAAAGAGAATAATAAGAATAATCCTAGAGGGCGGCACGGTGGCTAAGTGGGTAGCACTGATTTCTTTTTTAAAGCAGCATGAGTAATGATAGTGGCTTATCCAACAATGATGTCCAACTAAATTTATTCAATTTACTCTTCCAAATTGAGCTAACTGCATTGATTAAATCATCAAAGTCATCATCATGCATACTTGACCCTATTCCAACCTTACTTATAGATAAATACATCCCTTAGCAGTGGATATGTACCCAAATTGTTTACACATGCAATTGATTAAAACCGCTGATTATAAAAACCTAATCTTGAGCCATATTTTCTGTCACAATAAATTCAGACCTTTCCTCTGATGCACGCTTCAGTAATATTACTAGTTACTTTGAATTTTTTTCATCTGCGTAATATCTCTAAAATTAGAAATATACTATCTACCAATTAAATTTTGCATCAATATTGAACACTACAGCGTGTTTACTTCATTCACAAGATGCATGCTTACTTATAGTTCCTAAAACAAATCACAGCATCAGTTAGTTAGACTGTAATGATTAGGGGTGCCAGTCTCATGTTACTCTCTGCACAAATGCAAAAATCATACTATTAGAAGTTCATATCATATTTTAACTACATCTTCTGTTTGATCCTTTTTAACTTACCTGATGGGTAAAAAAGTCTGAAACTGCCATGCCAATAATGCTTTTCTTTCTGGATATGATAAGAATCTGCTATGTCTGCACTCACAATGTCTAGAACTCACTATTATACTTTACCACAGACTGGAATTTGAGATAATAAACACTAATCCAATTCTTTATGCTTTTCACTTGTTACATTTTTATTAAAAATACTTATATATATTTATATGCATGATTTGTTTAATTTCCTTGTCATTTAAAGGAAGTTTTTCCTTGTTTAACAGGGATTTTTTGGTTTTTAGTCCTTTTGTCACCTTAGGTCATGCTCTGAATACTAGGAGGATTGTTGTGTGCCTGAATTGTAGCCTGAAGTATGTAATACTGAACAGGTCTGGGCTGACTCTTGCCTTGCTTGGTTTACATGGCATGGTATGGGGCTGTGTCAGTGCCCTTGGCAAAGGTCATTTACACTTCTGTGATAGCAGAAACCTAGTAATAGCAATTTGTTGTCTTTTAGATGAATGTTGACACTGTGAGAGTCGTCGTGTATTGATTCAAACCACGTGATGTTACAATTTTATCCAGGTCCCTGTTACTCTAGTGAGGTCGGAAAGAGCCCTGCTGACCTGAGTAGGCAATAGAGGTTCAGGAATGACTGTCAATGGTAGGGGGAGTTGTGTTCTCCTCTCCATCTTTTATCTTTAATTCACATTTTTACACTGTCTTGATATCCCGTCAGCTGTTTCACCGTCTGGGAACAACCGAGCAGGTTGGTTACATTCACAATTCACAAATGTCACCTAAAGCTTAACGGTGCAAAAAGAAACCTTATGTTAACCATGTTTAGAAGTGGTGTTAAGTTCTCTGGACTTAAAGTCATCTGGGATGGACAATCACATAGTAAAAACGTGTATTGTGATCAGTTGAATCAGCATTCCAGATCTATTTTGGGAGAAACGGACACCATGTGTTCCAGACCAGAAAGACAAAACAGGACCATCCAAACTGTTATCAGCAACAAATCCAAAAGCCAGGGTCATTGTATGTGATTCTGTCAGTGCCCTTGGCAAAGGTAATTTACACTTTTGTGATGGCAGCATTAATGCAAAAAAAGTACATTGAGATTTTAGAGCAGCATATGCTGCCTTCAAGATGACATCTGTTCCAGGGACTTTCATGCATTTTTCAAATGCAAAACCACATGCTGCACATATTACAAAGCCATGGCTGCATAAGAAGAGGGTACAGGTACTTTTGTCTGCAGTCCTGACCTCTCCCTAACTGAGAATGTGTGGAGGATTTTGCAACAAAAAAAAAAGTTACAACAATAATTCAATACTGTTGCACATCTTAAGACGTGTTTGCACAAGAATGGGACAAATAAACACCTGAAACCCTAGCTGCTTGGTATCCCAGGTTCCAAAACATCTTTTAAGTGTAGTGTAAAATGCAGGAATGGATAAGTATTATTAAACAAAATAAAGTTGAAGTTGGGTTCATACTGTCTGCAAATACAGTAAAAAATTACACTCATAATTATTGTCCTACCAAGCATGACACATTTTTTTTAGCTGACTATATACACTGATCAGCCATAACATTAAAACCACCTTCTTGTTTCTACACTCACTGTCCATTTACCATATAGGAGCACTTTGTAGTTCTACAATTACTGACTGTAGTACATCTGTTTCTCTACATACCTTTTAGCCTGCTTTCACCCTGTTCTTCAATGGCCAGGACCCCTGCAGGACCACCACAGAGCAAGTATTATTTAGGTGGTGAATCATTCTCAGCACTGAAGTAACATGAATCAGACACAGCAGCGCTGCTGGAGTTTTTAAATACCATGTCCACTCACTGTCCACTCTATTAGACACTCCTACCTAGTTGGCCCACCTTGTAGATGTAAAGTCAGTGACGATGGCTCATCCATTGATGCTGTTTGAGTTCTAGACCTTCATCAGTGGTCACGGGACGCTGCCCATGGGGTGATGTTGGTTGGATATTTTTGTATGGTGGACTATTCTCAGTCCAGCAGTGACACTGAGGTGTTTAAAAATTCTATCAGCATTGCTGTATCTGATCCACTCATACCAGCACAACACACACTAACACACCACCACCATGTCAGTGTCACTGCAGTGCTGAGAATGATCCAGCACCCAAATAATACCTACTCTGTAATGGTCCTGAAAGAGTCCTGACCATTGAAGAACAGCATGAAAGGGGGCTAACAAAGCATGCAGAATTACAGATGGACTACAGTCAGTAATTGTAGAACTACAAAGTGCTTCTATATGGTAAGTGGAGCTGATAAAATGGACAGTGAGTGTAGACACAAGGAGGTGGTTTTAATGTTATGGCTGATCGCACACAGTAGCCTGTATATGTATGCATTTAGGTGTGTTTGTGGGTAATACTGCTGGTTAGTATCCCTGGCTTGTTCTTAGTCTGGCCAATAAAAAATCTTACTGTAACTGCTCCTTTCATTACCATTATACTGTAGATTCTTCTGCATTTAGTGTGAGCCATTAGGTTCAGTGTAATTTCACAAGTCAGTCATTCTGCTTTGTTCAGGCCTGAGGCTCAAACACAGTCATAAGATATTATGTTCTTTACATTCATTACTGTCCCTTAATAGCTCATTTAGCGACATGTAGCTGGAGTAGAAGAGAGGCTGTTTAAATTCTGTTGTTTCTAGTCAGACAATGTGGGACAGTGTTAAAATAAAAATAAAAACAGTGTCTTGTAAATCAACTTTAACCTGTATTGTAATAAATTTTTTTAATTATTTACTTATTTACTTGTTTTTTTTTTTTCAAAATATACACTTATATCTATCTAACATATATAAATATATTTATCATCATTAGAAAAAGTAATGTGGGCCACTCAGGTGGTGCAGCGGTAAAAACACACGCTGTTACCAGAGCTGGGATCTCGAATACATCGTATCGAATCTCGGCTCTGCCTACCGGCTAAGGCTGAGAGGCCACATGAACAACAATTGATTGGCCTGTTATTCAGATTTGGGCGGGACTAAGCCGAATGGGGTCTCTCTCCCATGATTGGTGCAATTACGACCTCTACTGGCTGATTGATGGCGCCTGCACAGAGATGAGAAAAGAGTGCTCTCAGGGTGTGTCCTCTCCGTACACAACTCTGAGCTGCACTGCACTCGTCAAAGTAATAAAATGCATACGGCATGCTTCCTACGTGTCGGAGGGGGCGTGGGTTAGCTTCGCTCTCCTCAATCAGAGCAGGGAACCGCATTGGTGGAGAGAAAGCATGATGCAATTGGGCAATTGGACTAAAAGGGAGAAAAAGGGGAGAAAATGCATAAATAAATAAAAAATAATAATTATTACAAAACTTAAACACTTTTTGTTAGTTTTTTGGGCTTGAGTTCAGCTTTAGCCTCCTGAGACCCAGCAATTCATTTTTGTCCACTGTGGGTGACATGAGTCTGAGATCTCTAACTCAAGCACTGTTTATGCAATCCATTTGAGTACTACTGTGCTGTTTAGATTACATCCTGGGCGTTTTTAGGAATGTCACATTTGTGGGGGTGTGGCAAGCAAACAGAGCGCACTTTCTTTTCAAAGTGGCTGCCATCTCATATTCCACATTTTATGGCAACAAGCAAAGCAAGAGATCAGTTGTTTGGTCCTAAAATGAAAAATTTTTCATCAATATGAGAGTCTTAACTTCAGTTTAGAAAGATTTCAGAAATATACAGCAATTTTAACCCTTTCAAAACATATGTATATATACAGTGTATCACAAAAGTGAGTACACCCCTCACATTTCTGCAAATATTTTATTATATCTTTTCATGGGACAACACTATAGAAATAAAACTTGGATATAACTTAGAGTAGTCAGTGTACAACTTGTATAGCAGTGTAGATTTACTGTCTTCTGAAAATAACTCAACACACAGCCATTAATGTCTAAATGGCTGGCAACATAAGTGAGTACACCCCACAGTGAACATGTCCAAATTGTGCCCAAAGTGTCAATATTTTGTGTGACCACCATTATTATCTAGCACTGCCTTAACCCTCCTGGGCATGGAATTCACCAGAGCTGCACAGGTCGCTACTGGAATCCTCTTCCACTCCTCCATGATGACATCACGGAGCTGGTGGATGTTAGACACCTTGAACTCCTCCACCTTCCACTTAAGGATGCGCCACAGGTGCTCAATTGGGTTTAGTCCATCACCTTTACCTTCAGCTTCCTCAGCAAGGCAGTTGTCATCTTGGAGGTTGTGTTTGGGGTCGTTATCCTGTTGGAAAAGGGAGTGGATCATGCTCTGTTTCAGAATGTCACAGTACATGTTGGAATTCATGTTTCCCTCAATGAACTGCAGCTCCCCAGTGCCAGCAACACTCATGCAGCCCAAGACCATGATGCTACCACCACCATGCTTGACTGTAGGCAAGATACAGTTGTCTTGGTACTTCTCACCAGGGCGCCGCCACACATGCTGGACACCATCTGAGCCAAACAAGTTTATCTTGGTCTCGTCAGACCACAGGGCATTCCAGTAATCCATGTTCTTGGACTGCTTGTCTTCAGCAAACTGTTTGCGGGCTTTCTTGTGCGTCAGCTTCCTTCTGGGATGACGACCATGCAGACCGAGTTGATGCAGTGTGCGGCGTATGGTCTGAGCACTGACAGGCTGACCTCCCACGTCTTCAACCTCTGCAGCAATGCTGGCAGCACTCATGTGTCAATTTTTTAAAGCCAACCTCTGGATATGACGCCGAACACGTGGACTCAACTTCTTTGGTCGACCCTGGCGAAGCCTGTTCCGAGTGGAACCTGTCCTGGAAAACTGCTGTATGACCTTGGCCACCATGCTGTAGCTCAGTTTCAGGGTGTTAGCAATCTTCTTATAGCCCAGGCCATCTTTGTGGAGAGCAACAATTCTATTTCTCACATCCTCAGAGAGTTCTTTGCCATGAGGTGCCATGTTGAATATCCAGTGGCCAGTATGAGAGAATTGTACCCAAAACACCAAATTTAACAGCCCTGCTCCCCATTTACACCTGGGACCTTGACACATGACACCAGGGAGGGACAACGACACATTTGGGCACAATTTGGACATGTTCACTGTGGGGTGTACTCACTTATGTTGCCAGCTATTTAGACATTAATGGCTGTGTGTTGAGTTATTTTCAGAAGACAGTAAATCTATACTGCTATACAAGTTGTACACTGACTACTCTAAGTTATATCCAAGTTTCATGTCTATAGTGTTGTCCCATGAAAAGATATAATGAAATATTTGCAGAAATGTGAGGGGTGTACTCACTTCTGTGATACACTGTATATATATATATATATATATATATATATATATATATATATATATATATATATATATATATATATACATATTTATTTATTTATTATTATTTTTTATTTTTTTTTGGGAATTTTCCATTTTTCCCACTCCCCCCAATTTTCTCCCCTAAACCAATTACCCTGATTATGTCCTCTATACTGATTCGGTCCCTCACCGCTGACTGAGGACGCCTCTTAACTGACATACGCCCCATCCGGCATGTACAGTCAGTACAGACTGCATTTCATACACTGGTAGGCACTGTGTATGGAGGGCCACACCCCCATCAGCAGTATTCCTCAGCCCTGTGCAGGCGCCATCAGTCAGCCAGCAGGGGCCGCAGTTGCACCAGTTATGAGGACCTAGGGTCCGACTTTTTTACCCCATGAACAACAGCCAATCATTGTTCATGCAGCCGCCCAGCCCAGTCGGAAAGGCAGAGCTGAGATTCGATATGATGTATTCGAAACCCCAACTCTGATGTGCTAGCGTACTTTTTACCGCTGCACCACCTGAGCGGCTTGGTGTGTTATATTTAATTGTACAAATTCTTGTAAGCATTTGCTCATTTCATACCACTCTCTTCACAAGAAGTTATTAGCGTTTCTGCTGACCCGGTTCACAGGTGGCGCACTGCCCCATGGGTAACCGTGCTTTCCACCTGCAATCCAGAACCAGCAGATTACGTCACACAACAATTTGGCACTTTGTTTACATTTTACCCCAAACCAGCAGAAAAAGTCTCAGAGCTGGCGGTGGTCTACACACTTTGGGATCAGCATGAGACCCTTTATTGCTGTGCAGATGTTACAACAATGCATGAAAAGCTTAACATTGTTCTGAAACCCAGGGCAGTAAAAGTACTAGGGTAGCCAAAAGAGAAAAGAACAGATATGTGCTATTTACTGGCTCTATTTACTGTCTCCTATCATTTCTGCCATAAGCCCTCCCCAATGGTGAAAGCTGTCTTTTCTTTAGCCTCTGGTGCCACTTAGGTCCACTGGTCCACTGCCGGCACAGCCTACAGGCTTTTGGATGGCTCGATAGTTCCAGGTTCTGCCTGATTGGTATCGCTGTGATGATGGTGTTCTGTTCCAAATTGGTTTGTGTGCAATTCAACATGCTTGATGCAAACACATCACACAAACTGTCCAACATCACCCAAAGCTCTTTGCTTTGCTCTGACATCCTTCACAGGCCTTCGCTGCTCCGTTGCCACAGCTCTCTGATGGCGTCCTCCTTGTTGTGTTGCATGAGTGTGCAACCCGCAGGTGTGGCAGCTCACCCCATACCCAGTGGCGCTGCGTATTTAGCCCCTCTAATGGGCAGGGGTTTGCAAACCAGCCCCCGTGTTGTCAGCCAGCCTGCGGAAGTTTCCCCACCCGAGCCTGGCACTGCGTGTTCAGTTACTCCAGGCCCAGGGGGTTCCCCCTTAACAGACCGGCTTGTTGTCTTTCTCTTTCTCTTACGTCGTCAGAACCACCGCAAACTCGTCGAAGCAGATGGTGCTGTGTTGGACATCTTTGTTGTCATGTGAAAATACAAAATCAAAGCCTAACATGCTCTCATCTTTAATGGGTGCAAGCCAGAACTTGCTTATAGGTGTGTTTGCCAGCACCCACCTTAAGCCACCATTAACCAAACATAGGAACTGTTTCACCAGTGACGAATTTTAACTAGGCCCCTACAGCAGACTCATAATTCACACCAGCATGTAATTGTCACTGCTGTGCTGAGAATGATCCACCACCCAAATAATACCTGTTCTGTAGTGGTCCTGTGGGGGTCCTGACCATTGAAGAACAGGGTGAAAGCAGGTTAAAAAACTATGTAGAGAAACAGATGGACTACAGTCAGTAATTGTAGAACCACAAAGTACTCCTATATGGTAAGTGGAGCTGATAAAATGGAAAGTGAGTGTAGAAACAATGAGGTGGTTTTAATGTTATGTCTGATCAGTGTACAATACTATCTCTGGGTGTAATGCCACTGAAGTGGAGGTGACGGCGGAGGCCTGAGTTGAATCAGAGCATTATATCCCAATAAACTGGTGTGTTGACATTGTAAGAAGAGAGGGCACAAAGCACAGGCGTGTCCAGCTCCACAGCCAACAGAAAACGACAGCAGGGCCCTGCAGTGAGGGCCCCCCCATAAAAGCCCTCAAACCCGAGCGCATTGTGGGATTGCAGGGACGGCAGCAAGATTTGTGGCTGGCATGTGCAGTTGACAGCAGGCAGGTAAAGGCAATCCTCAAACAGCAGCAACAGATGAGCGATCGTGTCTGACTTTACATCTACAAGGTGGACCAACTAGGTAGGAGTGTCTAATAGAGTGGACAGTAAGTGGATACGGTATTTAAAAACTTCAGCAGCGCTGCTGTGTCTGATCCACATACCAGCACAACACACACTAACACACCACATCCATGTCAGTGTCACTGTAGTGCTGAGAATGATCCACCACCTAAATGATACCTACTCTGTGGTGGGCCTGTGGGGGTCCTGACCATTGAAGAACAAGGTAAAAGCAGGCTAAAAAGGTATGCAGAATAACATATGGGCTACAGTCAGTAATTGTAGAACCACAAAGTACTTTTATATGGTGGAGCTGATAAAATGGACAGTGAGTGCAGATACAAGGAGGTGGTTTTAATGTTATGGCTGATCAGTGTATATGTGCTCTGCTTCCTCCAGGGCTTCGGTAAGCGTAGCCAGCGCGCCCATCTGTGCATGTAGCTGCAGCACCTCCAGACTAAACATGTCGAGGATCGTGTCCAGCACCAAAGCTGCTACACTTCGCTGGGAGGTAAGCATAACAGACTAGAGTGAGCAGGTCTGCCGCTAACGCACCGAGCCGCTCTGCCTTCCCACAATGCCGCTCTCAGAGCAGCTGCCACTGTACTGCAGTTGCTGGAACTCTGCCGAAGCGTTTTCTCAGGGCTGTTTTCAAAGCCTCTGAATCACCATGCTCCACAGCTGGCACATCCAGCGACACCCACAGTGGGACCCCATAGGTAGCTGCGCCCCCACCTGCAACCCAGAGCCAGAAGACTACATCACAAAACAATGTGCCGCTTTGTTTACATCGGCGTGTCAGATGAACTTGATCAACACAGTACATAATAAGTCAATGCTTTTTTAAACAAAATGTTGGCAGTGCTTTTGGCAACTTTTCTGCACTTGCTGTGTTCTTTCACTTAATATGATATAACCTGACAAATGCTTTTAGCCCATGGAGCCGGCACTGATAACTGCCCTTATATGGGCAGAGAAAGAAGAAGAAGAGGAAGAAAAGCATCATAATTTAGTAAGTTTCCCCCGGTAGTGAATTCGAGAATAAAATTAAGTTTTATAAAAAGCCTTTCAAAGGATCGTTTCGTTTCGAAGTGCATAAAAGCATCAGGAAACTTTCTTTTCTTGCCCTCAGCTGAGGTTTTCCCTAAAGAATTTGAATGCACTCATAAATAGACACACATCTCTAACCCACCAGGATAAAAGGATTGACCATAGAAGCAGAGATACACATTTACTCAACAAGCTTTTACACAGACATATTCTTTATAAAAAAAATAATAGGTGCTTCATTTTGGGCTAAATGCTATCACTCTAGAACCTCTCACTTTAACCTTAAGTTATTAATACAGCTTGGGTTTAAGGGAAAATTTTATTTTGTTATTACAAATGTACACATGCAAACAGATCCAGAAAACCACAGCAACAGCAATAAAAACTATTTTATCTAAAGATTTATCTGGAGTAAATGCATGCCAGTTAAAAAAGTCTGTGACAATTTGTCAGGACAAGGCGGCATGGTGGCTTGGTGGGTAGCCTCACAGCAAGAAGGTCCTGGGTTTGATCCCCAGGCGGGGCGGTCCGGGCTCTTTCTGTGCAGAGTTGGCATGTTCTCGCCGGGTTTCCTCAAGTCAAGTCAAATTTATTCATAAAGTGCTTTTTACAATGAACATTGTCTTAAAGCAACTTTACAGAATCCAGGACCAACAGACAAAAAAAAACCTATTGAGCAGGCCAAGGGCAACAATGACAAGGAAAAACTCCCTTAAAATTACAGGAAGAAACCTTGAGAGGAACCAGACTCAGCAGGGACCCATCCTTTTTGGGTGGCCTGGAGAATACTTTAAATAAATAGGATTTACACAAATGATACAAACACAAAATTAAATTGAACTGAAAGTTGTAACTAGCAAAAAATAATTGGAGTTCTTCATTGTTCAGTCCAGTCTGTAATAAAGTTCGTTGTAAGTCCTGGACATTTTGGTGCTGTAACTATGAGCTCCTGTGTGCCATGCCCCCCTCTCCGTGAGCACACTAAGTCTCCTGCCTTGCTGATGATTGATTCCCTGAGCTAATTAGCACCAGCTGCCCATCATCTGGGGACTTTATAGAGGGAAGCTGGGAAACAGAGGGCAAAGACTACTTTGATTTGCCTTGTTTGACCTGCTCTGGTAGTGACTGTTGGTTTGGTAATCGTATGTCTCTTGTAACTCTGTTTGTTCTGGTTTGATTCTAGTTTCTAGTCTTGTTAGCCTAGTTAGCCTTGTGTAGGCTAGTTAGCCTTGTTTAGCCTTGTTAGTCTTGTTTCATCTGTTTAGCTTGTTTAGTTCATGTTTAGCTTTGTTAGCCTTGTTAGGCTAGTTTAGTCGTGTTTAGCCTTGTTAGCTTAGCCTTGTTTAACGTAGTTAGCCTTGTTAAGCTTAGTTAGCCTTGTCAGCCTTGTTTAGCTTAGTTAGCCTTGTTTAGTTCTGTTAGCTGTGTTTGCTCTGTCGTGTCTTGTCATTAATAAATCTTAGTTGTGTGTACATCGCTGCGTGTGTGTCCGCCCCTTTGTCTTGTCCTCGTCCCCGCATGACAGGTGCAAACACGCCAGGTTTCCATCCCATCTAGTAGGAGCAGCATTGTTGGCACTGCAGTCTCGACTTGCAGTCTTTAACCTCGAGAGGGTAAACAGGTTTCCATCAGAACCACCTCGGGGTAAAACAACAGAAAATGTAGTTACAATGTGAAATCGTTAAGAGTAAAATGTCAGTTTTACAGAGAGTAGCTTCAGACTCCGGCACCCCTAATTATTACAGCATAACTAAGTTTGCTTGTTTGGTTTGACAAGACTTATCAAAAGGCTGAGTAAATAAATATGTTTTTAATCTAGACTTGAACATTGAGACCGGACAGAGGCAGGGAGATTATTCCAAAGTTGTGGAGCGAACTCCGGGAGCTCCGTTTTCCTCCCACATTTCAAAACAGTTCAAAACCATGCAGAGACACTGAATTGCCCTATAGGTAAATGGGTGTGTGTATGTGTGTGTGTGTATGTGTGTTGGCCCTGTGATGGACTGGCGCCCCATCCAGGGTGTTACTGTGTGCCTTGCACCCATTGAAAAGCTGGGATAGGCTCCAGCACCCCCTCAGTGACCCTGATTGGATAAGTGGTTAAGAAAGTGAGTGAGTGAGAATTTGCCAGGACAAAACTGATACACTTTCTAAGAAATTGAAAATGGCTTATGTGTGAACTCAAGATGATAAGTTAGCAGGAAAGATGTGTTCATGCATTTTTAGGTAGCTAAAATATCATAGTAAAGCAACATCAGAGAGTTTAAGGTAAATTAACAAAACAAAGGCAAAAACATGAGGAAAAGCTTAAAGTTAACAACACAGTAAATTGTCATTAATACAGTGGTACCTTGAAACTCAACATCATTTGGTTCTGGGAGTGATGTTGAGTTTTAATTAAATTTTTTTTTTCCATAAGGATGTATGGGAAACCTGTTAATGCATTCCACGGTCCTGTGGAACCGCCTATATTTTTAGCTAATGTAAAATAATGGGGTTGTTTTAGACACTAATACACTGAAAATAACACAAATAAAATATAAAAACACTGAAGTACAATCGAAACAGTTAAAAATCAATAAAAAATACAATAAAACCTGCACTTTACCTTTACTTCTTTATTGTTTCCTTATGCTTCTTAATCATAACAATGCTTAATCTTGGAATATCGTAGTCGTTAGCGAGCTCAGTTATTCACATGTGCTGTTATTCTCTATGGAGTGTGGCAGGTGCACAAAACTTAACGTGACTTACTGCACTTAAACAAGCGAGGAATTTCTTTAGTGGAGAAAACTTGTGAGCAGTAATAATTAAGAGAAGTTTAGTGTTTCTGTGTCATTCTTTTAATACATAAAAAGAAAAACAGAACATGTTAAATTTAAGGGAAACGTTGAGTTTAAGGGTACACATTTCTCGATGAAGGGCACTTAGTTTCAAAGATTTTGAGTTTCGGGGACGTTGAGTTACAAGGTACCACTATACACTATTTTTTTAAAGCTTTCACTCTAAGTGTATGCAAAGAAAAGTAAACAACAACTAAGAAGTGTTTAAAACATTTTAAAACATTAAAAATGTATTCCTTTTCTGTCCAGTGGGGTTTTTATGACCAGTTTAACACAGGAAACAGATGCTGCTACACCATCACTTCAGTTATTGATGTTGTCTGATACCGAGTGGGAATGACAAGGATGAAACATATTAAATTATTAATGACTTTGTTATCATAAGTAATGGTTTACTTCAGGGGTGTCCAAATCATTTTCACTGAGGGCCACATCTGCATTATGGTGGCCCTCAAAGGGCCGATTGTGACGTATCCTGCTGTGATTGCAGTCTGCCTTTTAGGTCTTGGCTAATTTTTTGTTTTTCTTGGAGTCTAAATTCTGTTTGGTGTCAAAATGTCAAATTTATACTGTATATTAATAATGCATATCTACATTTATGTCGTACTCCTTTATCACAGACACGTCCTCATAACACAAGAGACGTACCAGTTTTTCTTTTTAATGCACAAACTTGTATTCACTTTCCCATCTTTCATTGAATTATCTTCCTTCTGCTTCAATTTTCTCTTCTTGTACATTTTGGGATTTGTAAATATTTTTCAACATCATCTAGTGGCGGGATGCAATCACTTTGCAGGTCACAAAATTGGCATGTGCATCAGAATCGAGTAAAACTACAAAAGACAAACAATAAAAACCAATAAAAAAACATGCATGGCAGTACATGCACATAGCTGTAGTTAAGTGTTACATCTAGTACAATATGAAATTTAACCAAACGTAAAATAGCGCCAACGAGTTAGCATTTTGTGTAAAAATACTAATTACTATAGTAACGATTACAACCGTATTTAATTACGGAATTTGGGTAAATTTGTAACTGAAATGCTGTAACATACTCGCTAAACATTTACAAACAACTGAGAATATAAATGTCTACTACTTACAGACGATGCTTCTGTATTGGATTGCAAGAGAATTAACTTCTATTTATTATTGTTTACGCTACTGACGCGAACTGCGTTCTTTTGCCGCTACGACAAAAAAGTGACCTCTTAGCAAAGGTCAAAGTTAGTTGCCATGACTACGATGTCAACAGTTGCTGCTTAAGGGCGCAGGTGTCCCATTAAATTATAAGTGCATCTCTGTAACTACTCAAATCATCACAACAATCATACGTCTTTTAAGCTCTTGTGGGCCACATAAAATGATGGGCATTGAGTTTGACACCCCTGGTTTATTTACTTAAATAAAGGTGATCAGTGACATTTTTAACATTAAGGATGTCAACCAGGTCAAATTATTATACCATGAGGGGCTTGTTTTAAAAAAAAATCCTTTAGCATCAATTTCTTTACCTTAGCAAAGGGGTAATGAATTTCTAGAAAGTACGGATTAGGGTCACTAAAGACTCAACAATACCTTAATTGTAACAGAAGGATTAACCAATCTAGTTTTATTTAGTTGCATTTTTGTTACCTCTGTATAATCATTCCAAACTGGAAAATAACAGTTATCAGGGACTGGGAAGAAGTCTGTAACTAGGCCAAGACTGACTGATTTAGGAGCATGCCACAAAGGTCTTGTCCTACTTTTTTTCTGCATCTTGAGACACACAAGTCTAAAGCCTCACCTTACCTGTTTTACCTAATGGTAAAACCTGCATTAGTTCCACCTAACATGACTTGATTTAGAATCAGACATTCATTTTGAACAGTTATAACGTTCTTCTTTCTACCTTAAATTCTAGTAGCGCTTAGCTCATGTATAAGATCTGTAGACCAATTTAATGGCTTAAGTTTGAATAAGGTCATGCCAAATGCAGACTGGATAAACCATCTTTTTTCAAACCTAAGGCAGTTACTGTCTTGAATCAAGCCTTAATGTGCTCCTGGAGGCATGTTTACATGCCACGCCCCTCTCTCCAGGAGCACATGTTGGAGAAGGTTTGTTTAGGCTGTTAAGCCTACGCCTCCTCTCTTTTGATTGGAGTGAAGCCAATGAACCACAGCTGCCCCTCGTTTTAGGTGAAATGCTGAAGGTATTTCAAAAAGCAGCTGTGGGTCATTCGGTGGAGGCTATTTTGACGTTGCCATGTTTGTTTGGTAGTCATGCTCATGTTGTTTTGGCATGGCATGGCATGGCATGGCATTACAGATAAAACTTTTCTTAATGACTTCTTGTTGACTTTTGTGTGTGTATGTATATATATATATATATATATATATATCAGTGGCGGCTGCTGGTCTTTCAAAGAGGGGAAGCTCATTGTCGGTTTACATCATAAAATTTGTCAATGTATTTATATATAAATTCTACCCTCTGTTCCTTTTCAAGAAAATGGCCTGAAATGGGTTGCAGTTTGTCTTCCGACTTCACTCGCAAAATCCGCGATGGGACTGAAGCTCTCAGTGATAGCTGTCAATCAAAACGAGATTCAGCCTTTTGACTGATCCTCCAATCATCTTGCAGAAGCTCAGCGTCCAGACCCACCCACAGCTCCATTCACCCCCAGAGACGCTCAGCGTCTGGGGGCGGGACAAAATCGTAGCATTTATCCAATGAGCGGCGATGAAAAAAAAGCTCAGCGTCCAGACCCGCCCACAGCTCCATTCACCCCCAGAGACGCTCAGCTTCTGCGGGTAAATGCATTGACGCTGCGGGAATGTATGAGAAGTTCGAGTCAGTCGATTTGTGATAAGTAGCTGATTCTGAACGAACTCGTCTTCAAGATGAACGTGTTCTAACGCATTTGTAGTCAATAAAATGTTACACAACTGTACATATTTGACCATTTAATTTTTGACATTTTAGGGGAAGCTGAGCTTCCCTTGCAGTCTTAGAGAAATCGCCACTGATATATATATATATATATATATATATATATATATATATATATATATACGCATTAAAACCACCTCCTTGTTTCTACACTCATTGTCCATTTTATTAGCTCCACTTACCATATAAAAATCTTCATCAGCATTGCTGTCTTATCCACTCGTACCAGCACAACACACACTAACACATCACCACCATGTCAGTGTCACTGCCGTGCTGAGAATGACCCAGCACCCAAATATTACCTACTTTGTGGTGGTCCTGACCGTTGAAGAACAGCATGAAAGGGGGCTAAGAAAGCATGCAGAGAAACAGATGGACTGCAGTCAGTAATTGTACAGTAGAACTACAAAGTGCTCCTATATGGTAAATGGAATGGAGCTGATAAAATGGACAGTGAGTGTAGGAACAAGGAGGTGGTATATATATATACTATACTATGTTTTTACACTATGTGTGATGTTCAGATGTCAATCACAAATTGATACATCGAAATGTACATTTTCAGAATGCTCAATTTACTGTTCTGACCTTAACCATAAAAAATAATATATGGCTATATAAAATAAAATATGTTTAAACCAGTTGTCAAGTGGTCAAACATGCAGCTTCTCTTTTTATTTGCAAAACTCCACCTAAAAAGTAAAGCAGATCAAGAGATGACTGATGAAATGAGGAACAGCTCTACTATACTGATTGCTATTTCATATACAAAAGCACTGCCTTAGTCACGTTTCATAAATTCCATTATTATTCAGTAGCCTACAGTGATTCAACCACACTGTTTCCAGTTGATAGACCGTTGAAATAACAACCTTTCCCATATATCAGAAAAACACATATACACACAAATTGACTGAATGCAATGGTAAGATATTTAAAAACATCTAAGCCCATTTATTCTCTACTCATGCAGTTTAAGATCCATGATAGAGCTTCCAGTTTGACCAGGTGATGGTGTGTGACTGCATGGGTAATATGTGTGTGTGTGGGTGGGTGCATAAATGGAGTTAAGCTGGGTGTTCTGAAGCTTAGGAAAACAAAGATATCAAAAAATGATGCTAGACAATTATAGCAGCATGCGAGGGAGAAAGGCACAAGGGAAGAAAAAATCCAAGCAGGAAGCAAACAGCTTTACTCCCTGATGTGTTGCCACGACAGAAACCAGAAAATCTATTTGGGGTAGACCAAATGGCATGTGCCTTGAATGTGTACCTGTAGATCACAGTGTAAGGATGGAGCATATGTAGCATATAGAAAGGGTGCCTCAATACTCTTGTGCATATTCTTCTTAACTAAAACCATGCATGATATAGTTAAAATATCAACACAGACATACAATGGCCCAAAATAGCAAAGGTTATTCCATGCAAACCAATTGCCAAGAAACTGATATTTGACAGGATATTTAACAACAGTGTGTTCAACTTCGTTCACAGAAAAGTACAAACATGCTCTAATGAAGATAGAAAGAAAGTATAGTACCAATGAAAACATATCTGACCTTAAAATTTTGACCTGAGTTTAAACAGAATTAGCTTTATTCGCCAAGTATGTTTACATACCCCAAGTATGTTTACACACACACACAAGGAATTTGTTTTCGGCTATACAAACAATACAATATACAGACAAAACTATATGTAGACAATGTACAAATTTTAACGTGCTAGGTAGAATTTTGCATATATACACAAAATACAAAAATGGCATAAGATAAATAATAAAGAGTATGTATAAAGTGCAGTGTGGCATGTAAACAACAGTTCAGTTTTTCTCCCTTTTAGCGCATCCAATTACCCGATTGCATCATGCTTCCTCTCCACCAATGCCGATCCCTGCTCTGATTGAGGAGAACTAAGCTAACCCACGCGCCCTCCGACACGTGGGCAGCATGCCGTATGCGTCACCTACACTTTGACGAGTGCAATGTGGATCAGCACTGTGTACGGAAAGACACACCCTGACTGCACGCTTTTCCCATCTCTGTGCAGGCGCCATCAATCAGCCAGCAGAGGTTGTAATTGCATTAGTTATGAGAGAGTCCCTATCCGGCTTTTTAATATCCCACCCCTATCTGAACAACAGGCCAAACGTTGTTTATGTGGTTGCTCAGTCCAGCTGGCAGGCAGAGCTGAGACTCGATACGATGTATTCGAGATCCTAGCTCTGGATCCAGCGTGTGTTTTTATCGCTGCGCCACCTGTGTGCTCAGTTTAAGTTATTAATGGCATTTGGAAAAAAAAACTGTTACTGTGTCTGTGAAAGGTTGTCTAGCGACTGGCAGAGAGTAAAAGGTTAAAAAGTTTGTATCCAGGGTGTGAGGAGTGCGTGATTCTTTTTTCTGCCCGGTTCCTGGTTCTAGTTTTGTATAAGTCCTGGAGGGTGGGCAAGGGGGCACCAATGATTTTCTCTGCTCTTTCCACCACTCTTTGCAATCTGCATCTGTCTTGTTTAGTGGATGAACCAAACCATACTGTGATAGATGTACACAGGACAGATTCAATGACTGAGGTGTATAATTGTGTCAACAGCTCCTGTGGCAGACCATGCTTTCTCAGTTGACGCAGAAAGTACATCCTTTACTGGGCCTTTTTGGGGATGGAGTTGGTGTTGGACTCCCACTTTAGGTCATTGAAAATTGTAGCTCCCAAGCACCTGAAGATCCCCACAGCAGACACAGTGCTGTTTAATATTGTGATGGGGAGCAGTATTGAGGGTTTCCTTTTGAAGACAACTATCATCTCTACAGTCTTCAGAGTGTTCTAGGTTAGTCTGACTGCACCAGAGCACCAACCGTTTAATCTCCTGCCTATATATTGACTCGTCTCCATCCTGCATTAGTCCAATGATTGTAGTGTCATCTGCATACTTTAGAAGTTTGACAGTTGGGTTTGTAGAGGTGCAGTCATTAGAGTAGAGGGAAAATAGCAGTGGAAAGAGGACACAACCCTGTGTCGCACCAATGCTGACTGATCTTATGGCAGAGGTGACATCCCCCAGCCTCACCTGTTGTGTCCGGTCTGTTAGTAAGCTGGTGATCCACTGACGGATGGCTGGGGACACATAATAGACAAAGCCTATGTAAAACTAGCCTATAAAAGGAAAACGACCAAAATACTGTACAATAGACATTGGACAGAGGATGATTGAAAAAAATGTGTTATGCTCAAATGTAAGTTTGTGGTGTTTTAATTACAGAGTAGAACAGATAAAGGGCAGAACAAATAAAACAATGTTTGAGTCTTTGATGATATCTGTCAGTCATGGTGTAGGAGATGTGATGAATCTGTGGTGCTTTGGTGCTGTTAAAAGAAAAAGTACTCCTAAATGAGGAAGGCTATCACTCCATTTTGCTTTGCCATGCAATACACTGTGAAAGCTGCTTGATTGGAGCCAATTATATTTTACAACAGGAAAAATCACTGCTCTAAATTATGCGAGTCCTATTTAAGAAAAACAGCAGTGAGTTGGTATTTTGTCTGTCATCTATTAGCCAGTGCAGCAGATCAGTAGATATCAACCTTATTTAGCTGTTGTGGGAGCAGCCTAATCCTATGGCATGAAAAATTCCATCAAGCCAATCAAACATATGTAAATCAAAAAGCTAAAACGCCATATGTCTGCATAGCTAAAATGACTGCAAATTGAGGATTCTTTAATGAAAGCAAAGTTCTTAGGACTTTCAGGTTGCAGCAGGACGAACTTGCGTCATCTATAAATCCCACCCTGGCTTTCTCCTCTGCCTTCAGCCAGCAGCTCAGGGGAACCATTAATGGAATGTCAAATCAGTTGTTGGGCTAAACAAGTGACAGAATAGTCAATAAGACTGAGGATGTTCTGTTGGGTTAAGGTTGCCACCACCTTGTCTGTGCCCTTGTTGTAACAACATACTCAGAATAATTTAACTGTGGGGTTTTTTTCTGGGTTGCAGCCATTGTTGAGTTTTTTTTTTTTAAATGGACATATGACCGGTGACTTTAAAGTGGCCTTGTTAATTAGATAAAATACAAATAACAACCATTTTGTACCCAGTGGCATTGTATTGTATTAAAGCCAGTACAATTCAATTTAATCTTCTTTTGTCAAGATAAACATGTCAGTTAAATTAAATTAATTGCTCCTACTGCCCCTAAATGCTTATTTTAAGTTCCCAACCACCAAAGGCTAATAAAGCTTGCTGGAAGGGGACAAAAAAAATTCTCAGCACTGCAGTGACACTGATATGGTGGTGGTGTGTTAGTATGTGTTGTGCTGGTATAAGTGAATCAGACACAGCAGCGCTGCTGGAATTTTTAAATACTGCGTCCACTCACTGTCCACTCTATTACACACTCCTACCTAGTTGTTCCACTTTGTAGATGTAAAGTCAGAGACAATCGCTCATCTATTGCTGCTGTTTGAGTTGGTCATCTTCTAGACCTTCATCAGTGGCCACAGGATGCTGCCCATGGGGCGCTGTTGGCTGGATATTTTTGGTTGGTGGACTATTTTCAGTCCACCAGTGACAGTGAGGTGTTTAAAAACTCCATCAGCATTGCTGTGTCTTATCCACTCATACCAGCACAACACATACTAACACACCATGAAAACATGGACAGCGTGTGCAGAAACAAGGAGGTGGTTTTAATGTTATGGCTGATCGGTGTATATACACACCGATCAGGCATAACATTCTTACCACCTTCCTAATATTGTGTTGGCCCTCCTTTTGCGGTCAAAACAGCCCTGACCAGTCAAGGCATGGAGTCTGACACCTTTCTATCAGAACCAGCATTAACTTCTTTCTAGAGCAATTTGAGCTACAGTAGCTCGTCTGTTGGATTGGACTACACGGGCCAGCCTTCGCTCCCCATGTGCATCAATGAGCCTTGCCCACCCATGACCCTGTCGCCAGTTTACCACTGTTCCTTCCTTGGACCACTTTTGATAGATACTGACCACTGCGGACCGGAAACACCCCAGAAGAGCTGCAGTTTTTGGAGATGCTCTGACCAAGTCGTCTAGCCATCATAATTTGGCACTTGTCCAACTCGCTCAAATCTTTATGCTTGCCCATTTTTCCTGCTTCTAACACATCAACAATGAGGATAAAATGTTCACTTGATGCCTAATATATCCCACCCACTAACAGGTGCCATAATGAGGAGATAATCAGTGTTATTCATTTCACCTGTCAGAGGTCATAATGTTATGCATGGTTGGTGTATTTTCTTTTAGAATTCTGCATGATAATACTGTATATGTCTTTACTTAATGCAGGTCTCTATTGCAATGACCCCAGTGTAGAGACATTTACCCAAATATAGATTATATTTCTTTATGTGCTAAAGTAAGCCAGTAAATACTGAAGTGATTTATAGATGATAGATGATTTTTGCCTTTTGTTACTTTTATCCCACAGTCTACAAAACCAGGGCTGATGGATAAATGCATGATGTGCACTTTCAAAGTGTGTGGATGACCATGATTTCATTTATGCTGTCAGTCAGAGAGGCATAGGTCACACATAACAAAAAATGTTATGTTTGAGTTCATGCATTCATGTTGAGGAAACACTCAGTGGAATATATTTAAATAATGCATTCTGAGAGGTCACTGGTTTGCATGCACTCTTAGTACATGAACATGATCTCTGCTTTTAAAAGTTAATATAAAGCTGTTGATGAAATGATGCCTTAGATGATCAAAGACTGAACATAAAACACAAAAAAAATAATAGAGCTAAGAATAATTAATTTCTTTAGTTCTATCTGAAAAAATTTGTTTTTTTTAATATATATTTATATTTATATACACTGATCAGCCATAACATTAAAACTACCTACTCACTGAGCATTTTATTAGCTCCACTTACCATATAGAAGCACTTTATGGTTCTACAATTACTGACTGTATTCCATCTATTTCTCTACATACCTTTTTTTTAACCTGCTTTCACCCTGTTCTTTAATGGTCAGGACCCCCACAGGACCACTACAGTGGAGGTATTATTTGGGTGGTGGGTCATTCTCAGCACTGCAGTGACACTGGCATGGTGGTGGTGTGTTAGTGTGTGTTGTGCTGGTATGAGTGGATAAGACACAGCAATGCTGCTGGAGTTTTTAAACACCTCACTGTCACTGCTGGACTGAGAATAGTCCACCAACCAAAAATAACCAGCCAACAGCGCCTTGTGGGCAGCATGTGACCACTGATGAAGGTCTAAAAGATGACCAACTCAAACAGCAGCAAGCGATCGTCTCTGACTTTACATCTACAACACTCATACCAGCACAACACACACTAACACACCACCACCATGTCAGTGTCACTGCAGTGCTGAGAATGATCCACCACCTAAATAATACCTGCTCTGTAGTTGTCCTGTGGGGGTCCTGTCCATTAAAGAACAAGGTAAAGGCAGGCTAAAAAAAGGTATGTAGAGAAACAGATGGACTACAGTCAGTAATTGTAGAACAACAAAGTGCTTCTATATAGTAAGTGGAGCTGATAAAATGGACAGTGACAACAAGGAGGTGGTTTTATTGTCATGGCTGATCAGTGTGTGAGTATATACTGTATAAATACTGTATATTATACAGTTATATTAGTGTATAATTTCTGTTAAAATAAAATAAAATTCTAGGCTGGTAAGGCACATATACTGCTTTGGAACCACAGAGTTTCAGGTACGCAGGTTAAAGTCTATAAGACGATTGCCATGTTCCATCCCATGGCTCCTGTAACTTTCTCCATTGTGTGCGTATGTGTGGTGCTCTGCAATAGATTGTCAATCTGTTCAGGTTGGGTTTTTACCTTGTGCACTTGTAATCCATCAATCCAATCAATTCCGAAGATGTTCAGATGACAGAGGTGTGTCAATGGATGGCATGAGATTGGCATTGCTTACCTAGAGTTAAGAACTGCACACCCAGAGGAATCATCTGCCCACCCATTAAAGAAAAAAAAACCATTATAGATATTGTCAAGGTTTTTTTTTTTCTGCATTACAAACAGCACAGTATGGATATGGTCTACTTGCTGAGGAGGACAAGGAAGTCCAAAAAAGAGTAAGTACAAGTAAGTACAAGTCAAATCAAGTCCAAACATGTACACTAGTGTTGATTGTCTTACTAAACGTTTTTGACTGGGATCTGAAATTATTATTAAAAATATAATTTTATAATACTGTTAATAATATGATGATAAAATAACCATGTTAACTGTAGAAAAAAAATCAAGAGAAGGAGATAATAGAGACTCCAAACCCCAGAAGCTCTTGCTCCAGGAAAGGGTGGGACTGACCAGTCAGCCATTTTCTTTAAGCACACCAAACTTGTAAGGTCCCATGAGGTCTGTTCCTATCTTGGATGTGTATTAAGTAAGTTTGTTTGTTACCTTTTCTTATGTTTATTGTTTAGAAGACGATGGTAATTATATTCTTTCCTGGATATTTAGAGTTATATTGGTTGTGTTGTACTGTGTTATGTTTATTCATTTCTCCTTTGTTCTCAGTATTTGTTGTAGTGAAAACCATCCATCCCTTTCCTTACCTGCATCAATTTGCATCCATTGCATCCATCCCTTTACTAACCTGCATCCATTTCATCCAAACCATCCAACATCCATCTCCTTACCAACCTCATATGGTAACTTCCCTCAAGCCATCGGATAAAGCTCCTATTAACTCAATCTTCCTCCTTTCTATTCTAAAGTGTATCTTGTCCTTCCCTGGATTAACCATCCTGGTTAAATCTTCCAGTTCTAGTCTCCATGATTATCCCTGCATTCCTTTTCATCCTTGTTCCTAACAATGTTGAAGTAAATGGAACTATTTGTGTGGCTGTCAATAAAAGGATATTGTAAATCCGTTCACTGTCCTATGTGTTTTAACGGGCACACCATTACGATAGCATAACCCCCTTCGAACCAGGTGTAATATCTACTCTCTCTCACTTTATATTCCATCATCATGCCATTTAATGGTGCAGCTATTTCCCAAAATCTTCTATATATTGTTGAATTCCAGCAATGGTTCATATAATGGAACCAATAGCTGGATAGGCAAACTTTTACATTAACCCTAAAACAGGCAGTGTGAACCAAGAGAGAACAGATTTTACTATCCTATAAGAGGCATGATTAAAGGTTTTTGCCCAATCTTATCAATCTTATCTGGTATGAATATGTAAGTCACATGACTTGGTTGTCAGACTGAAATAATAATGGCCCCGAGTGGTGCAGGACTTACTGACCAAGTGGTAAATAATTACATATCATAGTTATTTTTAATAAAACAATACCATAATATCATAAAAATTGACTGTGACTACTGTCTTAATATGACGATGAAGAACAAATAGTCTAACAGTGTTTGTGGTGTTGTTCAGCAACTTTAAAAAATAAGTATCCCCCGAGATACATTAATCAATTAGGGGTAGAAAGTTGGTCAATGTTATCATGGTTTTCCTTGTCCAAACACTGTGTCATGATACAATACCCACATGGGAGGTGTTGACCCTGATGACATAATGGTGGCTTTGTACCGCAGAGCCTGCAAAATTCCACTGGTGGTACATGTGCCTCTTTTGGAAAATGGCTAATATAGCTGTTCAAAAACAAGGTTGCATTTTGTGGTTGCTATTCACTGCTATAGAACTAAGGGTTGTGGTAAGCCTATATGTTAATGGAATATATAAAATCAGTTTAAAAAGTATTGTGTGATGTAAATAGCAAGAATGCATCACTTCTCTTTATCAAATAAAACATTAAAATGTTTTATACAACTTGTAAAATCTGAAATACACAACATATTTAAAATCTGTAAATCTCTAAATTAGATTATTGTTTACATACACTATTTAGGAAAAGCAACTTTTTGTTGCCCACCCAAATCCTTTAAATGTACACCCAAAGATGACGTCCAAGCAATGCTTCTATAACTTTCATACTGTGCTTACCATTTAAGTTGACATTTTTGGCTTACAGGGAGGGAAGAGGGGAGGAAGAATAGAAGGGGGTTATTGTTTAGAGGGGAAGCCCCCTTCCAAAATAACACCAGGAATCATGTCTGGAGTTGTTTCTCTCCTTGGCTGGATGTGCAAACCACTGGGACCTGCGTCGGGCTCACTAGGTTATATATGTATATATATATATATATATATATATATATATATATATATATATATATATATACAGTGTATCACAAAAGTGAGTACACCCCTCACATTTCTGCAAATATTTCATTATATCTTTTCATGGGACAACACTATAGAAATAAAACTTGGATATAACTTAGAGTAGTCAGTGTACAACTTGTGTAGCAGTGTAGATTTACTGTCTTCTGAAAATAACTCAACACACAGCCATTAATGTCTAAATAGCTGCAACATAAGTGAGTACACCCCACAGTGAACATGTCCAAATTGTGCCCAAAGTGTCAATATTTTGTGTGACCACCATTATTATCCAGCACTGCCTTAACCCTCCTGGGCATGGAATTCACCAGAGCTGCACAGGTTGCTACTGGAATCCTCTTCCACTCCTCCATGATGACATCACGGAGCTGGTGGATGTTAGACACCTTGAACTCCTCCACCTTCCACTTGAGGATGCGCCACAGGTGCTCAATTGGGTTTAGTCCATCACCTTTACCTTCAGCTTCCTCAGCAAGGCAGTTGTCATCTTGGAGGTTGTGTTTGGGGTCGTTATCCTGTTGGAAAACTGCCATGAGGCCCAGTTTTCGAAGGGAGGGGATCATGCTCTGTTTCAGAATGTCACAGTACATGTTGGAATTCATGTTTCCCTCAATGAACTGCAGCTCCCCAGTGCCAGCAACACTCATGCAGCCCAAGACCATGATGCTACCACCACCATGCTTGACTGTAGGCAAGATACAGTTGTCTTGGTACTTCTCACCAGGGCGCCGCCACACATGCTGGACACCATCTGAGCCAAACAAGTTTATCTTGGTCTCGTCAGACCACAGGGCATTCCAGTAATCCATGTCCTTGGACTGCTTGTCTTCAGCAAACTGTTTGCGGGCTTTCTTGTGCGTCAGCTTCCTTCTGGGATGACGACCATGCAGACCGAGTTGATGCAGTGTGCGGCGTATGGTCTGAGCACTGACAGGCTGACCTCCCACGTCTTCAACCTCTGCAGCAATGCTGGCAGCACTCATGTGTCTATTTTTTAAAGCCAACCTCTGGATATGACGCCGAACACGTGGACTCAACTTCTTTGGTCGACCCTGGCGAAGCCTGTTCCGAGTGGAACCTTTCCTGGAAAACCGCTGTATGACCTTGGCCACCATGCTGTAGCTCAGTTTCAGGGTGTTAGCAATCTTCTTATAGCCCAGGCCATCTTTGTGGAGAGCAACAATTCTATTTCTCACATCCTCAGAGAGTTCTTTGCCATGAGGTGCCATGTTGAATATCCAGTGGCCAGTATGAGAGAATTGTACCCAAAACACCAAATTTAACAGCCCTGCTCCCCATTTACACCTGGGACCTTGACACATGACACCAGGGAGGGACAACGACACATTTGGGCACAATTTGGACATGTTCACTGTGGGGTGTACTCACTTATGTTGCCAGCTATTTAGACATTAATGGCTGTGTGTTGAGTTATTTTCAGAAGACAGTAAATCTACACTGCTATACAAGCTGTACACTGACTACTCTAAGTTATATCCAAGTGTCATGTCTATAGTGTTGTCCCATGAAAAGATATAATGAAATATTTGCAGAAATGTGAGGGGTGTACTCACTTTTGTGATACACTGTATATATACAGTATATATATATATATATAGGTTATATATATACATATATATATATATATATATATATATGGTCTTTGGATGCATCTAGGTTATATATATATATATATATATATATATATATATATATATATATATATATATATATATATATATATATATACAGTGTATCACAAAAGTGAGTACACCCCTCACATTTCTGCAGATATTTAAGTATATCTTTTCATGGGACAACACTGACAAAATGACACTTTGACACAATGAAAAGTAGTCTGTGTGCAGCTTATATAACAGCATAAATTTATTCTTCCCTCAAAATAACTCAATATACAGCCATTAATGTCTAAACCACCGGCAACAAAAGTGAGTACACCCCTAAGAGACTACACCCCTAAATGTCCAAATTGAGCACTGCTTGTCATTTTCCCTCCAAAATGTCATGTGATTTGTTAGTGTTACTAGGTCTCAGGTGTGCATAGGGAGCAGGTGTGTTCAATTTAGTAGTACAGCTCTCACACTCTCTCATACTGGTCCAACATGGCACCTCATGGCAAAGAACTCTCTGAGGATCTTAAAAGACGAATTGTTGCGCTACATGAAGATGGCCATGGCTACAAGAAGATTGCAAACACCCTGAAACTGAGCTGCAGCACAGTGGCCAAGATCATCCAGCGTTTTAAAAGAGCAGGGTCCACTCAGAACAGACCTCGCGTTGGTCGTCCAAAGAAGCTGAGTGCACGTGCTCAGCGTCACATCCAACTGCTGTCTTTGAAAGATAGGCGCAGGAGTGCTGTCAGCATTGCTGCAGAGATTGAAAAGGTGGGGGGTCAGCCTGTCAGTGCTCAGACCATACGCCGCACACTACATCAAATTGGTCTGCATGGCTGTCACCCCAGAAGGAAGCCTCTTCTGAAGTCTCTACACAAGAAAGCCCGCAAACAGTTTGCTGAAGACATGTCAACAAAGGACATGGATTACTGGAACCATGTCCTATGGTCTGATGAGACCAAGATTAATTTGTTTGGTTCAGATGGTCTCAAGCATGTGTGGCGGCAATCAGGTGAGGAGTACAAAGATAAGTGTGTCATGCCTACAGTCAAGCATGGTGGTGGGAATGCCATGGTCTGGGGCTGCATGAGTGCAGCAGGTGTTGGGAAGTTACATTTCATTGAGGGACACATGAACTCCAATATGTACTGTGAAATACTGAAGCAGAGCATGATCCCCTCCCTCCGGAAACTGAGTCGCAGGGCAGTGTTACAGCATGATAATGACCCCAAACACACCTCTAAGACGACCACTGTTTTATTGAAGAGGCTGAGGGTAAAGGTGATGGACTGGCCAAGCATGTCTCCAGACCTAAACCCAATAGAACATCTTTGGGGCATCCTCAAGCGGAAGGTGGAGGAGCGCAAAGTCTGGAATATCCGCCAGCTCCGTGATGTCGTCATGGAGGAGTGGAAAAGCATTCCAGTGGCAACCTGTGAAGCTCTGGTAAACTCCATGCCCAGGAGAGTTAAGGAAGTTCTGGGAAATAATGGTGGCCACACAAAATATTGACACTTCAAGAACTTTCACTAAGGGGTGTACTCACTTTTGTTGCCGGTGGTTTAGACATTAATGGCTGTATATTGAGTTATTTTGAGGGAAGAATAAATTTACACTCTTATATAAGCTGCACACAGACTACTTTTCATTGTGTCAAAGTGTCATTTTGTCAGTGTTGTCCCATGAAAAGATATACTTAAATATCTGCAGAAATGTGAGGGGTGTACTCACTTTTGTGATACACTGTATATATATATATATATATATATATATATATATATATATATGCACATCCTGTATATATATATATATATATATATATATATATATTTTTTTTTTATACAGTATATATATATATATATATATAGAGAGAGAGAGAGAGAGAGAGAGAGAGATTTTTTGATTTTTAAAAACACTTTATTGACAGTTAAAGGAATTGCTTCAGAAGTGCATTATATACAAAAAGGTGTTAGGTATTGGGAAAAAAAGAAAAAACAAAACAACAAAAAAAAAGAAAAACATTACTGTTCGAAAACAAAAACACATTTTATTCACTCAAACTGAGTTCTCCATTCTCATTTATTGTACACAGAACCTCGTTTATGCCCCAGGTCTCCACAAATTCTGTAATACGGCCTACCAGTCGATAGTAGGCATATTCTATTTTAAGTCTTGCAGCCACCAGGCTTTTAAACATGGCTACTGGGTTTACTGACCCTTGTTCCAGCATTTTGTTTTTCCTTGTTTTCCATATAGCCAGTTTTGCTGTCCCACATATAAAGTTTATAAGCACCATGGTGTTCTTGTTTCTTACCGCATATTTAGGCCCAAAGATAAAAAGCTGTGTTGAGAAAGTCTCGCCCAGCGCTAAAAACCAGGATGTTAAGAACTGAAACAGACCAGTTAGACGTTTACATTGAGTAAACAGATGAAAGATTGTCTCACTCTGTTCACAGAAAGGACAGCCCTCCCCAACGCTAGGATCGAGGTGCACCCGATGTCTGTTCGTAGCTATCGCCCCATGCACAGCCCTCCATTGGAGGTCAGCTGTCCGTTTATCAATTGGACGCTTATACAGGGATCGCCAAAAGCCTTTAGGGGCAGGTTCAGTGCCAAAAAAATCAGTCCATCTGGTCGCTGGTACCTCGGCCAGAAATCGTACTTGAGACACCTTTACACAAATCGTGTACAGAGATGTTTTCTTCGCATCTTCAAAACTGCCCAGCTGAGGGGTGTTGAAAGATAAAATGTACCTCTCATTTTCTGTCCATTCTCCCACCGCAGCTTTGACAGTTAAGTCAGGGGGTTTGTAAAGAGTACTTTCCTCCCACTGTGTGGTGGTGGATTGGTCCTCCAGGAAGTCTCTATAGCTGGTTGGCAGTTGACTCAATATTTCTTTCCTCATCTGCTCCAGTAGGCGCACTGACTTGATGCCAGTTTTGCTAACCATTTCCTGTACATTGTTTCTTATAAGGTGTCCCAGTTTTGTAAAGCCTGCCGACAGTAGGCGTGTACGTAGGTGCGCAGATGAAAGGAACTTTGAAGATAACATTGAGTTCTGGAAAAGAGGTTCTTCTAGCAGCCATAAACCCACAGGTGTTTCTGTAGTCCTTACGATGTTAAAGACTTTCCATGCCTGCATCATGGACTTATAAAAAGGACTAAGATCTTTCAGCTCTTCTTCTTGCAGGTTCATCAGGAACAAGTGTTTATCCAGGCCCAGACCTCCTACCTTTCTCAAGAGTGCGGTTGCGGTGTCACTCCACGCAAAGTTGTTATAATACAGTAGTCTTTGAGCAGTCTGCAGTCGGAATGTCATAATCCTACTTCGGATGTCTATAAGTCCTTGACCCCCTTCGTTCACCGGTAGGTAGAGTACCGCTGCTCGTATCCAGTGCTGTCCTGACCAGAAAAAAGTCACCAATCTCTTCTGGACTTCCTGCACAAGTCCTGTTGGTGGTTGCAGCACATTAAACTTATGCCATAGGCTGGAGGCAACCAGGTTATTGGCAATTAGAACTCTGCCCCTGTAGGACAATTTGGGTAGCAGCCATTTCCATTTAGACAATTTGGTGCACACTCTTTCCATAATACCCTCCCAGTTTTGTCTTTGGTAGGTTTCACTGCCTAAAAACACACCCAACACTTTCAGTCCATCCTTACCCCACCTTACATTTCCTGGAAGCGTTGGGAGCCCATTCACCGGCTCTTGTCCAACCCACAAAGCTGCGCTTTTGTTCCAGTTTACTTTTGCAGAGGATGCCCTCTGGTACACTGCAAGAGCCTCTGATAGAACCTTTGTGTCCATACTATGATTAATAAAAACAGTGACATCATCTGCGTAGGCAGAGACCGTGATGTTTGGACCAGGGAGTGACCCATGAATATGTAAACCAGCCAGTCTCTCTCGGAGGCAGCAGAGCAATGGCTCAATGGCTAGACTGTACAGCTGCCCTGATAAGGGACAGCCTTGTCTAATACCTCTAGAGACTATGATTGGACGGCTTAGACCACTTCCTACTTTAACTATGCATGACGCACCAGTATACAGTAACTTAACCCAGTTTAAAAACTCATTACCAAGACCAACAGCTTTGAGTACACTAAAAAGATATTCATGATCAACCCGATCAAACGCTTTCTCTTGGTCAAGAGAGATCAACCCAATGCCTGTGTTGGAGGATCTGCAAATATCTATTACGTCTCTTAATAAGAATAAGTTGTCCATTATAGTCCTTTCTGGAATGCAGTATGTTTGATCTTTGTGTATTATAACACCTAAGTATGGTTTGAGTTTATTGGCCAAGCATTTGGATAAAATTTTATAGTCTGTGGTTAAAAGAGCCACGGGTCTCCAGTTTTTAAGGAGAGCTAGGTCTCCTTTTTTTGGTAGCAGAGAAAGCACAGCACGTTGACATGAGGTAGGCAAGAAACCATTTTTACTGCATTCACAGAATACTTCATACAAGTCTTTTCCAATGGTGCTCCAGAAGTGCTTATAGAATTCCGCTGGTAGACCGTCAATGCCCGGGGATTTCCCTGGGCATAACTGGCCTACCGCGGTGGAGAGTTCTTCCATTGTTATGCCGGATTTCAGTTCTTCTTGTGATTCATAATCCATTTTAGGAAGTTTTTGGAGCAACTGGTCCATACATTCTGGTTCACAGTGTTCTGCAGTGTACAGTGTGGAGTAGAAATCCACTGCATGTCTGCGCATCTCTTTGGGGTCGGTAGTTACCCTTCCATCAGGAAGCTTCAGGCAAGCCATTTGTTTTTGTTGTGCTTTAGAGCGCTCCAAGTTGAAGAAAAAGGCACTTGGGGCATCCATATCTGCAAGAGTGGTAAAACGGGATCTTATCAGTGCCCCCTTTACCCGTTCATTTAGGAAAGAACCCAGCTCTTTTTTCTTCTGTTGAAGAGTCCTTGTGAGGTCAGAGTTACAGTCATGACTCAGCTCGGATTCTATAGAAGTTATCTCTCTTTCAATAGCTTCTATAGTTTGTTTTATTCTCGTGCTTGAGTCGGCTGTATACTGTTGACTGAAAAGTTTGATCTGCACTTTTCCAATTTCCCACCATTGTTTTAAACTTTCAAAACTGAGCTTCTTTCCTCTCCATTCCTCCCAAAAAGAAGTGAATCGTGCACAGAAAGATAAATCCTGTAACAGTCTTGTGTTGAAATGCCAAAAAGAGGTTGTACTGGAGAAATGTGACAGAATTATTGTAATAGAGGTAAGGTGATGATCGGAAAATCCAACAGGAAAAATCTGAGCTTCAGGGACTCTGCTGCTGTAGTGTTTTGATAAATAAATCCGATCTAGACGGGCAGCACTTGTTCTGTTATCACAGGATTTTATCCAAGTGTACTGTCTGACTGCAGGGTTTTTTATTCTCCACATATCCAGAAGGTTGTGTTCTTTAAGCATTTTTGATAAAATGCCAGCTGACTGAATGTGAGGCTCTTCTGTGTTACGGTCCAGTGTGAAATCTTCTGTACAGTTCCAGTCACCACCGATAATAAAGACTCTGTCACTGCTGCACTTTCTTAGGGCACCATTCAGGTTATTAAAAAAAACAGTTCGCTCGTGTCCCACGTTGGGTGCATAAATGTTTAGAAAATAAAAATGAATGTCCTTCATTTCGGCATTAATTAGCAAAGCTCGGCCTTTTACTATCTCCTCCACAGCTAAGATGTTGATGTTAATTCCTGTAGAGAACAAGATAGCAACTCCAGCACTTAGATTCGTCCCATGACTGAAGAAACATTTGCCGTCCCACCACATATTCCACTCTGCTTCATTAGCACTGTCACTGTGCGTCTCTTGGAGGAAAGTGACCTGTAGTTTCTTTTGCTGTATTATTTCTGAAACTATTGCACGTTTATGGTGATTTCTACCACCATTAATGTTTAAAGAACCTATTTTTAAAACTTCCATGAAGAAAAGAGAAAAAAAGAAGAGACAGAACAAACAGGGAATAAGAAGTACCATGTGGTGTGCATAAATTTTTTATAGATCAGGTAATTTTTCTTTTGTTACTTTTGTACTTTTTCGTATGGATGTGAGATATTTTTTTAGGCGATAGCGCTTTTTCCTATTTAGGTGATCAAGATTAACAGATTTTCTCAACATGTTCACTGATCTAACAAATTTATCTTCATCTGGGAAAAACTCTTTTAAAACCACTTGTTTGCCATAAGTTTCATCTAGAAAGTTGTTTATTTCCTCTAGGGTATAAACTGATTCATCCTCGGCCGTCTCTAGAAAGTCCACCTTAGGGGGGTCACTATACTCCTGCTGTCTTGCGTTAGTTATGAAGTGCCTTTCTTGAGAGTAACATTCATCATCTTCATCATCAAGTTCATCAGTACTTTCAACAATATCTGACCATAGTTTACGTTTGCTCTCTTTTTCAATCATTTCTTTATCACGTTTTGTCCGTTTGATGCCACTGGTGCTTGGCAGAGCTGTGTCAGTCACGGTTTGTGATGTTTCTGTGATGATGTTCTGAGTTTCAGTCAGTACAGGAGGATCAGGGTGTTTTACTGCTCCCTGTATATGTGAGTGTACGGCCGCGTCCTCCTGGTTCACAACAACAGTTTTACTGACTGTACTATTATTATTTACATTCATATTAGTGGCAGTTTCTTCCTGCATTTTATGTGGACATGCGAGTCTTTTATGTCCGATATCTCCGCATTCAAAACACCGCAAGCTGCCGGTACTGGCGTAAATCATGTACTGTTTATCCTCGTATTTTACTTTAAACGAAATGTCTAATGTGTTGTTTGTCGAATCCAAAAGCATGTACACTTGTCTCCTGAATGACGCTACATGCCCTAATGCCGGATGTTTACATCCGAGAGACACGATTCTAAACAGACTTACTATTTTACCGAATCGTTTTAGTTCGTTCTCTAACGCAGCATTAGTAATAAACGGCGGTACATTAGAGATAGTTACTTTGGTGGAGGGTGTAAACAGTGGGGTAACACTTCTTTAATAATTAACCCACTCTCGACTAAACGATTAACCAGGTTATGCTCTTTTAAAAACACTACCACTGCTTTATTCATGCGGGAGGCAGATAAAATATTTTCAAATCCTACCTGCTCTCCAACAGCGAGAAGAACATCCTCCACCAAAACACCTTCCTCAGGTACACACTTGAAACCATTGCGAGGTGATAATGATGGCGTCTCCACGTGAGACGCCATCCCTGCTGCACGTTTCTCAGTTATAGTTATTCCGAGTGTAGATTATTCACATTAAACAAAGCAAAATCATCAGTGTGAAAAAAGCAGAAAATCAAAAATCCCGCTCCCAGTGTCTCACTCACACACGCTCACGCTCACGCTCACACAAACTCCCAGCATGCACCACGCAGAGAGAGAGAGAGAGAGAGAGAGACATGATATGGCCAAAAGTATTTGGACACCTGATCATGAGTTTGTTGGATATCCCAATTCAACTACAAATTGTATTAAAACAGGGTGACCTCTATCATAACTTTTCAGCTATAACAACAGACAAGAGAAGACTTTTCACAAGACTTTGAAGTATGTCTGTGTGTATTTCTGCCTATTCAGTCCAAAGAGCATTTGTATGGCTGGGCAGTGATGTTGGTCAAGAAAGCCTCAATTGATGTTCCAGTTCATTCCAAAGCTGCTCAGTGGGGCTAAGGTCAGGGCTCTGTACAGGGCGCTGTATTTGTTTAAACCAAGCTTTTTTTATTATGTCTTTAAATACTTTGCTTTGTTTACAGGAACACAGTCACAGTAGAACAGGAAATGGCATTCTCTTAACTGTTGCTGCAAAGTTAGAAGCATATCATTTTCTTTATATAATTAATCTATTACACCTGTTAGCAGTTGTTGTGGCTGGAATAACTAGACGAGGTGTCTCAACTTTAATTAACTATAGAAGTACAGTACAGAGAAATCATAATCATGTCAAAGATTGCAAGAAAGTGGGGTTGTGGCACACCAGTTGTTGACAGACTTTGTGAGAGATTGTCAATTCAAATAGAACAATTTTCAATGCAAGATTACAAATCTGTTTGAGTATTACAAGAACAAAAATTACTGTTTAATGTGCCTGTCCTTTAAGTCTTTATATAGCACTGAATAGTAAACCATCATTCTACTCTGATAAATATAGCCAGATGGGCTCAGCAGTACTTTAACAACCATTGTCACTTACTCTACCACTGCATCAAAAAGGCAATTTCAAAGTCTATTATGCAAAGAAAAACATATATCAGTTATATGCACTCTGCTGTGGTTAGGTTAGTCTATAAGTCTATATATTAGCTAGTTTTCAGGAAAAAGAGATGTCAGATGTCAAATATATCAATGCAAAAGGTGAAAAGGACCATCCAGATTTATTATGGTTTAATTTAATTTATGAGGTTTTTTGCCAAGCATCAGTGCCCATGGTAGAGGTGAGACATACACAGATCACCCATAACATTAAAACCACTTCCTTGTTTCTACACTCACTGTGCATTTTATCAGCTCCACTTACCAAAGCACTTTTTACACTTACTGACTAGTCCATCTGTTTCTCTGCATGCGTTGTTAGCCCCCTTTCATGCTGTTATTCAATGGTCAGGACTCTCCCAGGACCACTACAGAGCAGGTATTATTTGGGTGGTGGATCATTCCCAGCACTGCACTACAGACATGGTGGTGGTGTGTTAGTGTGTGTTGTGCTGGTATGAGTGAATCAGACACAGCAATGCTGATGGAGTTTTTAAACACGTCACTGGCACTGCTGGACTGATAATAGTCCACCAACCAAAAATATATCCAGCCAACAGCACCCCGTAGGCAGCATCCTGTGACCACTGATGAAGATCTAGAGTATGACCAACTCAAAAAGCAGCAATAGATGAGTGATCGTCTCCGACTTTTAATCTACAAGGTGGACCAACTAGGTAGGAGTGTGGACAGTGAGTGGACACAGTATTTAAAAACTCCAGCAGCGCTGCTGTGTCTGATCCACTCATATCAGCACAACACACTAACACACCACCATCATGTCATTGTCACTGCAGTGCTGAGAATCATCCACCACCTAAATAATACCTACACTGTTGTGGTCCTGACAATTAAAGAACAGGGTGAAAGCAGGCTAAAAAAGTATGTAGAGAAACAGATGGACTACAATCAGTAATTGTAGAACTTCAAAGTGCTTCTATATGGTAAATAAAATGGACAGTGAGTGTAGAAACAAGGAGGTGGTTTTAATGTTATAGCTGTTCAGTGTATGCTACCACCAAGGCCATCAAGGCAACCTTTAACTAGGAAGCGCATGGTTATTTTTGCAAGGCAGTGCCAGGTCTCATTCTGCATGTTTTACAACAGGATGACTTTGTAGTTTGTGTGGTTGACTGGCCTAGATGCAGTCTAGCTCTGTCTCCTATGTAAGGTACATCCAGTCAAGCAGGAAAGTCTGCACACCACTTTCACCTTCTCCACGTTTTATTACATTACAGACTCATTCTGTAATAGATTGAGTTCATTTTTTGCCTCAAACATCTACACACAATTGCCAATAATTACGAAGTGTCCTTGCAAGCTCCATCAGGTTGGATGGGGAGTGTCGGTACAGCCATTTTTAGCTTCTTCCACAGATGTTCGACTGGATTCAGGTCTGGGCTCTGGCTGGGCCACTCAAGGACATTCACAGACTTTCTCCGAAGCCACTCCTTTGTTCTCTTGGCTGTGTGCTTCGGGTTCGTTGTCATGTTGGAAGGTAAACCTTTACCCCAGTCTGAGGTCCAGAGCACTCTGGAGCAGGTTTTCTTCAAGGATCTTGGTGTACTTAGCTGCATTCATCTTTCCCTCTATCAGGACTAGTCGCCCCAGTCCCGCTGCTGAAAAACATCCCCACATCATGATGCTGCCACCGCCATGCTTCACTGTAGATATAGCATTAGCCAGTTGATGAGCGGTGCCTGGTTTCCTCCAAACTTCTTCTATTTACGAATGATGGTGGCCACTGTGCTCTTTGGAACCTGTAAATCTGCAGCAATTTTTTTTGTACCCAATCCTGTTTCTGAGGTCTGCAGAAATTATAGAAACATCTCAACCAATATCAGTGAAACCAAAATGCACCTCAGCTCACTTTTGGGTGTCATATCATGTCTAAAAACCTGCTTTCACTTTGTCTTTGTGGGCTATTTTGTGTAGAATTTTGTGACAAGAAATTAACTCAATCTATTATAGAATGAGTCTGTAATGTAATAAAACGTGGAGAAGGTGAAAGGGGTGTGCAGACTTTCCGGCTTGACTGTATATATGGTACAAAAATGTATGGTACATCATAAGGATAATAATTAGACAACAGAGACCATAGATTGTTGAGCAACAGAGGTCTTGCATCAAGCAAGAATTGGCAAAAATTCCAGTTTCAAAACTGCAACAATTAGTATTCTCAGTACCCAAACCATTCAAAAAGTATAATTAAAGGAACAGTGATCAACCTGATAGACATGCCGCTATCCTAACTTTATTGTGTGTTGCAGAAATTACATTTTAAATTGTGTTTACAGTACAAAGCACAATTAGGTTGGTCAGTGAAATATTAAAAATATTTTCTTCATATTCTTGTCAGTTAAAATAAAGGTTCAAGAGAATGAACAAATCAGATATTCTTGGTTTTATTGTATTTCACAAAATGTTCCAGCTTAGCTAGAAAATAGGGTTTATATTATCTTAATAATACAAACTCTGTATAGTAAAAGCAATACAAACAAAATCAATGATACATACATTACGTGTAAGCACTTTATAAACTTCAAGTTTGGCTTTAAGCACCACTGTTATACAACCCCAAATCAGAAAAAGTTGGGACAGTATGAAAAATGCAAATAAAATAAAAATGCAGTGTTCCTTACATTTACTTTGACTTTTAATTGATTGCAGACAGTTTGAGCCCAAGATATTTCATGTTTGATCTGCTCAACTTTATTTCATTTGTTGATATACCTCCATTCCTGCATTTCACATAATAAAGTTAGGGACGGGGGCAATTTAGGGCTAGTAACGAGGTGAAACAACTAAATAATGGTGTGATTCCAAACGGTGATGTCAACAGGTGATTCTGATCATGGTTTGGAACAAAAGCAGCATTCAACAAATGTGTGAGAAAATGATTGAAATGTTTAAAAACAATGTACCTCAAAGAAAGATTGGAAGGGATTTGCCTATGTCTCCCTCTACAGTGCATAATATCATTAAATGAATCAAGGAATCAGGAGGAATTTCAGTGCATAAAGGCCAGGGGCACAAGCTTCAGCTGAATGCCCATGACCTTCGATTCCTTCAGACGGCACTGCATCAAGAACAACCACTTAACATTAGCTGATATAACACAAATGCCACTTAAAGCTTTGCTGTGCAAAAAAGAAGCCTTATGTTAACCAAGTCCAACCAACAGACGACCCCGTACTGTTGCACATCTTAAGACGTGTTTGCAGGAAAAATGGGACAAAATAAAAGCTGAAACACTAAATCAATTGGTATTCTTGGTGCCAAAACGTCTTTTAAGTGTGGTGAAAAGGAATGGCAACATTCCAAAAAAAGTTGGGACAGTAAAGCATTTACTACTTTGGAATGTGTTGTAGGCCTAAAATGCAGGAATGGATATTTATTAATAAATGAAATGAAGTTGAGCAGATAAAACAAGAAATATCTCAGGTTCATCCTGTCTGCAATTAAATAAAAGTCAAAGTAAATGTAAGAAACTATATTATTTGCATTTTCCATGCTGTCCCAACTTTTTCTGATTTGGGGTTGTATATTAAATAATTATACATAGGGTCACAATATGGTGCACACACTGATGTTGGCACAGTGGAAAACAAAAGTTATTTTTCCACTTTCCACTTTGTTGCCTGTCACTCATTGCTATCTTCGTCTCAATTCATCTCTGTTAGGACACTGCTAATGCTGGCATACTTTCTGTTGGCTTTCAGGTGGCATGTCACACAGCCCCCAGCGGCTTAAAGCACACTCTAAGCTCACTCATTATTCCAGAGTTTACTCTGGGGACTTCTGTTGGTGCCTTGTCCATGGAGCTAGTGCTCCAGGAACTTTGTGGACAGAAAAAATAATACTCAGTGAATTATTAAAGGTAAAGTAGAAGAGGGCATTATGAGGTGAAATCTTTTTGGGGGTTGTTATCATTTGTTCTATCACAGTAAGGCAGGGAATTCCTGACTTCCACGTTGTTTACTATATACAGTGTATCACAAAAGTAAGTACACCCCTCACATTTCTGCAAATATTTCATTATATCTTTTCATGGGACAACACTATAGACATGAAACTTGGATATAACTTAGAGTAGTCAGTGTACAACTTGTATAGCAGTGTAGATTTACTGTCTTCTGAAAATAACTCAACACACAGCCATTAATGTCTAAATGGCTGGCAACATAATTGAGTACACCCCACAGTGAACATGTCCAAATTGTGCCCAAAGTGTCAATATTTTGTGTGACCACCATTATTATCCAGCACTGCCTTAACCCTTCTGGGCATGGAATTCACCAGAGCTGCGAAGGTTGCTACTGGAATCCTCTTCCACTCCTCCATGATGACATCACGGAGCTGGTGGATGTTAGACACCTTGAACTCCTCCACCTTCCACTTGCGGATGCGCCACAGGTGCTCAATTGGGTTTAGTCCATCACCTTTACCTTCAGCTTCCTCAGCAAGGCAGTTGTCATCTTGGAGGTTGTGTTTGGGGTCGTTATCCTGTTGGAAAACTGCCATGAGGCCCAGTTTTCGAAGGGAGGGGATCATGCTCTGTTTCAAAAAGTCACAGTACATGTTGGAATTCATGTTTCCCTCAATGAACTGCAGCTCCCCAGTGCCAGCAACACTCATGCAGCCCAAGACCATGATGCTACCACCACCATGCTTGACTGTAGGCAAGATACAGTTGTCTTAGTACTTCTCACCAGGGCGCCGCCACACATGCTGGACACCATCTGAGCCAAACAAGTTTATCTTGGTCTCGTCAGACCACAGGGCATTCCAGTAATCCATGTTCTTGGACTGCTTGTCTTCAGCAAACTGTTTGCGGGCTTTCTTTTGCGTCAGCTTCCTTCTGGGATGACGACCATGCAGACCGAGTTGATGCAGTGTGCGGCGTATGGTCTGAGCACTGACAGGCTGACCTCCCACGTCTTCAACCTCTGCAGCAATGCTGGCAGCACTCATGTGTCTATTTTTTAAAGCCAACCTCTGGATATGACGCCGAACACGTGGACTCGACTTCTTTGGTCGACCCTGGCGAAGCCTGTTCCGAGTGGAACCTGTCCTGGAAAACCGCTGTATGACCTTGGCCACCATGCTGTAGCTCAGTTTCAGGGTGTTAGCAATCTTCTTATAGCCCAGGCCATCTTTGTGGAGAGCAACAATTCTATTTCTCACATCCTCAGAGAGTTCTTTGCCATGAGGTGCCATGTTGAATATCCAGTGGCCAGTATGAGAGAATTGTACCCAAAACACCAAATTTAACAGCCCTGCTCCCCATTTACACCTGGGACCTTGACACATGACACCAGGGAGGGACAACGACACATTTGGGCACAATTTGGACATGTTCACTGTGGGGTGTACTCACTTATGTTGCCAGCTATTTAGACATTAATGGCTGTGTGTTGAGTTATTTTCAGAAGACAGTAAATCTACACTGCTATACAAGCTGTACACTGACTACTCTAAGTTATATCCAAGTTTCATGTCTATAGTGTTGTCCCATGAAAAGATATAATGAAATATTTGCAGAAATGTGAGGGGTGTACTCACTTTTGTGATACACTGTATTTAAAAAAACAATTGATTGCATGATCATTCACCCATTATGTAGAAACTATTACAAGTAATATAGTAAGTGATAGTACAAATAATAGTATAAGACTTACTCACTCACTTTCTTAATAGCTTATCCAATTAGGGTTGCAGGGGGGTGCTGGAGCCTATCCCAGCTTTTCAATGGGTGCAAGGTACACAGTAACACCCTGGATGGGGTGTCAGTCCATCGCAGGGCAGACACACATACACACACACACACACACACACACACACCCATTTGCCTATAGGGCAATTCAGTGTCTCTAATTAACCTGACTGCATGTTTCCTCCTGTGGGAGGAGAACATTTAAACTCCGCACAGAAAGGACCTGGACCACCCCGCCTGGGGATCAAACCCAGGACCTTCTTGCTGTGAGGCGACAGTGCTACCCACCGAGCCACCTTGCCACCTTGCCACCCTGCCACCCTAGTATAAGACTCACATTTCTGAATGTGAGTTGTGCTGCAAAAATGAGAAAATGCACTAAAATTTGCATGCTACACTAAAATGTCATGATGCCTGAAGTAGTGAATAGTGCAAATAACTTTTAAGAGTGCTAATAACATTTAAGATATACTGTATTTAAAGCAGTACGTATCCATGTAGTAGGAGTAATAATAAATCATACTCAAAATAAAAAAGCATTAGGATGAAAGGTAAATAATTTTATAATTGCATCACAGCTTCTTCTTAGATCTTAATGACATTTAATCATAAAGAACTTTAAGATTGTTATATTTAATAGTCTTCATTTGTAACTTTTAACAACCTCTCAATTACTGGCAGATTTACTTCACATTTCAGATTAATTTCTAATGAAAACATTTTATTTAGTTACCAGCTTTCATTGTTGTGTCTGTTCAATAGAAACAGTTTTATATCAATAGCTTGTCCTACCAGACTGTGTCTGACTGCACTGATAACATGACAACAGATTTCAAAAGGGCAGAAGATCGATGAGATTCTCGTTAAAGATTTTAACAAGCGAGTTTTCTCGTGAACCTCGGCTACATAAATGAGTAGTGTAAAATAATACATCATTGAATAAACATAAGTGTGGGCGGCACGGTGGATCGGTGGGTAGTACTGTCGCCTCACAGCAAGAAGGTGCTGGGTTCGATTCCCAGGTGGGGCTGAGTTTGCATGTTCTCCGCGTGTCTGCGTGGGTTTCCTCCGGGAGCTTCGGTTTCCTCCCACAGTCCAAAAACATGCAGCCAGGTTAATTGGAGACACCGAATTGCCCTATAGGTGAATGTGTGTGTGTGTGTATGTGTGTCTGCCCTGCAATAGACTGGCGCCCCGTCCAGGGTGTTGCTGTGTGCCTTGCGCCCATTGAGGGGGCTGGGATGGGCTCCAGCGCCCCCCCTACAACCCTAACTGGATGAGCAGTTGAGAAGGCGAAGTGTTTCTAACAAATCCTTGTCACTAAGAGCTCCAACATCTTAAAAGCAAAATAAATTCACATCACTCTTTGGCCTAAGCGTTGGCAGTTTTATCATGATGATTTGGGCAAAATATAGCAACTGCTAAAGTGCATGTAGGACAAGAACGTGGGCAAAGTATAAAAGAGACATAGGGAGTAAGGTGGAGCAGGAAAACAGAAAAATGTCTGCCTGCTGAAAGCACAGGTCTTCTGCCTTTACACACAATGCCTGCTGAGCATTGCTTTGCTGTGTGACCTCCCATAGGCTCTAGAGGAGCTGTTTCTCTTAAACGCCAGCTGTGCCGCCTTTTTTTTTTTTTTACCAGCCAAACACTCTGCAGTCCAGCTGTTCATCTGAGCTGCAATAAGAGATACCTGCCATAGCTGTTTTCTTTTTTTAATCTCCTTTTTATCTTTCTATAATCCTACATGTTCTGAGATGAGCAACAAAATTGCACTCACTTGCACAGAGTTATTACTCTGATCTAGATACTGTAGGTGCTTTTCTGGTTACAAAAAAGAAAAAAATGTCAGATGTCAGTATCCTATCTACAACCCCAAATCATAAAAAGTTGGGACAGTATGGAAAATGCAAATAAAATAAAAATGCTTACATTTACTTTGACTTTTATTTGATTGCACACAGTTTGAAAACAAGATATTTCATGTTTTGTCTGCTCAACTTCATTTCATTTGTTAATAAACCTCCATTCCTGCATTTCAGGCCTGCAACACATTCCAAAAAAAGTTGGGACGGGGGCAATTTAGGGGTAATAATGACTATATAGAATAACTAAATAATTATGTAATTCCAAACAGGTGATGTCAACAGGTAATCGTAATCATGGTTTAGTATAAAAGCAGCGTCCAGGAAAGGTTGAGTCTTTGATGAGCAAAGATGACCAGAGGATCTCCAGTTTGTCAACAACTGTGTGATATTATTGAAATGTTTAAAAGCAATGTACCTCAAAGAAATATTGGAAGGGATTTGCATATTTCTCCCTCTACAGTGCATAATATCATTAAACGATTCAAGGAATCGGGAGGAATTTCAGTGTGTAAAGGCCAAGGGCGCAAGCTTAAGCAGAATGCCCGTGATCTTTGATCCCTCAGATGGCACTGCATCAAGAACCACCACTCAACAATAGCTGATAACCACATGGGCAAGGGATTACTACAATACGGAGTTACATGCAAGTGCCACTTAAAACTTAGTAGAACAAGTAGAAGCAGCATCTACTTGGCCTCAGAGGCATCTAGGTTGGACCATTAAACAGTGAAAACGTGTATTGTGGTCAGATGAATCAGCATCCCAGGTCTTTTTTGGAAAAAATGGATGCTGTGTGCTTCGAAACCAAAGACAAAAAGAACCATCCAGACTGTTATCAACAATAGCCAAGTCCAATAGCCAGGGTCTGTCATGGTATGGGGCTGGGTCAGTGCTCTTGGCAAAGGTAATTTACACTTCTGTGATGGCAGCATTAATGCAGAAAACTACACTGAGATCTTAGAGCAACATATGCTGCCTTCAAGACGTCATCTTTTCCAGGGACATCCATGCATTTTTCACCAACACAATGCAAAACCACATGCTGCACACATTACAAAGGCATGGCTGCGAAGGAAGAGGGTACGGGTACTGGACGGGCCTGCCTGCAGCCCTGACCTGTCCCCAATATAGAATGTGTGGAGAATTTTGAAACAAAAAATGCGACAACAACTACCCCGTAAACAAAACCTAAAACACTAAATCGATTGGTATCGTCAGTGCCAAACCGTCTTTTAAGTGTGGTGAAAAGGAATGGCAACATTACAAAGTGGTAAATGCTTTACTGTCCCAACTTTTTTTGGAATGTGTTGCAGGAATGGATGTTTATTAATAAATGAAATAAAGTTGAGCAGATAAAACATGAAATATCTCAGGTTTATTCTGTCTGCAATGAAATAAAAGTCAAATTAAATGTATGAAACTCTGTTTTTTTATTATTATTATTTGCATTTTCCATGCTGTCCCAACTTTTTCTGATTTGGGGTTGTATTTTTAATATGGAAAAAATGGAAAATATTAGAATTTTATTAGAAACTTGTATTAATGAAATGCATTCGAATGACAGGTCTTTAGTAAATTGTGTAATCCAGATGGTTTTATCGCCATCATTCACTGGTTCATTTATTAACCATGGGTGCATCCCTTCCTTTCATGATATTTATAGATGGCAGGGGAACCACCCAACCCTAATCATAAAGCATTTAGTACTAAACTAATGATAATATAATTACAATCTTGGGCAGATGGAATGACTGTGTCATGTATACATATGCACATGAACAGTACAATGAAATGTCTCTTCCGCAAACCAAGCTTTTGGAAGCTGGGGTCAGACATTGGGTTCGAAAACCTAGTGAGCTCTCTACATAGACAGCATTTTACATCATCCTATGCATGCTCCCAAGAAGAAGGCTATTTGAATTCTTAGATGCCTTAAAATGCTGCCTAGCAAGGCACCTTAAATTTGAATGGTATTTTGACTGAATAATGAGGGAGTATCCGATGCTGCCTTAGCGGTGAAGGCAATCCCAGCATACAACTTTTCTTACAAAAAAAATTAAAAATACAAATATGGTGGCAAATGCGGAGCAATGAATACCGTTATTTTTAAACGTAAATAAATTATCACTGATTTTTAATTCACATAAAGGTGCACAAGTGTCATTTATCTGCAAATTCGGGCTTGTCAGCTAATTAACCTGCTTTCAGTACACAGAGGGAGATGTTAGTTTACATGCTAGCGCGTTGTGCCACCTAATCCCACTGGTTTGAATGGCATGAGGCTAACTGTGTTAGCTTAGTAAGTGAAAACTGATGTAATTGCTATCTAAGCAGTGCGTTCGAGTAACCAGACTTATAAGTCGATGACTTATTAGAATCCTCTCTACTTCGGCAGCTGCCTCTGTAGGCATTAATACAGCAAGGCAGCTCACTAGGTTTTCGAACAGTCCCATAGTGTGCCTCAGATCCAAGAGGGTTAGGTGCCTTATTTAAATGCCTAACAGTGGCAGCTTGCTAGAGCCGGTTTTCAAACTCATACATTCCGTTTGACAGCCCAAAGCTCTTCCCACTAGGCTACAACTGTCCTGTGAATAAATATGAATAAATCTTTAAATATTTAACTTTGGTACCCAGTTTATCCTGTTTACCAAAAGACATTGCACACCTGATCACTTGTTTACATCTAGGGTCAATTTAAACAAGTTTAGTGTACCAAAAGGAAATACACATTGACATATAACAAACAGTAAACTGAGATGAGGATTAAACTTAAATGTCAGTGGCTCTGCAGCACTAACACTACTTGCTGCACCACATACATATTAATATTAATTAATGTGTAACACTAAACAAACAGGTGTTGCTAGTTTGAGTTCAGGAAAATATGCAATCTATGCAAACCATCAATATAAACCAACCAGGCATAACATTATGACCACCTTCCTAATATTGTGTTGGTCCCCCTTTTGCTGCCAAAACAGCCCTGACCCATCGAGGCATGGACTCTACTAGACCCCTGAAGGTGTGCTGTGGTATCTGGCACCAAGGTGTTAGCAGCAGATCCTTTAACTCCTGTAAGTTGCGAGGTGGGGCCTACATGGATCTGACTTGTTCGTCCAGCACATCCCACAGATGCTCAATTAGATTGAAATTTGAAGAATTTGGAGGCCAAGTCAACACACAGTGGACAGGGGTCAGCATGAGCATCCTGACTGGTCTGAGGCTATGTAGCCCCATACGCAACAAACTGCGATTCAATGTGTATTCTGACACCTTTCTATCAGAACCAGCATTAACTTCTTCAGCAATTTGAGCTACAGTAGCTCGTTTGTTAGATCGGACCACACGGTTCAGCCTTTACTCCTCACGTCCACACATATACACACATACAGTATGGAATGGATTTGTTTTGGAAATCCAAACACCTGGGGCAAAAGGGCCCCCAATTTACACTGCATTGTCGGAACAAAAACAATTTATTAAGACCAAAAAACTCTCTGTGGATGTCCATGATCAAACTGTGGCAATGCATAGGTCAGGGTGATAAGACAGTATCTAAGGCTTGGAGTTTTCTGTAAACACAGTGGCGTTGCAAGTTTTAAAAAGGAAGCTTGGCACAAACTTGAACCTTCTTAAATCTGGCCAAATTAGACACTTATGCAAGAAGAGCTTTGGAAATAGATGTAAGAAAAAACCTCTGTGTCACCTTAAAAAAGCCTGAAAAGTTCTGTGCAGGAATAGTAGAACATATTGGTTGAATAACCATCTATGAAGGACTCCATGCATCAGACCTTTAGGGTGGAGTAACAAGATAAGGTGAGTGTTGAGTAAAAGGCCTATGACTATGACAGCCAATGTTTGCTAATTATTGTTATAACTCAGTTAATGTGTGGAAAAAGATTGTCTGGTTTAATAAGACAAAAATTGTAATCTTTGGGCAGAACAACACTATGTCTGACAAGATTTTCCTACCATCCCTAAGCATTGTGGTGGCAGCATCATGCTATGGGGTGCTTCTAAGAGGCAGGAAATCTGATAAATAAAAAAGTAGGGTAAAATGAATGCAGCCAAATACAGTACCTTGAAGAAAAACACCTTCAGCACACTCAAACTTAGTATGGGATAACAGTTCACATTTTAACATGCACCCGGCCATCCACGTGATGTAAAAGAAAACATGATTCATCAGACCAGGCCACCTTTTTCCATTGCTCCGTGGTCCAGTTCTGATGCTAACGTGCTCATTGTTGCTGCATTCGGCGGTGGACAGGGGTCAGCATGGGCACCCTGACTAGTCTGAGGCTATGCAGCCCCATACGCAAAGGTGTATTCTGACAGCTTTCTATCAGAACCAGCATTAACTTCTTCAGCAATTTGAACTACAGTAGCTCGTCTGTTGGATCGAACCACACGGGCCAGCCTTTACTCCTCACGTGCATCAATGAGCCTTGGCCACCCATGACCCTGTCGCCGGTTTACCACTGTTTCTTCCATGGACCACTTATGATAGATACAGACCACTGCAGACTGTGAACACTCCACAAAAGCTGCAGTTTTGGAGATGCTCTGACCCAGTCGTCTAGCCATCACAATTTGGCTCTTGTCAAACTTGCTCAAATCCTTAAGCTAACCCATTTTTTTATGCTTCTGATGCATCAACTTTGAGGATAAAATGTTCACTTGCTGCCTAATATATCCCACCTACTAACAGGTGCCATGATGAAGAGATAATCAGTGTTATGTACTTCACCTGTCAGTGGTCATAATGTTATCCCTAGTCGGTGTAACTCTGGTAACATGTGGACAAAGATTGTCTGATTAAATAAGACAAAAATTTAAATATTTGGGCAGAACAACACTATGTCGGACAAACAAGATTTCCCCACCATCCCTGGTGACAGCATCATGCTATGGGGGTGCTTCTTAGAGGCAGGAAATCTGATAAAAAAAAAAGTAGGGTAAAATGAATGCAGCCAAATGCAGAGGTACTTTGAAGAAAAACACCTCCAGCACACTCAAACTTAGTATGGGATAACAGTTCACATTTTAACAAGACAATGACCTTTGTATGCTTCCAAATTTGTAAGAATAATTTGGGGAAGGCCCTTTTTGTTGCAGCAAGGGTCCATTATAAGATGACAATTTTAAAGTGTAATAAAATAGGTAAAATGATCAATAATCAATCAATAAAATAATCTCTCTTTCTCTCCCTCTTTCTCTCTTTTGTCAGTTAACATTAACAAAGTGCAAAGTGTCAAATATTTGGTGTGACCAGTTTTTTAAGGAACTTGACAGGGAGGTCATTCCAAACATCTTGGAGAAGTAACCACAGATCATCAGCAAATGCAGCCTGCTCAAACCTTTCTCTCTCTTCAAGTAATCTTCATGTAATCCCAGACAGACTTGACAGAAGACAGAATGGTGTAGTGACCAGGCCACTAACTGGGTCATATGATCACTTCCAGGACTCTTTATTCTTATTTGCGCTAAAGATAGTTCTTAATGACATGTCATTTGGGGTCATTGTCCGGCTATATAGGTGTAAGTTGGTGTTCATTAGTAAGTACTGTATGTGTCTTATGCCCTGTCACGGTTTAGCACCCTGTCCAGAGTTTGTTTCCACACTGTGCCCAGTGTTACCAGGATAGGCTCTGGAACCAACATGGGATAAGCAGATGAGTACATTTAAAAAATGACCTTGAGCTCCTTTGTAGAGACTATCCTGAAGTTTCGTGAATGGCTCTTCTGGTATATTATTCAAGGATTCTTTCAGTTCTTTTTTACATTTAGGCTGTATTTTACATCTTGTACCATGATCTGATCACATACTCTTACTATAATATTCAGATCTGGACTCTGTGTGTTTTACCAGCCATTTTTCTCCTCAAATATTTTACAGAATTAGCAGTGCGCTTGGGATTGTTATTATGCTAAAACATGAGGCACTACATGAATTAAAACCTGTCTGTAATTTTTAGCATTCATGATCCCATTCATTCGAACAGTATCGCCAACACCACTGACAGAAATGCAGCCCCAAACCAGGACAGACCCTCCACCATGTTTTACTGAAGGCCACAGGCACTCGTTTCATCTTACTCCAACTCTTCTTCTTATATATTGTTGACGATTGGACATAAAAATTTCAAGCTTGGATTCGTCTCTCCGTAATATTCTTTTTCACTAATCTTTCATTAATAATCTTCTTACATTTGTTTGGCTGCTACCCTTAAAGACATTAATGATCAAGCTTCTTTAGACTGTAGAAAGGGGGCGGCATGGTGGCTAAGTGGGTAGCACTGTCGCCTCACAGCTAGAAGGTCCTAAGGTTCAATCCCCAGGTGGGGCGGTCCGGGTCCTTTCTGTGCAGAGTTTGCATGTTCTCCCTGGGTTTCTTCCGGGAGCTCCAGTTTCCTCCCACAGTCCAAAGACATGCCAGTGAGGTAAATTGGAGATACTAAATTGTCCATGACTGTGTTTAATATAACCTTGTGTGAATTGATGAACCTTGTGTATTGAGTGACTACCGTTACTGTCATGAATGTAACCAAAAGTGTAAAACATGACTTTAAAATTCCAATAAATAATAAATAAGAATGTAGAAAGGTCAGCTTGAATCTTGATGAATCTGCCAGATGCTGATCCAGGTCCTTGCTGGACTTCTCATCAGATTTAAACATTTTCTGGGCCTTACAGTTCCTTTTTGTCCTTGACCTCTCCTTATTTTTCTTTAAAACAGTTTAAACCACATCTAGCTTGTTTTCTGATTTCCCTTTGATAGTGGCCATGCTGAAGCAAAATTATAATTTCTTGTCAGTCACATTCTGTGACCTTTGGTATTTTGAATAGATTGAATAGTCTTATACACACTAGCATGTCTAGAGAAACCTGGTACAATAGACCTTTTTCACAGCAGTCATTTTGACATTAAAGAGTAAGACGAATACAGGTGTTAACAATAACCAGGTTAGCAATAACCAGCTAGAGCCAAGTTTCTGCTGTTGCTCAAGTGTAAGGTGAGGTCACACAAAACACTTGCTGCTTTAGCCTATAAAAGCTGTTTTCTGATTTTTACATTGATCAGCCGTAACATTAAAACCACCTCCTTGTTTCTACACTCACTGTCCATTTTATCAGCTCCACTGACCATATAGAAGCACTTTGTAGTTCTACAATTACTGACTGTAGTCCATCTGTTTCTCTACATATCTTTTTGGCCTGCTTTCACCCTTTTCTATAATGGTCAGGATCCCCACAGGAGCACCACAGAGTAGGTATTATTTAGGTGGTGGATGATTCTCAGCACTGCAGTGACACTGACATGGTGGTGGTGTGTTAGTGTGTGTTGTGCTGGTATGAGTGGATCAGACACAGCAGCGCTGCTGGAGTTTTTAAATACCGTATCCACTCACTGTCCATTCTATTAGACACTCCTACCTAGTTGGTTCACCTTGGAGATGTAAAGTCAGAGATGATCACTCATCTATTGCTGCTGTTTGAGTTGGTCATCTTCTAGACCTTCATCAGTGGTCACAGAACGCTGCCCACGCGGAGCTGTTGGCTGGATGTTTCTGGTTGGTGGGCTATTCCCAGTCCAGCAGTGACAGTGATGTGTTTAAAAACTCCATCAGCATTGCTGTGTCTGATCCACTCATACCAGCACAACACACACTAACACACCACCACCATGTCAGTGTCACTGCAGTGCTGAGAATGACCCACCACCCATATAATACCTACTCTGTAGTGGTCCTTGGAACAGATAGACTACAGTCAGTAATTGTAGAACTACAAAGTGCTTCTATATGGTAAGGGGAGCTGATAAAATGGACAGTGAGTGTAGAAACAAGAAGGTGGTTTTATTGTTATGGTTGATCGGTGTATATATAGGGTGAGGGTGTCAAAGGATGACCAGCACAATCCAGAAACATACACAATAACATGTAGCATTAAAATAAAGTACATTTTAGTTTATGAGTCTTTTAATTAGAATTAGTTGAGGACAAATGTTTAATTAAGGAGGTCAATTCTCTGTCTTACCATGCTTAGTGAGCTGAAGATGAGCCAAACAAGTTCAAAAAAACATGCTGAAGCTCCTCAGGTTTTTTTTATGATTATGAGTATGATACTCCTGGCACTGATTGATGATCAACTCTCATAATGGATGGTGGAGCTAATTTAACCTGTCTGTATTGTAACTTTGCATGGTGTACATGAAACATATGGAAAACTGAGTGATTCTAAGAAGAGCACACCCATTCTCTAATGAGCCTGACAGCTACAATGTCATCCAGTCAGTCAAATGTCAGTGTCTAGTCCTACTAAATCAGATGTTTAAATTAATAATGGAAATTAAGACAATGGCAATCTGTTTTAATGAGTAACGAGTACAACAGTGCTGAATGTGGCTAGTAAAATTAAACCCAACTGTCAACTGAATTTGAGTACCTGGTTGATTAAGTAGATAATGTGGCAATTGCCTTTATTCATTATGGTGATATACACTGATCAGGCATAACATTATGACCACTGACAGGTGAAGTGAATAACACTGATTATCTCTTCATTACAACACCTGTTAGTGGGTGGGATATATTAGGCAGCAAGTGAACATTTTATCCTCAAAGTTGATGTGTTAGAAGCAGGAAAAATGATCAAGCGTAAGGATTTGAGCGAGTTTGACAAGGACCAAATTGTGATGGCTAGACGACTGAGTCAGAGCATCTCCAAAACTGCAGCTCTTTTGGGGTGTTTCCTGTCTGCAGTGGTCAGTATCTATCAAAAGTGGTCCAAAGAAGGAACAGTAGTAAACCAGCGACAGGGTCATGGGCGGCCAAGGCTCATTGATGCACATGGGGAGCAAAGGCTGGCTTGTGTGGTCCGAAGAAGTGTGGTTCTGATAGAAAGGTGTCAGAATACACAGTGCATTGCAATTTGTTGCGTATGAGGCTGCATAGCCACAGACCAGACCGGGTGCCCATGCTGACCCCTGTCCACTGCCGAAAGCACCAACAATGGGCACGTGAGCATCTGAACTGGACCATGGAGCAATGGGAGAAGGTGACCTGGTCTGATGAATCACTTGGATGGCCGGGTGCGTGTGTGTTGCTTACCTGGGGAACACATGGCACCAGGATGCACTATGGGAAGAAGGCAAGCCGGCAGAGGCAGTGTAATGGTTTGGGCAATGTTCTGCTGGGAAACCTTGGGTCCTGCTATGTGAATCTTACTTTGACACGTACCACCTACCTAAGCACTGTTGCAGACCATGTACACCTTTTCATGGAAACGGTATTCCCTGATGGCTGTGGCCTCTTTCAGCAGGATAAAGCTCTCTGCCACAAAGCAAAAATGGTTCAGGAATGGTTTGAGGAGCACAACAACGAGTTTGAGGCTTCCAAATGCCCAAGAGCTCAATCCAATCAAGCATCTGTGGGATGTGCTGGACAGACAGGTCTGATCCATGGAGGCCCCACCTCTGAACTTACAGGAGTTAAAGGATCTGCTGCTAACATATTGGTGCCAGATACCACAGCACACCTTTAGGGGTCTAGTGGAGTCCATGCCTCGATGGGTCAGGGCAGTTTTGGCAGCAAAAGGGGGACCAACACAATATTAGGAAAGTGGTCATAATGTCATGCCTGATCGGTGTAGATAAGTCGTTATTTTTAATAAATGGAATAATTATTCAAAGGTTTGTTATGTTCACTCATGTTGTTTTTTATAAAAAATAGCCAAAAATAGAATGTATTGGGAAGGGAAATACACACACACAGACAGACAGACAGACAGACAGACAGACAGACAGACAGACAAATAGATAGATAAAATATAGATAGATAAAATATTGAATTCTTGAATTAAGGACCCTAGTTCCCACTAAGACAGTAAGCTCAGGCCTTACTGCATTGTCACTGCAATGTCTTTCATTGTATATAAAGACTCTCTAATGGACCCCTGTGGGGCATCTTTCAAAAATTCTCATCATGATGAAGACATGTTCTCTTTCCCATTCACTTTAAAATTGGTGGTGTGGGGGGGGGGGTTGTTGAGCCAGTGGATGCCATTAGAAAAGCCTTATGAATGCATGCTGGAAAGCCTCCTTTAGTGCAGAGCTATATTTAAGCCCCGAAGATCCCATTTCGTCATCCAAACGTGTACTTGTTTTAAATAGAATTATATAAGCTCAGCTGCCGAGGACAAACAGGACCTCGGGAGCATTGTATTTGAAAGTGGCACTTAGCTTGTGTATAAAGGTAATGGAAGTGTATGCAAGACCTGAAGCTACAGTGTATCACAAAAGTGAGTACACCCCTCACATTTCTGCAAATATTTCATTATATCTTTTCATGGGACAACACTATAGACATGAAACTTGGATATAACTTAGAGTAGTCAGTGTACAACTTGTATAGCAGTGTAGATTTACTGTCTTCTGAAAATAACTCAACACACAGCCATTAATGTCTAAATAGCTGGCAACATAAGTGAGTACACCCCACAGTGAACATGTCCAAATTGTGCCCAAATGTGTCGTTGTCCCTCCCTGGTGTCATGTGTCAAGGTCCCAGGTGTAAATGGGGAGCAGGGCTGTTAAATTTGGTGTTTTGGGTACAATTCTCTCATACTGGCCACTGGATATTCAACATGGCACCTCATGGCAAAGAACTCTCTGAGGATGTGAGAAATAGAATTGTTGCTGTCCACAAAGATGGCCTGGGCTATAAGAAGATTGCTAACACCCTGAAACTGAGCTACAGCATGGTGGCCAAGGTCATACAGCGGTTTTCCAGGACAGGTTCCACTCGGAACAGGCTTCGCCAGGGTCGACCGAAGAAGTTGAGTCCACGTGTTCGGCGTCATATCCAGAGGTTGGCTTTAAAAAATAGACACATGAGTGCTGCCAGCATTGCTGCAAAGGTTGAAGACGTGGGAGGTCAGCCTGTCAGTGCTCAGACCATACGCCGCACACTGCATCAACTCGGTCTGCATGGTCGTCATCCCAGAAGGAAGCTGACGCACAAGAAAGCCCGCAAACAGTTTGCTGAAAACAAGCAGTCCAAGAACATGGATTACTGGAATGCCCTGTGGTCTGACGAGACCAAGATAAACTTGTTTGGCTCAGATGGTGTCCAGCATGTGTGGCGGCGCCCTGGTGAGAAGTACCAAGAGAACTGTATCTTGCCTACAGTCAAGCATGGTGGTGGTAGCATCATGGTCTTGGGCTGCATGAGTGTTGCTGGCACTGGGGAGCTGCAGTTCATTGAGGGAAACATGAATTCCAACATGTACTGTGACATTCTGAAACAGAGCATGATCCCCTCCCTTCGAAAACTGGGCCTCATGGCAGTTTTACAACAGGATAACGACCCCAAACACAACCTCCAAGATGACAACTGCCTTGCTGAGGAAGCTGAAGGTAAAGGTGATGGACTAAACCCAATTGAGCACCTGTGGCGCATCCTCAAGTGGAAGGTGGAGGAGTTCAAGGTGTCTAACATCCACCAGCTCCGTGATGTCATCATGGAGGAGTGGAAGAGGATTCCAGTAGCAACCTGTGCAGCTCTGGTGAATTCCATGCCCAGGAGGGTTAAGGCAGTGCTGGATAATAATGGTGGTCACACAAAATATTGACACTTTGGGCACAATTTGGACATGTTCACTGTGGGGTGTACTCACTTATGTTGCCAGCTATTTAGACATTAATGGCTGTGTGTTGAGTTATTTTCAGAAGACAGTAAATCTACACTGCTATACAAGTTGTACACTGACTACTCTAAGTTATATCCAAGTTTCATGTCTATAGTGTTGTCCCATGAAAAGATATAATAAAATATTTGCAGAAATGTGAGGGGTGTACTCACTTTTGTGATACACTGTATATACAGCTTATGTATGTTTGTATGTATGTATGTATTTATATATTTATGTGTAGGTAAATTACATAGATACATTGAGCTTTTAGAGCAACATATGCTGCCTTTAAAAGGACAACTTTTCCAGGGATGTCCATGCATTTTTCAACAAGCAAAACCAGTGACCTGTTTTGTCCCCAGTGGACGTGTGAAGAATCCTGAAATAAAAAATGCCAAAAATGGGACAAAATAAAACCTAAAACACTTAATTGCTTGGTACTCTAAGTATCAAAACATCTCTTAAGTGTTGTGAGTGTTGTGAGAGGGAATGGCAATATTACAAGGTGGTAAATGCTTATCTGTTACAACTTTTTGGAATGTGTTTCCAAAAGGATGAATGTACCATAACAGCCATAACATATCAGCCATAACATTAAAACCACGTCCTTGTTTCTACACTCACTGTCCATTTTATCAGCTCCACTTACCATATAGAAGCACGTTGTAGTTCTACAATTACTGACTGTAGTCCATCTGTTTCTCTACATATCTTTTTAACCTGCTTTCACCCTGTTCTTCAATGGTCAGGACCCCCACAAGACCACTACAGAGCAGGTATTATTTAGGTGGTGGATCATTCTCAGCACTACACTGACATGGTTGGGGGGTGTTAGTGTGTGTTGTGCTGGTATGAGTGGATCAGACACAGCAGCACTGCTGGAGTTTTTAAATACTGTGTCCACTCACTGTCCACTCTAATAGACACTCCATCCTAGTTGGTCCACCTTGTAGATGTAAAGTCAGAGACGATCACTCATCTATTGCTGCTGTTTGAGTTGGTCATCTTCTAGACCTTCATCAGTGGTCACAGGACGCTGCCCACAGAGCACTGCTGGCTGGATATATTTGGTTGGTGGACTATTCTCAGTCCAGCAGTGAGGTGTTTAAAAACTCCTTCAGCATTGCTGTGTCTTATCCACTCATACCAGCACAACACACACTAACACACCAACACCATGTCAGTGTCACTGCAGTGCTGAGAATGATCCACCACACAAATAATACCTGCTCTGTAGTGGTCCACCCGCTATCTGGGTAAGGTCATAGCCTCCCATGGCTTCTCTTACCACTCCTATGCAGATGATACTCAGCTCATTCTGTCATTTCCTCCTTCAGACACACAAGTCTCAGCTCGCATCTCAGCATGTCTGTGAGATATCTCACAATGGATGTCAGCTCATCATCTAAAACTCAATCCCAGCAAGACAGAGCTGTTACTTATTCCTGGAGATCAATCTCCAACCCAGGACCTAGTCATCTCTCTTGATGACTCCCAGATCAGACCATCTGATAATGTAAGAAGACTTGGTGTTGTCCTGGATGACCAGCTGACTTTCTCTCCGTGTGTAGCCAACATAACAAGATCGTGCCAGTTCCTCCTCTACAACGATTCGACCATTTCTCTCCATGGAAGCTACCCAGATTCTGGTCCAGTCACTTTTAATCTCTTGGTTGGATTACTGCAACTCCCTCCTGGCTGGAGCTCCCATGTCTACTACTAAACCCTTGCAGCTCATTCAAAATACAGCTGCTCGCCTGGTTTTTAACCAACCTAAACACTGCCACATCACCCCACTGCTGCGTTCTCTTCACTGGCTTCCTGTAGCTGCACGCATTCAGTTTAAAACACTGATGCTCGCCTATACAGCCAAAAATGGACCAGCCCCAAGCTACCTTCGTGGTCTAATCAAACCCCGCTCTGTACCACGCAACCTTCGAGCCACTAGTCTCGCTCGACTTGATCCTCCACCCAGGACTAGAGGAAGACATGCATCAAGACTCTTCTCTGTACTGGCACCCAAGTGGTGGAACGAACTTTCTCTGTCTGTCCAAACATCTGAGTCTCTTACTGTCTTTAAAAAACCCACCTTTTTACTAAGCACTTAAGCTGACTTGTAGTTACTTACTAACGCTCTTTCATTTCTTTGAAATAAAAAAAAGCACTTTAGTTCAAACAGGTTTAAGCAGATTTGTGTTCTTGGACTGTTGTTTACTTAAACTAGAGTAAAGTAATGTTTACTATGGAAGCACTTCTGTAAGTCGCTCTGGATAAGAGCGTCTGCTAAATGCTGAAAATGTAAATGTAAATGGTCCTGGGAGAGTCCTGACCATTTAAGAACAGGGTGAAACCAGGACTGGACTAAAGTAATGTAATTGTAGAACTACAAAGTACAAAGGGGAGCTGATAAAATAGACAATGTGTGTAGAAACAAGGAGGTGGTTTTAATGTTATGGCTGATTGGTGTATATTGACAAATAAAATGAAGATGACCAAACATGAAATATCTTGGTTCCATACTGTCTGCAATGAAAAGTAATATAAACCTTTTTACTTTTTTGCCTCTATCCTAACTTTTTTGAAGCGTTTTGCAGGCATCAAATTCTAAATTTGTTTTTATTTGATTAAGAGAACATTTAATTATCACAGTATAAACCGAATTAAATTAAACTTCAAGGATATTAATCTGTCCTGTTAGGAAGCATAAGCGATTATGAATCAGTTTCAACTGCTTTGGTGCAAATGAAAGTGACAACAGGTGCACTGTAGAGGCAACAGCAAGACAATGCCCCAAAAGTGAATGGTTTTGCAGGTGTGGTGGCCTTATACAGTCACTTTCTCCTTTATCCATTGTGACTGATACTTCTCTAGTTTTGCATTTTGCTAGTGTCCTTGTCACTATGGGAGGCTTGAGCTGTGTAGTACAGCTCCACCAAGATTGCACATCCAGATGTGCTGTGAAAATGTACCCCAAATCAGAAAAAGTTGGGACAGTATGGAAAATAAAATAAAAATAATTTAAAATTTTTTACTTATATTTACTTTGACTTTTATTTGATTACAGACAGTTTGAACCCAAGATATTTCATGTTTTGTCTGCTCAACTTAATTTGATTTGTTAATATACCTCCATTCCTGCATTTTAGGCCTGCAACATAATCCAAAAAAAGTTGGGACGAGGGCAATTTAGGCTAGTAATGAGATGAAAAAACTAAATAATGATGTGATTCCAAACAGGTGATTGTAATCATGGTTTGGTACAAAAGCAGCATCCAGGAAAGGCTGAGTCTTTGATGAGCAAAGATGATCAGAGGATCTCCAGTTTGTCAACAAATGCATGAGAAAATTATTTGCATATTTCTCCCTCTACAGTGCATAATATCATTAAACGATTCAAGGAATCAGGAGAAATTTCAGTGCACAAAGGCCAAGGGTGCAAGCTTAAGCTGAACGCCCATGATCTTTGATCCCTCAGACGGCACTGAGGGAACCGCCACTCAACAATAGCTGATATAACCACATGGGCAAGAGATTACTTTGTCAAACCTTTGTCAAGCACTACAATACAGTTACACAGTTACATGCACAAATGCCACTTAAATCCTTACTGTGCAAAAAAAAGCCTTATGTTAACCATGTCCAAAAGCGAAGTCGACTTCTCTGGGCTCAGAGGCATCTAGGATGGATCATCACACAGTGGAAACGTGTATTGTGGTCAGATAAATCAGCATTCCAGGTCTTTTTTGGAAAAAATGGACGCCGTGTGCCCATGTGACCAAAGACGAAAAGGACCATCCAGACTGTTATCAGCAACAAGTCCAAAAGCCAGGGTCTGTCATGGTATGTGGCTGTGTCAGTGCCCTTGGCAAAGGTCATTTACACTTCTGTGATGGCAGCATTAATGCAGAAAAAGTACATTGAGATCTTAGAGCAACATATGCTGCCTTCAAGACGTCATCTTTTCCAGGGACGTCCATGCATTTTTCAACAAGACAATGCAAAACCACAGGCTGCACACATTACAAAGGCATAGCTGCGGAAGAAGAGGGTACGGGCACTGGACTGGCCTGCCTGCAGCCCTGACCTGTCCCCAATAGAGAATGTGTGGAGAATTATGTAATGAAAAATGTCACAATGACGACCCCGTACTGTTGCACATCTTAAGACGTGTTTACAGGTAGAATGGGACAAAATAAAAGCTGAAACACTAAATCACTTGGTATCCTCGGTGCCAAAACGTCTTTTAAGTGTGGTGAAAAGGAATGGCAACATTACAAAGTGGTTTTTACTTTACTGTCCCAACTTTTTTTTGAATGTGTTGCAGGCCTGAAATGCAGGAATGGATGTTTATTAATAAATGAAATGAAGTTGAGCAGACAAAACATGAAATATCTCAGGTTCATCCTGTCTGCAATAAAATAAAAGTTGAAGTAAATGTAAGAAACTCTGTGTTTTTTTTATTGTTTGCATTTTCCATGCTGTCCCAACTTTTTCTGATTTGGGGTTGTACTATTACACAAGAAGAGCTGGACAGGGCCATAGAAAAACATCAACCCAGTGTGTGCGCGTGTGAACAACATACATTGATCGTGGACTTTAACAAGAGGTAGTAGAGGATATGCCATCGCCTCATATTCAATGGTGCCCCAGTGGAGCAAGTAACCTTGGTGCATGCATCACACAAAATCTGTCATGGTCATGGTCAAATCAATTCTCTGGTGAAAAAAGCCCGCCAATGTCTTTACCAGTTTAGACACCTGGGAGATTTCAAACTGCCATAAAGAATACTAAAGATCTTCTACACTTCTGCCATCAAGTACATTCTGATGGGTAACACCACAGCCTGATATGGGAACAGCACCAAGCAGAACAGAAAGGCTCTTCAGAAGGTAGTGCAATCAGCCGTGTTATTCTAATGTATCATTTACACCGATCAGCCATAACATTAAAACCACCTCCTGGTTTCTACACACACTGTCCATTTTATCAGCTCCACATACCAAATAGAAGCACTTTTTAATTCTACAGTTGCTGACAGTAGTCCATTAGTTTCTCTACATACTTTTTTGCCTGCTTTCACCCTGTTCTTCAATGGTCAGAACCCCCACAAGACCACCACAGAGTAGGTATTATTTAGGTGTTGGACCATTCTCAGCACTGCAGTGACAATGACATGGTGGGGGTGTGTTAGTGTGTGTTGTGCTGGTATGAGTGATCAGACACAGCAGCGCTGCTGGAGTTTTTAAATACCATGTCCACTTACTGTGCACTCTATTAGACACTCTTACCTAGTTGGTCCACCTTGTAGATGTAAAGTCAGAGACGATCGACCATCTATTGCTGCTGTTTGAGTTGGTCATCTTCTAGACCTTCATCAGTGGTCACAGGACGCTGCCCATGGGGTGCTGTTGGCTGGATATTTTTGATTGGTTGACTATTCTCAGTCCAGCAGTGACAGTGAGGTGTTTAAAAACTCCATCAGCATTGCTGTGTCTGATCCACGCACAACACACACTAACACAGTGCTGCAGTGCTGAGAATGATCCACCACCCAAATAATACCTATTCTGTAGTGGTCCCGGGAGAGTCCTGACCATTGAAGAACAGCGTGAAAGGGGACTAACAAAGCATGCAGAGAAATAGATGGACTACAGTCCGTAATTGTAGAACTACAAGGTGCTTCTAAATGGTAAGTGGAGTTGATAAAATGGACAGTGAGTGTAGAAACAAAGAGGTGGTTTTAATATTATGGCTGATCAGTGTATATTGAATATTGAGTATTACCATTACAACATCATAAATCCTACTGATGAACAAGCTGTAGTAATAGTTTCACATAATACATAAACTGGTATAATAGGCACATTGAGGATTTTTCTATGAAGAAATGCCACTGTCCCCTGGACCTGAGCTAATTTTTGATGTATGCTGTGGTCAGATAAGTCCACATTTCAGCTTGTTTTCAGGAAAATCCTCAGTGTGCCTATTATACCAGTTTATGTATTATCTGAAACTATTACCACAGCTTGTTCCAATCAATGTAAAATGACATTGTAATGGTAATACGTCCACACATTTATTCAATTTAAATGACACATTAGTATAACAAAGCTGATTGCACTACCTCCTGAAGAGCCTGTCTATCAAGCTGTTCCCATACCAGGCTGTGGTGTTACCTATCAGGATGCACTGGATTGTTGAAGTGTAGACATCAAATTCTTTGTGCCAAAAGCAGGAAGGGCCATCCAGACTGTTATAAGCCAACATTGTCTTTGTACAGGGGTTCATTAGTGCCCATAGCATGGGCAACTTTCATACTGTATGTCTAAAGGGACCATTGATACAGAGGTGTAAATTGGGATTTTTAAGAGACACATGCTAAAATCAAGGCAACATATTTCTCCAGGAAACTCATGGCTATTTCATCATAAAACAGATCACATTCTGCATGCACAACAAAAGAGGGTGTGTACCTGACTGGCTTGAAAATCTAGATCTATCTGTAATTGAAAATGTCAATAAATCAAATAAACATTTATTTGTATAGCACTTTTTACAATGGACATGTAAGATGTAAGGGCAGTGGTAGCTCAGTGGTTAAGGTACTGGACAAGTAAATGTAAAAGTAAAAGTTGCCACTGTTGGGTCCCTGAGCAAGGCCCTTAACCCTCAATTGCTCATTGTGTAAGTCGCTTTGGATAAAAGCGTCTGCTAAATGCTGAAAATGTAAATGTAATGTAAATGTATTATAAAGAGGAGGACCAGGGAATGACAACCACTGGCTTTTCACCAGCTCCCAATATTCTCAGTTCCCAAGTGAATAAACTGTTTAATTGTTAGGGCTGTAACAACCTGGTTAACAAGCCTTTTTTTGAGTGTATTGCAGGTAATACAGTTAAGATGGTTAAAATACAGGGTGTGTTTGAAAACCTAGTGCTGCCTTGCTGTCTTACTGCCTACATAGGCAGCTGCCTAAGTAGAGAGAATTCTAATAAGTCATCGACTTATAAGTCACGTTATTCGATCACACTACTTAGACAGCAATTCATCCATGAGATGAGGTGGCACAACACACTAGCATGTCAACAAACATCTCCCTCCATGTACTGACAAGCCCAAATTTGCAAATAAATGACAAGTTTATACAAATTAAAAATCAATAATAATTTATTCATGTTCGCCATATTTTTTATTTTTCTGTGAGAAAAGTTGTGCTGCACTGAATGCTGGGATTGCCTTCATCGTTAAGGCAGTATCGGATGCTCCCTCATTATTCTGTCAAAATAGCGTTCAAATGCTGTCTATGTAGAGAGCTCACTAGGTTTTCGAACACACCCACAATCAAGTTGGTCAAAGAATTGTCATGGTTTAGCTTTGTCTGGCTCCCAGAACACACAATTATTGGGATTAGCTTATGTGCCACGCCCCCTCAGTTCCGGGAGCACATGGATTTAATGTTTTTTATTTATGCTCCATTGCCCTCTGTCTCCACCCGTCTCCTGATTTGCCTTCATGTCTATGAACCCCAGCTGTTTCTTGTTTTTCAATTATTGTCTTGTATATAAGTTACCCGTGTTTCCTTGCTCATGTTGAGGGCTGTTAGGTTGGACACGGACACACGCAATTCCTCCTTGTAGTCATTACAGATTCATTGTACCTTGTTATAGCCTAGCCATAGTATAGCCTAGCCAACCCTTAACATCCTTTTTTTATAGCCTAGCCATAGTATTACTGTTGATATCTTTTTAACAGCCTAGCCATAGTATTTGTACCTTGGAATCCTTGTACCTTGTTATAACCATAACTTAGCTATAGTCATCGTATAGTCGGTTATTTTTAGTCCTTGTTCTTTGTTATTGTTTAGTCCTAATCATTTTTTTTTGTTCCTGGTCATGTCCTTGTCTAAGTCCTTGTTTCCCCTTAGGCTAGACCCTCCTGTTTCCATTAGCATAGGCTGTAGCTTAGATGTTCACATGTAGGATTTAGTCTAGTTAAAGATTTAGAATAGTTTATGACCTGGTAAATTGTCAGTTTATTCTTTTATGACTCTAAACTGCTTTCACACTCATTTAGTTACTATAAATACCTGAGGAATGTGGAAAATGTATGATTCCTGTATATTAAAGAGCCTACTTCACCCCCACTGTTATGTCCCCACTGTGTTTTTGTGGTTAGCTGTGTATGAATAAAGTAGTAATTTCTACTGCACATATTTATTACTAATTAGTGCACATGGCCTACCAGTTGGTAGGGGCTGTTATCTAGCGAGTAGTGTGTCTTAAAGAATCACTTAGAAGCACTTTTATTGCTGGTTAATTACCCTAAACACTGGATGTATTTTACCATAGCTCTCTGTAAATGTAGTTTAATAATCTTATGATGTATATTTTTTTTATTTTAATGCTGACGTCTGGTAAGGCCATCTCCTCTCCTGTCTTATTGTGCAGTGTGCATAAGTATCCTATCACAGATGCAGATGTGTCTGTCATATCAACTATAGACTTTTCTCCTTCCTGTCGTGAATCCAGCCTCTATGTGCTCCTGCTGGAGCTTCTGTGCTCCTATGTGCCACACCCCTCTCTCTTGGAGCACTCTCAGTCTCCTGCCATGCCCACTCAGTATGATTAGCTCCCTCGGCTAATTACCCTCATCTGAGGGTATTTAAGAGAGGATCTGGGGAACAGTCTTTGGAGACTATTTTGCATCTGAACTCTGTTTGCCTTTGGATTTTGCCTGACTTCTGTCCGTTTGCCTAATTCACCTTGTTTTGGTTTGTTTTTTTAGTTTGTCTTGTTAGTCCTGTTTAGTCCTGTTTAGCCTTTGTTTAGTCCTGTTTAGTCCCATTTAGCCTAAATTAGCCTGTGTTTGCTAGCCTTATCCTTTGTCTGTTAGCTTTAGTTCTGTTTAGCCCTGTTCAGCCTTGTCTAATTCTGTCTTGTTCCATGTTATTAGCTTAGTTATGTTTAGTATTTAGCTTAGTTTAGAATTAACATAATTTGTGTGTTTAGGTTAGTTAGATTAGCATTTATCTTAGCTTAGGTCTTGTGTTCATTTGTCTTGTTTAGTTAAACCTAGTGGGGGCAAGCTGTAGCCTTGTGGTTAGGGTACTGGACTAGTAATCAAAAGGTTGCTGGTTCAAGCCTCACCACTGCCAGGTTGCTGCTGTTGGGCCCTTGAGCAAGGCCCTTAACCCTCAAGTGCTCAGATTGTATACTGTACTGTAAGTCGCTTTGGATAAAGATGTCTGCTAAATGCTGAAAATGTACATTTAGTTAAATACATCTCTGCGAGTGTGTCCGCCCCTCTCTTGTCTGTTATAGCCCATATAGCGTTACACTTCCTTTGCCAGGACAGCTCTGACACTGCTTTTTAATACTTAACAAACTTTTTATTTTGCAAAATTCACTATCTTGTAGCCATCACTTTATTTACATTTATATTTATTGCATTAATCTGAAAGTTTTATCCAAAGTAAAAAAGTTGAGGGTTAAGAACCTTGCTCAGGAGTGTTTAGTTTTAACTTAAATGCAATCCTACAATCCTACAAGATCCTGTAAATTCATGAATAGATGCAAATAAAACACACAATAAATTTATTAAAACCAATGAAACTATTGACCTCACCACAATTAACATTCAATTTGGCTAATCCTGTTAGGGATTGCCAATCCAAATCATTTAACTGCATATGTGATTTGGCACAGTTATTACTCAGGACACCTTTCTTGATGCCACCGTCCGATTTATCCTTGCTTGGGACCGGTACCGGCACCAAGCTGATCAGCCATAACAAATCCACCTCCTTGTTTCTACACTCACTGTCCATTTTATCAGATCCACTTACCATATAGAAGCACTTTGTAGTTCTACAATTACTGACTGTAGCCCATCTGTTTCTCTGCATGCTTTGTTAGCCCCCTTTCATGCTCTTCTTCAATGGTCAGGACCACCACAGAGCAGGTATTATTTAGGTGGTGGATGATCTTAAGCTCTGCAGTGACAATGACATGGTGGTGGTGTGTTAGTGTGTGTTGTGCTGGTATGAGTGGATAAGACACAGTAATGCTGATGGAGTTTTTAAACACCTCACTGTCACTGCTGGACTGAGAACAGTCCGCCAACCAAAAATATCCAGCCAACAGCACCCAATGGGCAGCATCCTGTGACCACTGATGAAGGTCTAGAAGATGACCAACTCAAACAGCAGCAGTAGATGAGCGATCGTCTCTGACTTTACATCTACAAGGTGGACCAACTAGGTAGGAGTGTCTAATAGAGTGGACAGTGAGTGGACATGGTATTTAAAAACTCCAGCAACGCTGCTGTGTCTGATTCACTCATACCAGCACAAGACACACTAACACACCACCACCATGTCATTGTCACTGCAGTGCTGAGAATGATTCACCACCTAAATAATACCTACAGGGTGACTAAAACAGTATGTAGAGAAACAGATGGACTACAGTCAGTAATTGTAGAACTACAAAGTGCTTCTACGTGGTAAGTGGAGCTGATAAAATGGACAGTGAGTGTAGAAACAAGGAGGTGGTTTTAATGTTATGGCTGATCGGTGTATGTCCCCCCAGTCGATTGGTGTTGAGCTTTCTGTGTATTTAAGGCAAGATGCCGCTGTGCATGTGTGCACCAGCTTTTAGCTCCCTAATTTGATGCTTATTGTTTGTGTTTATTTTGATTCTGTTATTATTGTCCACTTTGAGGTTTAGGTAATCGGGCCCAGTACAGCATGGCAAGAGCAGACCTGAGGAAAGTCAGAAAATGACCAATGCATGACTGCACTTCCATCCACTCCACTAATATCAAAATAACCACAGTGGTTATACAGGATGACATGAGTCACCGTACAGGGGTGAAGTACAGAAACTAACAGAGTGGTGTTTTATAAACAACCTGTCTCTTAACACCAGAAAACCAAAGAAACAGTTATCGATTACCGGAGAAAGAAAACAGTCCCTGTTCCACTTTACATCAATGCGGACCAAGTGGAGAATGTTTTATACCTTCAAGTTTCTGGGAACTCACCTCTCAGAGGATCTCTCCTGGTCTCTCCCAACAGTTACCTCCTTTGTTTTATGTCTATAAGTCTAACCACTGTTCCAGAAAGGTTTTCCACAGGCTTTTGCAGTGTGTCAAGAGGATTTTGTGTCCATTAAGTCAATAAAGCATTTGTGAGGTCAGGCAATGTTACTTGTGGCTTTGGCTCACAAATGATATTTCATATCATCCCAACAGTGTTTTATGAGGATAGGTCTCTTTAGGATGTTGGAGTTCTATCATTGCAAGTATGCATAGAATAGTTGATGCTGTTTTGAAGACAAGGAGTTCAAAGACAAATTTTGCTGTCAGTTTTTACAGAAACTCGACAGGAAGGTTGTTCCAAACATCTTGAAGAAATAACCACAGATATTTTGTGGATGTAGGCTTGCTTAAATCATTCTGCCTCTTTGGGTAAAGCCTGATGATGTTTAGATCAGCGCTCTGTGGGGGCTATATCATCACTTCCAGTACTGCTTCTTTACTCTAAGATAGTTTCTAATGACATTGGCTGTATGTTTGGGATCATTGTCCTGCTAGAGAGTAAATTTGGAGCCACTACGATGCCCTTATGATGGTATTGTATGATGGATAAGTATCTGTCTGTATTTCTCAGCATTGAGGACTGGCTGGGACCGGCAAAAGCACAGGCAGGACAGCTAAGACCAGCGAGAGTTTAGGCAGTCTGGCTGAGAGCGATGAGAGTTCGAGTGTTGAAAAAAAAGCACATAGCCATGCAGTCAGCCTTTACTTTTATTTGTGAAAGAATGGGTTACAGAGTTACAGAGCAGGGTCGCCATGTGATGAAGTGCTTAGTCGCCAAACCTCAGCTCAAACCTCCTCAGGCATTAAAATGAGCACAAAAATTGTGCACCCGGAAATTCGTGGCATGGGTTTTCATGGCCAAACAGCTGAATGCAAGACTTACATCACCAAGCACAATACCAAGCAGCAGATAGAGTGGTGTAAAGCATGCTGTCACAGGACTCTAAAGCAGTAAAAATTTGTTCTCTGGAGTGACAAATCACACTTCTCTATCTGGCAGTCTAATGGACGAGTCTGGGTTTGACAAATGCCAGAAGAACTTTACCTGCCTGTCTGCAGGTAACTGTAAGGTTATTGTAAGTTTGGTGGAGGGGGGCTTATATTATAAGGTTGTTTTTCAGGGGTTGACCTAGGCCCCTTAGTTCCAGTGAATGAAGATCTTAATGCTTCAGCATACCAGTTAAATTAGGAAAGTTGTATGCTTCAAAACTTGTGGGAACAGTTCGGGAAAGGTCCTTTTTCTGTAACAGCATGAAAGCAAGGTCCCAAAAGGCATGGTTGTGTAAGTCTGGTGTGTAAGAACTTAACTGGCCCACACAGAGCTCTAATCTCAACCCCACTGAACACCTTTGGGATGAAATATCACAGAGAATGCAAGTCATTCTCTTATACTGGCTGTTACGAGAGCAGAAAGTAGTTTGTAAAAAGCACATAGAGGAAGTATAGGGATAATTTTCCTATGCAATGTATGCTTACATACTTGATGTTCTTACTTCTTGAATCTTCTTTTGATTCTTTTAAAACAAACAACAATTATCAAGGATAAATTTTTCCTTATTTCATTTTAAATGCTGTGTTTAAATCATTCTATTTAGCCATCTACACCGACCAGGCATAACATTATGACCACTGACAGGTGAAGTGACAAACACTGATTATCTCTTCATCACGGCACCTGTTAGTGGGTGGGATATATTAGGCAGCAAGTGAAAATTTTATCGTCAAAGTTTTGGTGGCTGGCCCGTGTGTTCTGATCCAACAAATAAGCTACTGTAGCTCAAATTGCTGAAGAAGTTAATGCTGGTTTTGATAGAAATGTGTAAGAATACACAGTGCATTGCAGTTTGTTGCGTATGCCGAAAGCACCAACAATGGTTATGTGAGCATCAGAACTGGACCATGGAGCAATGGAAGAAGGTGGCCTAGTCTGATGAATCACGTTTTCTTTTACATTATGTGGATGGTCGTGTGCGTGTGCATCGCTTACCTGGAGAACACATGGCACCAGGATGCATTATGGGAAGAAGGCAAGCCGGCAGAGGCAGTGTGATGCATTGAGCAATGTTCTGCTGGGAAACCTTGGGTCCTGCCATCCATGTGGATGTTACTTTGACACGTACCACCTACCTAAGCATTGTTAAAGACCATGTACACCCTTTCATGGAAACGGTATTCCCTGATGACTGTGGCCTCCTCTTTCATCAGGATAGTGCACCCTGCCACATAGCAAAAATGGTTCAGGAATGGTTTGAGGAGCCCCACAATGAGTTTGAGGAGTTACAGGAGTTAAAGGATCTGCTGCTAACATCTTAATGCCAGATGCCAGTGGAGTCCATGCCTTGATGGGTCAGGGCTGTTATGGCAGCAAAAGGGGGACCAACACAATATTAGGAAGGTGGTTATAATAATAATGTTATGCCTTATCAGTGTATTTCCAAGTGCAGGCTGTCAAACATTAATTAATGTTGCATTTACTGTACATGAAAAGTTTCCACTTTTCAAAATATGCCAATAGGTGGATTGACTACTTATAGTGAGTAGAATAGTGAGTAGACAGGTGAGTTTGTGATGCAGTTTATTGATTAGAGTGTCCTGGTTAGAATGACAAGATTACTGAAGAATAACAAACCAGCATTTTATAAGAGGACACAGTATACAGTGAAACACTCAGTTTGTTCTTGGATCCTGGATCCACCGGAAGCCTGACCAGAATTAAGTGACTAGTAAATATTTATAAAATTTATAAAAAGTTACTGTGGTTTTAGTGAGAAGACATTAGGGTAAACATATAAAATAATGATTAATGAAATATCAAAGCTATAACAATGAATTATCTATCGGTATCAAACTAATTCAAAATGTATATACAGACTCACCACATGCTATAAGTAATTAATATTAATGCATTTAATTCTTGTCAAATTCATTGGCTCTAGGCACAGCAAATGAAATGTATTTACACGCCTCTTTTTGACTTTGGCATTGAAGGTGAATAAAATGTGCCCATAATCAGGATTTATTGCTTTGGTTCTGTGTGCATGAGGAAGGAGGATCTGAGTACATTCTCATTGTCATGCCTGTATCAAGAAGACAAGGATGAGCAGGACTAAGACTGAGTTCAAACAACAGTGACTGTAATTAGCAGTAATTTACAGATGTTTTGTCCCTGATGATCCCACTGCTCAAAATTACACAGAGACTTAGAAAGATCATGTTTTTCCCCTCACAGTGTGAGCCACTCAAATGAACCACAACATCTATATAATAGACTGTTCCCCACTGGTTTGTCCACCTTGTGCAAGGTAGCTAAAATTCACTTGATTGAGTCTCAGTGGAGCATGTATTCCCATCTCCCTGAGAAGAATGGCACACACATTCCAATATACACTGTAATGGAGGAACAATCAATGCATTGTTGAAAAGACAAGTATGCTAGTTTGCTAAACCAGTGATGTAAGCATATGCACTGATCAGTCAAAATATTAAAACCACCTCCTTGTTTCTACGCTCACTGTCCATTTTATCAGCTCCACGTACCATATAGAAGCACTTTGTAGTTCTACAATTACTGACTGGAGTCCATCTGTTTCTCTGCATGCTTTGTTAGCCCCCTTTCATGCTGTTCTTCAATGGTCAGGACTCTCCCAGGACCACTACAGAGTAGGTATTATTTGGGTGGTGGATCATTCTCAGCATTGCAGTGACAATGACATCGTGGTGTGTTAGTGTGTGTTGTGCTGGTATGAGTGGATCAGACACAGCAGCGCTGCTGGAGTTTTTAAATACCATGTCCACTTACTGTCAACTCTATTAGACACTCCTACCTAGTTGGTCCACCTTGTAGATGAAAAGTCAAAGACGATCGCTCATCTACTGCTGCTGTTTGAGGTTGTCATCTTCTAGACCTTCATTTGTGGTCACAGGACACTGCCCACAGGGCGCTGTTGGCTGGATATATTTTTGGTTGGTGGACTATTCTCAGTCCAGCAGTGACAGTGAGGTGTTAAAAACTTCAGCAGCGCTGCTGTGTCTTATCCACTCATACAAGCACAACACACACTAACACACCACCACCATGTCAGTGTCACTGCAGTGCTGAGAATGATCCACCACCCAAATAATACCTGCTTTGTGGTGGTCCTGTGGGGGTCCTGACCATTGAAGAACAGGGTGAAAGCAGGCTAAAAAAAGCATGCAGAGAAACAGATGGACTACAGTCAGTAATTGTAGAACTACAAAGTGCTTCTATATGGTAAGTGGAGCTGATAAAATGGACAGTGAGTGTAGAAACAAGGAGGTGGTTTTAATGTTATGACAAACCTGTGAAGCGCCTGGGCAAGGTCTTTAACAGCTCCTTGAGGGACTCCGGTGCACTCCAGCAAACTAAGGCTGACCTGACTGCATGGCTTGCAGCTATAGACAAGTCGGGGCTGCCAGGGAAATTCAAAACCTGGATTTACCAACATGGAGTCCTGCCAAGACTCCTTTGGCCTTTGCTTGTCTATGAGGTGCCCATAACAATGGTGGAGACGTTGGAAAGAACCATCAGCCAGTTTCTTCGCAGGTGGATGGGGCTTCCCCGATCCCTTAGCAGCATCGCGTTGTATGGCCATTCCACAATGGTGCAGCTTCCAATCAGCGGCTTGTCAGAGGAGTTTATGGTCACACGTTCCAGGGAGCTGATGATGTACAGGGACTCCGCTGACAAAAAAGTCGCCACCGCAGGAATCCAAGTGAAAACGGGGAGGAAGTGGAAGGCCCACGAAGCCATTGACAGAGCTGAGGCACGGCTGCAGCACAACATCTTGGTGGGTAACACAGCAGTGGGTCGGGCTGGGCTTGGTAGCTTCTCTAAACCTCGCTACGATAAAGCTGGAAGAATGGAGAGACGTCAAATGGTACAGGATGAGATCCGAGTAGAAGTGGAGGAAAATCGGCGGATCAAGATGGTGGCTATGTACCAACAAGGCGCCTGGACAAGGTGGGAACACGCCGAAAAGCGGAAAATTACCTGGCCAGAGCTCTGGAGACTGGAGCCCCAGCACCTCAAGTTTCTCATCCTATCCGTGTATGACGTTCTTCCAAGCCCAACCAATTTGCAGCGCTGGGGTATGGCAGACACCGCGGCATGCCAGTTATGTGAGAGGAGAGCCACGCTAGAGCATATCCTCAGTTGCTGCCCGAAGGCCTTGGGGGAAGGGCGTTATCGCTGGCGACATGACCAGGTCCTTAGGGCTCTGGCAGATACGCTCAGCATAGCAATCTCCAACTGCAGATACCAGCCCCCCCGAAAGAAGCTCATTACCTTCGTCAGAGCTGGAGAGCAGGCACAACATCAGCCAGGTTCCTCTGGAGGGCTTCTCACCACAGCACGAGACTGGGAACTCCAAGTCGACCTGGGGAAACAGCTTAAGTTCCCAGAGCACATCTTGGCCACTGCACTCCGCCCAGACGTGGTGTTGACATCGGAGTCAACAAAGCAAGTGGTCCTGGTGGAGCTGACTGTTCCCTGGGAAGACAGAGTTGAGGAGGCCAATGAACGTAAGAGGGCCAAATACTCTGAGTTAGTGGTTGAGTGTCGGAGCAAAGGCTGGAAAGCCCGATGCGAACCAGTCGAGGTGGGGTGCAGGGGTTTTGCTGGCCAGTCTCTACCCCGCACCTTGAAGCTCCTTGGAGTTAAGGGTCAGCTGTGCAGAAAAGCCATTAGGAACATCATAGAGGCTGCGGAGAAAGCC